>NC_090937.1:319698060-320036989 GCF_040938575.1 Ambystoma mexicanum | reverse complement strand
CAGGTTGTGCTTGGAAGACCCAAATGACTACCCTAGCTAATCATGGGCTCAAAAAGGCGGCCATCCATGCAATAGTATGCTCAGAACAGTTTGTAAGTTTGCATAGCCTCTCAAGCAGCAAAGAATGGTGAACTGAATTGAAAGCTACTGAGATGTCGAGCAACATTAGAAGGGTGATTTTACCTTTTTTGACAGTTTCAACCAGGTAGTTTCTCATTATCAACATTGCGGTCTCCGTGCCATGCCATGCATAGCACGAAAGTCGAACTAAAGCACACTAAATAGATAGTTGTCAATGATATGTTTTTGTATTGGAGATAGACAGCCCTATTGAGAATTTTCAATAAGAAGGGAACTGTCATGATAGTATAATTCCCGAAAACCTCTGGGTCCAGTGTCGCCTTCTTAAGAAACTGTGTAATTACTGCCTCCTTTAGGCATTGAGGAACCAAAATGAAGGAAAAGGAAGAGTTAATGATAGTGATTAAGGGGGCAAGATACTGACTACACTCCTTAATAATGGTAGCTGGACATACGTCACCAGCACAAACGGTAGGCTTTAACTCAGACGCGATGTCTAGAAGGTCATCATTGGTGAGTCAGCTAAGAGAGATGAAAGGAACTGTAGCAGAGACATGAAAAAGGTCAGCATTAGTAGTAATGAAGGATTTTGCATTGTTTATGAGGGTTTATAGTGATAATTTCGACAACAAAAATGTCGAAAGTCAAAATATCGAAAAAAAAATGTCGAAAAAAAAAATGTCGACTTTTTTTTCAATGCATTTTTTTTTTAAATGGGGGGGTTCCCCCCAACCCCCCTTTTTTTTTTTTTTTGATTTTTCCCTTTTTTTTAACTCCCGAACCCCTAAAATAAATATATAATTAAAAAAAAGAAAGTCGACATTTTTTTTTTCGACATTTTTTTGTCGACATTTTTGTCTGTCGACATGTTTTTTTCAAAATTATGACCACCCACCGTTTATGAGATCTAAGCGCTACGCATTACTGGTATCTTGGTGGGATCTGATTTTAGAAGAGAAGCCATCTTGAGCATGTTTTTCCCTCCAACGCTTTTAAGATCAGGAAGAGCTTGTTCTTATCAAATTTAGCCTTGGATATTCTGGTATTGAAATTACTCTTTTTTTACAGAGAGAATGGCATGTTTATAGTCCACAGTGGCTTAACAATGGTGGCAGTGCTTCTGTGAAACTCTGCTGGTGGGTGCCGTTCCGCCCAACAGGTCTGCCCCTGGTGGGCGGGACCGCACCTACCCGTAGAGTTGTACTGTGCTGGTCCGGTAACAATGGTACAGGTAGGCTTAAGGACACCATTGTTACCGTACTGGCATAGATAAAATGAGGCACAATGTCTTTTGGTTCTCACATTTCTGGTCTCCCTGGTCTAGGCGCAGTTGTCAGATCATACAGTCCACCGTTCACAGGTCGCACAACTAGAATCCCCCCTTTTTGTTGGCCTCTTCGATGTCTGTACAATATTCACACTTCTATGGCTTCTTCTCAGTAGCCTCCTGGCTCTACCAGAGTATGTCACCCACCTCTTGCCAGTCTTTGACCTTGCCGCACTGCATTCATTTTTTAAAGTTCTATTTGTGGTGGTTTTACTCCTGTCGCACCTTTCTATGACATTCTTTCACACTTGCGCTTTGTCGGATAAACCATTGTCATACAGGTATTTTTTATTTGAATGTCTTTAATTATGTGCTTAGTCCATAAAGAATCATCTGATTTTATTTCAACAAATTAAATTGCAAGATTTAATTTAATTCAGTATTTAACCGATGTTTGAAGAGCTCAGTTTCAAGTTTCATGCAGTTTCATTCGGGTTGGTGCATAAAAACATGTTCAATGTACTCAATTTCTGCTGACGGTTTCTTTGGCAAAGAGGCTCCTGCCCCGGTACAATCCTGACAGCCTGACTGGCTTCAGGCTGGGAAGGCTTTCTGGGCTTTGTGCCGGCGTCCTGCCTTCTCCACAGTTCCCAAATGAAAGAGATGGGTATCCCCTTCATCACAGAAATGGGGGAAACTACTGTGTCAAGGTTCAAAGGGTGATTATGTCATGCGGAACTCCACAAAAATTATAATGTAATAATACTAAGCAGATTTCAAATGAACAGTTGGGAGGAAAACAAAATCAGAACATCACACCAAACATATACTCAATTATAAAAATGTTATTAATATCAATTGAATAAAAACATATTGAACTAGAGATTCAGCCCATAATTCAGGCTTTCATAGTAAAAAACGATGCAGGTTATAAAGTGCTGGAGCATTAATAGTATATACCTAATATGTGGTCAAAGCCATGCGACAAATGACCGAGGGACAGGACTCTAGCCAAGTGAAGGGGATCACATGGTAAGAGGATGTGATTCAAAAATGTGTAACAACCTGCAAGAATGAAGAATTTCAGACAATAATAAAATGCATTGAATACATTTGAAATGCAGACAGCCTGAAGTGTATCCAACATACTGTAAACAATTAATAAAGACTTAGGACTATCAAATCTAAAGGCAATTCAAAGTGCAAAAAATCGCTGAAGTGCATAGAAACTAGACATCATGTAAAAATGAGGTGCATTAGGTTGACTACAAATTCTGGAGATAACAGAGATAAATACCAAAGTGTCAACCAAATAGATCTTTAAATTCGTAGTTTCGACTATTTGATGGATCTAGTCAGCAACAACTGATTCACGTCTTCTTCAGGACGAAGCACTCAAGAAATGTAGATGCCACAACATTCAACTTTGAGATAACTGAGGCTGGTCATTTACAGCTTATACTCGAAGGCCTTTAGTTCCTCAATCTAGCCAATGTGTGTTAATGTAAAAAACACACATTCTGTAGAAAAAATAAGAAATATCAAAGGACAAAAAAAAATTAAAAACATTCAGATAAAGCCAACCTCCCAGCACATTCATATCAAAATTCAGCAAAATATATAGTGTGGGGGAGAACAATATATACCATATTCTCAACCCAAGTGTGGAAACTAGGCTTACAATTTCTTCCCATGTCAAGCTCGATTCAATGACAAAAAAGACGTCTGTGCAGACAAAAAGGAAAAAAAACGAATTGGGCTGAGAACAGCCCCTAGTTCAAAAGAGTGAGATAGTCAGCTAGTGCCCAAGATAGTGCCGGGCTAAAGAAACATCAAATTAGATTTCAGGAAACACTGCTCAGCCTTCCATGGAGACCAAGAGTGTCTCAATGTTCAAAGGTCAAAAACGCGCCACGATCCATCGTGGGCATGATGGAAGAGAATGATCTACGAATCCAGTTCATAATGCGCAGACACTCACAGCACGGTTCCCCTTGTGTGAAAACTGTAGTGAAACATCAAAAACGCCAGACAAATATCAATGCTGGAAAACTGGCGACCGTGACAGACAATTAAACAACGACTAGAGTTTGCCTGCAGTATAGATAACCAAAACTGCAGTTATAATACCAGGCGGGAAAACACAAGTGAATGTATTCACTTGGGTCCAATAAATAAGGGCCGAACAGGAAATATTGCCATCGTGCAGTTAAAGAAAATAATCATATCCGAGCTAGACACTTGAGGGAATGCCAAGACGATGTAAACAAAAGATAGGTCCCACCACAGCTGCCTCCTCCAAAAACGGGTCCCCTGCTGGTCTCTTTCCCAAAGGCCTCACTCTCACCCTCTCCTTGCTGCACATTGTGTTTCCCTTTATACACATGCAACCATCTGACAGATTGCAGGTGTATACTTCCAATTGGATTTGCCTGACCATGATTATGAGGACACGCCTGAATTTCACTACTCTTTGCAGGCATCTTCCTCTTCCCAGTACTAAAGAGGTGACATGGTATAGTGTGCATTACTCTCAGTCTTCTCTTCCTCGTCTCAGTACTGTCAAGTGTCACATATGGGGAAATGATGGGAGCTGGTTTAAAATAGCCTGTAAAGGTCAGCTGAGGGTTAGGTTGGTTGTCAATAGGAAAAGGGGGGTTCCATTTTCGTCCATTCCACACTTAATACTTTTCACCTTATTTCTGGTGTGTCTGGACTGTTGATATCTTGTCTTTTTCTTCATCAACGGGACAGGGGTAACATTATCCCATTACTGCCTCTAGAATAGAGGGTTCTTCCTGGAAGGGAAATGCAGAATTCTGCATCTCGCCCGAGAACAAAGGCCCTCCACCCAGGTGATCCTCCCTCACTTTTCCACACTGTCAAGATCCAAAAGTGATGGCTTTTCTCTGGCTACCTGCACAGAGGATCGAAGGGGAGTAGATGTGAGGGCGCCATCAGGTTTTTCACATACTCTTCCCCTATGCAAATGGCCTCCCGCACAAGGGAATAATGTTGCAGGGTTTTAAAGAGGTGGTTCATGCTGTAACCTTTTCTGCATCTCAGGACCGACTTCATGTAATACTGACAAAACATTGGGAAGTCAGTTCCAATAATAGTTTATTCTTGTAACCCAGTGATAATGGCAGAAGGAAAGTTGGGAGTTATTCCTTTTACTTGAATGGGGACATTTCCTTTAGGGTAGATTTCCTGATCCCCATGTATGCATATTATCTTCACTAGGGAAGCTTCCTTCAACCTTGCAGGGGGTAGAAGGTCAGCCCTCACGGTGGTGTGTTTACTACCAGAATCTGCTAGGGACTGTTCTGGGATTCCATTAACCTTTGCTGGTGCATAGGTGGATTTAGCAGATGTACCTCAAAAGAAATTACTTTGGACTACTATTGCTTCAATATTTTCTGGTATAATAGTTGGTACTCCCAAATTTTTTGTTTTCGGGGGGTCAGGTCTGTAAACAGGGAGAGTGAAGGGGAATAGAAACACAAAAGGCAGACTGACTACCCCTCTCTTTAGGTCTAGCAACACAACAGGTATAGGTGCTGAGAAGCTGGCATATGAATCTACAGCTATCGTCTTTTAAGAGAGACAGTTGGTATACAGAAACCGTAATACATATATCAATAAATCTCTTTAATAGTTAAAAATAAAATATAGTAGAAAAATATACACTTAATAGGCTTTATCATATCGCACTCATTCCATTCATACCAATTCACTCGTTCTGTGACATCCGGGTTCGGCAATTAACATTTTCTTAGCACATATTAGTTATTATTAATATGTATGACAATTGGAAAACACACAATTGGATTTTCTATAGGTCGACATATGTTTCGGCCCCTTTTCAATAGTCCCATCGTTGTCTACGGTGGTCTAGATAGTCAGTGTTGGGCCATCTTCAGGACAGTGATGATTTAGTAAAAGCTTAACGTCTTCACCCTTTTTCCGTATGAAAAGCCAAATCTACAAACATAAGTTAAAAACAAATTACAATATGTACCGGTCTGGTCTCTTTTAATTGGTCTCACGGTGATGGCTAGATAGCTATGCCAGAGAATATGCACCTACCTGTGGCCGAAAACGTAGTTGTGGACCACGGAGAAGAAATAAGAAATTGGAGGGTATTTTCTGTATTACCCTAGTCTATGACCCTAACGAAAGGAAAAAAGACAACGTGGCAAATTACTCCCTTGTAAGTTTAATATATTGCTATATAGCTGCAGAGCATTTTATTTTAAATAGGCATTGCAGAACAACCTAACAGATACCTTTTCGCAAGTGGGTGGAGCTTCAGATCTCTTTATCTCCATCTCATTTCATGGGCGAGTTTCAAGAGGGAGTTGCTTCCTTCGACACTTGAACACGTAGTGTCTGTAAAAGAGAGGTGTTCAATAAATTACCTTACTCAAGTCTAATTTCAACCACATTACGTTGAAAAGAATTTCTCATTTAAATGTGGTGGGAAAGCATGAGCTAGTCGCGGGGCTACACTCTCTATCAGAGCTAAGATCTAAATCAGGATAAGGACATGTTTGTATTTGTGTCTATCTATCACAAGGCAGCCTAGAGCATTAGTTACCTGTTGGACAACGCGGATTAACTTGAACGCTACGTGTGATGTAACTAGTAGTGCTAGCGCACGCACCGGGCGGTTGTCTTTGCTGCATAGCGGAATCTGTGCATGGACTTCTAGTCGCGACTCTGTAAGAGAGTACTGTTCCTCACTTTTATGGTTCATAGGAACGAAGCAGCAAAATAGCTTGGGCGGCGTCTGCTGACTTGTGAGTGAGTTGCATGGACTTCTGTTCGCAGCTTTATGAGCGAGCGCTGTTCCTCACCTTTATAGTTAGTTGGGACGAAGCAGCGAGGTTGCTCGAGCCGCGTCTGCTGACTTATGAGTGAGTCGCGTTAGAGAAAGGGAGGGACTGAGGCTATTTAAAGATCACGTGTTGCCAAAGAAAACGTGCAACTAAGCGGTGCTGACAAAGCGAGTTATTTGTAGGTTACGTTTCCCAGCAAGCCTGGAACGAACCAAGGACGCTTACGGGGACTTCAATGAAACTTGTCTTTAAACAGGTGTCTTAATTTTAAATAGCAGGAGCTACGCAGTGTCTTTGTGATAATAAATCGACTTCACAATAATCTCACTTATGACAAATAAGTGCATCGTAGTTGTGTAAAATCACAGACAAGAGCGTTTTGTGATTGCAATTGTCAGAGGAACGACCGCACGGTATGATGTAAAATAAGCCGTATAGGTTTATTTTATTTGCTGATGTATCACCACATATTACGGAATGAAAACCTTTCATTGAAGTCCCCGTAAGCGTCCTTGGTTCGTTCCAGGCTTGCTGGGAAACGTAACCTACAAATAACTCGCTTCTTCGTCAACCTCGCTGCTTCGTCCCAACTAACTATAAAGGTGAGGAACAGCGCTCGCTCATAAAGCTGCGAACAGAAGTCCATGCAACTCACTCACAAGTCAGCAGACGCCGCCCGAGCTATTTTGCTGCTTCGTTCCAATGAACCATAAAAGTGAGGAACAGTACTCTCTTACAGAGTCGCGACTAGAAGTCCATGCACAGACTCCGCTATGCAGCAAAGACAACCGCCCGGTGCGTGCGCTAGCACTACTAGTTACATCACACGTAGCGTTCAAGTTAATCCGCGTTGTCCAACAGGTAACTAATGCTCTAGGCTGCCTTGTGATAGATAGACACAAATACAAACATGTCCTTATCCTGATTTAGATCTTAGCTCTGATAGAGAGTGTAGCCCCGCGACTAGCTCATGCTTTCCCACCACATTTAAATGAGAAATTCTTTTCAACGTAAAGTGGTTGAAATTAGACTTGAGTAAGGTAATTTATTGAACACCTCTCTTTTACAGACACTACGTGTTCAAGTGTCGAAGGAAGCAACTCCCTCTTGAAACTCGCCCATGAAATGAGATGGAGATAAAGAGATCTGAAGCTCCACCCACTTGCGAAAAGGTATCTGTTAGGTTGTTCTGCAAAGCCTATTTAAAATAAAATGCTCTGCAGCTATATAGCAATATATTAAACTTACAACGGAGTAATTTGCCGCATTGTCTTTTTTCCTTTCGTTAGGGTCATAGACTAGGGTAATACAGAAAATACCCTCCAATTTCTTATTTCTTCTCCGTGGTCCACAACTACGTTTTCGGCCACAGGTAGGTGCATATTCTCTGGCATAGCTATCTAGCCATCACCGTGAGACCAATTAAAAGAGACCAGACCGGTACATATTGTAATTTGTTTTTAACTTATGTTTGTAGATTTGGCTTTTCATACGGAAAAAGGGTGAAGACGTTAAGCTTTTACTAAATCATCACTGTCCTGAAGATGGCCCAACACTGACTATCTAGACCACCGTAGACAACGATGGGACTATTGAAAAGGGGCCGAAACATATGTCGACCTATAGAAAATCCAATTGTGTGTTTTCCAATTGTCATACATATTAATAATAACTAATATGTGCTAAGAAAATGTTAATTGCCGAACCCGGATGTCACAGAACGAGTGAATTGGTATGAATGGAATGAGTGCGATATGATAAAGCCTATTAAGTGTATTTTTTTCAACTAAATTTTATTTTTAACTATTAAAGAGATTTATTGATATATGTATTACGGTTTCTGTATACCAACTGTCTCTCTTAAAAGACAACAGCTGTAGATTCATATGCCAGCTTCTCAGCACCTGTACCTGTTGTGTTGCTAGACCTAGAGAGAGGGGTAGTCAGTCTGCCTTTTGTGTTTCTATTCAATATTTTCTGGCCAGTTCCATTCGTCCATACACCCGATCTCCATGGGCTCCTCTTTTCTGTTTAGGGAACATTTCTGGCTAAATGTTCTGGTTCTCTATGGAAAAAGCATGTCAAAATGTGGGGTTTTGCTGTTCTGTTCTCTTCACTCTTCCATTCTTCCCTGTGTTTAGGTTCTATTCTTGCTTTCTCCCCGCTAGGTATATCTCATAACCGGTATGGGAGCTCAGCACTATCTTTAGGGACAAAAGGGGTTTTCGGAGGACCTTGGCTTTTTGTTTTCTCTTCGAGTCAATGTAAACAGTGAAAATATTTGTTGGCAACAGAGAAACTTTGAGCTGCCTCAATGGCTAGTGAGAGTGTAGGGGCCTCATTGCGCGTCCAGCGGTGCCCGAGGTGGTAAAACCACCTGGTTACCGCCAGACTCGTATTACGATTCCGCCTCCGTGATTCCCGGAATTACCGGGGCATTACAACCCCGGTTTTCCGGGAATCACGGAGGCGGAATGGTGTTAATCCCCATTCCCATCGAGTCCTATGGGACTCAATGGGAATGGGGATCATGGAAACACCGGCAGCATCTCGTAATGCTGCCGGTGTTTCCTCGTCCGCCTGCAGGTGGGCGGCGTTAAACCCGCCAGGTCAGACCTGGCGGGAACATCACCTCCCGCCTGCAGGAGTCGGGATCAGGCGGTCCAGAAACAACGGTGGCGGCGGGTTTACCGCCACCGTTATTTGCGGACCGCCTGAGTTGTAATGTGGCCCTAGGTCTGTTTCCTTGTAAAACAGCCCACTGGAGTGAAGGAGGTAAAGAATTAATACATTGTTCTAAGCTTAAAGATTCTAATACCCTGGGCAGTGTCTTTCTTAATCACCATAATGACAAGGTGTTTTTAACCCGCTCTCCGAGCTCAACTGGTGTCTCTCAGGGACCCAATTTTAAGTTTCTTAACTGTTAGTGGTAAAAATTACCAGTTTGACCTACCCTTTGTAGGAGCCCTGCCTTAAAAGTAAGAAAAAGAGGCAGTTCCCTGGGAGACTCAACAGCTGACATGCTGTCTCTAACTCCACTTTTAAAGGGGGGCATAAATAACAGATTTTCAAAGCATCACTTCAGTTGAATTGGCGAGCTAGTCTTTCAAAGTTCAGGAAAAGGTTCCCTAGATTGTCTCCCTATTTATCTGAATGTAAAACTCCCTGGGATATGTTTCGTTTTTCTTGGGTGGGTATAAGTCTCCCGAGCCCTCTTCGTAGTCTTGCTCAGCCTCGTTCTGGTGTTTGACTAATTGAACTACTTCTTCCTCTAGAGATGCCATCGTATCCCGAGAAGACAGGTATCACTCAAACCCCTGTCAGTATCTGAAACCAAAGAAAATTCTAGATTCTCGATTGTATCAGATTTTACTTCCAGGTCCTCTTTTATCGACTCTATAGGAGAGGAAGGGAGAGGGGTGGTAACATTTCCCTGCACTGGTTTCATGGGATCTAAGGCTCCAGGTCGATTAAGGGTCCTGGATTCTCTGACTGACAGCCTAATTTTATCCCATGCTTCAAGTGATAAGTGGCTAAGGGAAGGGTGTCAAGGAGGACCTGAGATTGATAGAATAAATCCTGGCACTAAACCCAGAGGTGTAACTGTAAGGCAATAGCCCTCTTTCATGCCAGCACTCTATCCTGTTCCTGAACTTTTATACTAATGTCCTTCCCTACTTTTTATTGAATTACCAACCACATAGGCGTCCCTCAACTTGTATCGGTTGAGCAGCATCTCACTCTGACACCATCTGTGAAGGCATCATGGTGGGCCAGCTGCTGCATACCCTGCTTGCACTTCAGGACTTGCCTTGGCCCCACTGGTTGCTCCGCTGCCTCCTTCTGGATGTGGACAGCATCCTGCTACCCCCTGCAGTCCTGCATCCTCTGCTGTTGGCTTCTTTTCCACAGAGGCTCCTGCCCCTGCACCAGCCTAATGGCCCAACTTGCTTCAGTATGGGCAGCTTTCTGGACTTCGTGCTGTGGCCTTGGCTTTTCAACAGGTCCCACCACAGCTGCCTTCTTGAAAACCAGGTTACGTGCTAGTTCCCTTTCCCACAGGCCTCCCTCTCTCTCCTTGCTTCACATTATTTCTGACAGGTTGCAGCTGTGTACTTCCAGTTGGTTTTGCCTTACCATGATTAGGAGGACAACCCTGACCTTCATTACTTTTTGCAGGCATCTTCCACATCCCAGTACTAAAGTGCTGACATGGTCTAATGTGTATTACTCTCAGTCTCCTCTTCCTCGTCTCAGTACAGACAAGCGTCATGTGTGGGGAAATGAAAGGGAGATGGTTTAGAATTGCCCATAAAGGTTGGGGGAGGGTTAGGTTGGTTGTCAATGGGGAGTTTGTTTTGTTTGTTTGTTTATTTTATTTATATCGCACACCTGACCTGGAGGTAATTGGGCGCTAGAGGATAGTAATGGTTACATGGCATAGTATAGACAGTTGTATGCATGAATACAGTTTGAGCATTCAAGGAAGAGTTGCAATGGTACATATATACATTTTAAACATTATACATATTATACATAGGTCATAGCAGTAGTATAGACATATACTAGCTGTACAGATCACCTAGCGGTTAGTGGTATTAGGAGCTGTTATTTTATGTTTTGTTGAGTATCCATGTGATAACATGGCTTCTGAATTTGTTAAAGGTTTGAATAGTCTGTATATTCTCAGGGAGAGTGTTCCAAAGCTGGGCGGCTAATACCGGGAAGCTAGAACCTCCAGCTATTTTTAGATTGTATCTGGGCACCGCCAGACATGATATGTTGGATGATTTAGTGATTCTGTCGGAGACCTTCCATGTGAACTTGTCTGTGAGATAGGGGAGGGCGGGGCTTGGTAGTTAAGCGCTTTGTGAGTCAGGCAGATGGTTTTTAGGGCAATTTTGTCATGTATAGACAGCCACCTATAGTGCTTTCTAGTTTCTAATATGTGCTCTCTTTTGGGAATATTCAATGCTGCTCTGAGCACGTTGTTTTGCATGATCTGATCTGGAGTTAATTTAAGATGGTTTTGTTCACTCCTAGATAAAGGCTGTTGCAATAATCCAATTTAGATTGTATGAGCACTCTTGCCAGCTTAAGGCAGCTGGTGGGGGATAGTACAGATCGACAGGCTCTGATCAACTTGCCTGTGTAGGCTGTGGCAGAGGAGGTCATGTTAATCTGCTTAGTTAGGTTAGACTGGGCATCGAGGTAGAAACCTAAAGTTTTTACATGTTTGGCAATGGGTATACTGTTCCCATCGGTGAGGATATTTGTGTAGTGAGGACTTAGTTTGAGAAGGTTGTTAGATGATCCGACTAGGAGTAATTCTGTTTTATCATCATTCAGGCAGAGGCCATGTGTGGCCATCCATGCCTGAATGATGATGTAGACTTCGTTAATCCGTGCAACGTCTATATCATAGGTTCCTGAGAGGGGTAGGAGTATCTGGGTGTCATCCGCATAATGTGTGTAAGTGACACCCAGACGGTCCAGTTTGTCAAATAGTGGCTTTGTAAAAATGTTGTAAAAAGTGGGCGAGATGCAGGATCCTTGAGGGACTCCGCAGGTGATGGGGATGGGGTCAGCAGCTGCTGACGGTGAGAACACGCGCATAGTTCTGTTAGCGAGGAAAGATTGGATCCAGGCTACTGCAGAACTGGAGAAATGGGCCGCTGAGGATAGGTGGTTACAAAGTATGGAGTGATCCACCAGATCAAAAGCCACAGAGAGGTCGAGTAGAAGTAGGATGGTCATCTTTCCTTTGTCTTTTAATTCATCGATCTGGCTTTTGAGGTTGACAAGTGCGGTTTCTGTTCCATGCTGGGGTCTGAAGCCAGATTGACGGGTACCGAGTAATTTGTGAGCTTCAAGATAGTCTTGTATTTGCAAGTAGGCTATTCTGTCCAAAATTTGCATTAGAAAGGGGACTGTCGTAATTGGTCGGTAGTTAGTGGGTATAGCCGGGTCAAGGGTCTGTTTTTTTAATAGTGGTAGAACCCAAGACTGTTTGAGGTTACTAGGGACGGAGTTGTTAGAGAAGGAGGAGTTTACAAGTTTAGTAATGATTGGGGCAAGGTCTCTAGCTGCATCTTTTATAATCTGGGCTGGACAGCTATAGCCCTTACAGTTAGAAGGTTTAAGAGATGCAATGATTTTGTGAACTTCAGGAATGGTGACTTTTTTTAATGATACTATGTCTCATCCATTTTACACTTAATCCTTTTCAGCCTATTTCTCATGCGTCTGGACTAGTGATATCTTCTGTCCTTTTCTTGATCAATCGGACATGGATGAGAATACCCCATAACTGCCTTGTGGAATAGAGTGTTCTTTCTGGAAGGGAAATGCAGAATACTGTGTCTCATCTGAGAATATCCTATTCCCAATCCCCAAGGAACCTCCACCCTGGTAATCCTCTCTCACTTTTTCAACCCCAGGGTCAGGATCCAAAAGCAATGTCCTTTCCCTGGCTACCTGTACAGAGAATCCAAGGGGAGTAGATGTGAGGACGCCCTCATATTTCTCACAATAGCACATCAAAAGCTATATGATTATGGTCTGACCAAGCCCAAGTAACAATTTTAAGAGTAAGAATTTGCAGATTACAGGTCACTATCCAATCCAAAATGTGACCTATGCTATGTTTAGGTTCATTTACCATTTGCTCTCACCCAATAGCCTGAAGAGTGTGATCTTTGCTATTGTTATCCATAGATTAACATCTCCCAAAATAATGGCTGGGAGGAAGGTCTAGAGAGGTCAGCATTCAAAGCCAGAAGCTTTTCTTCAAATGTCGGTGAATTAGAGGTGGGCAGTAAATAATGAATATGCTGATAGAAGTAATGTGATCAATCGATAGGTATTCACAGTCATTAAAGGTAAAGGGATGGACATTTAAAAAAAAAATGTTAAAAAGAATAGCAACACCACCTCACCCTGTCAGTGTGGGCAATTTTATTGCCATGTGGGGGTGCTAACTGAACTGCATGGTTGGTAGTATTAGAAAATCTAGTTTCTGTTATGCAGAACATATCAAGGTATTGTGAAAGAATTAGGTCTTCCATCTCTTTAACATGTCTAAAAGCTAATAGGTTATTAAGTAGGGAGATCTTCAAGGTGCTATTTATAACACATTTAGGCAGCAAGGTAGGTAAAGTATTATCAGCTGTTTCATCTAGAGTATCAACTAGTGTGCTTGTATAAGAATTAGATTCATACTCTTATCGCCCATTGTAGCAATTGGATCGTCATATAAAGTGAGATTATATAAAAATTGGCTATCATATATGGAAGGAATACGACCACTCTCATTTACGATAGAGTCGGTGCCCAGGCTTTGAATAATATTAGAAGGTGCAGATAAATGCTTACAAAGATTAGTATAGCATTTGTGTGAAGTTTGTGGTGCAGGCTTGTAGCTGCATGGTAAGATTCTTCCTAGCAGATACAATTGCTTCTTAAGGGTGTGTGCTGTAACTCAAATAAAATGGTACAGTGTATTCACAATGATGAGCAAAAAGAACTTTCAATTGCTTCTATCAATACAACGCTCCACAACACGACACAGACCGCACAGGCTGGCTATTTCATGTCACGGCGTTGTTGTCGCGGCTGGTGGTAAAGAAAAACATGCATGGACTACAATTTAGCTGGGAATTGTAGTTTGCAAGGACAGAATGTAGCAAACCGTAATGTGCATTCAATTAGAAGTGCTGCTAGTATAAGAAATACATGGCAGTGCAAATCTAGATTTTAGCAGGCTAAAAAATGCACAGCACAATACTGCGCAATTAAAGAACGTTGCAAAATAAATCCTAAAAGTTCCCACAATTAGCTAAAAGGGAATGCTGCACAATAAAACAATTATTAAACAAGGCAAAATGTAATACAGTGCGGAGATGCACAAAACAATTTTTTTTTTTAAATCACGAAGTCCAAAAGAGAAAGAAACTTCCTTTAATAGTGGCACAAACCGGCTAGTTTCTGTCCCTTCGGGACTCTCATGTCGGGTAGAAATGAAAAAAGCATGCACACTACGATTCAGCTAGGAATTGTAGTTCGCACTGACAGAGTGTAGCAGCCGTGATGTGCGTTCATTTAGAAGTGCTGATAGTACATGAAATATATGGCAGTGCAAATCTGGATCTAGCCAGCTAAAAATGCACAGCACAGTTATTTAAAAGGGTTTATAGTCATTAAATTGAATGTAAAAATGTCTAAAGTCATAATCTCGAAAAACAAAATGTTGAACAAAAAAAGTAAATGTCGAATTTCTTTTTTTGGTTGCCTTTTATTCGAAATGGGGGGGTTCCCCCAACCCTCTTTTTTTGTACCCATTTTTTTAACCCCCAGAACCCAAAAAAACATGTAAATAAAAAAATATAAAATTCAACATTTTTGTTTTCGACATTCTTTTTTCGACATTTTTGAAATTCGACTTTTTTTTTCGGTATTATGACTGCACACCATTTAAAAGCACACTGCTGCACAATTATTGAAAGGTGCAAAATAAATCCTAAAAGTTCAACAATTAGATAAAAGGCAATGCTGCACAATAATAACATTATAAAACAAGGTAAAATGTAACACGGTGAGGAGACTCACAGTAAAATATTTTTTACATTAGGATTGAAGTATAGTACTCCTAAAGGACAGTGTGAGCCAATATCCCATTGATGCAGGGGTAGAGCAATCTAAAGCAAAACAGCTTGTTGCAGGAATGAACCATATCTTCCCCATGCACATATGAAGCAGGGGATTATAGCTAGTCTGTATCCTTCAGAACAACATGTTTGAAAGGGGATGTTGTGTTAGATTGTTGATGTAAGGAATTGAGAACCCATTGCATGTGTGGTCTTGTGGACAGTGCATATGATCTTAAGCTTACTGAACTTGTCCTCTGTCAGCTAAGACAAAGAATCCATAATTTGTGAGATAAGGCCTGCCTGTTTGATGCTAGTGAGGAGGCTTGTGGCCACATTAACCAAATACTGCATTCTATGACTCAGAAAGTTGTGAACCCAGAAAGATTTCATCAGAAAAATTAAAATGAGAAAGTATATTGGAATTCATAGTGTGTTTCTGGAACAGTTGATCAAGATATCAAAAGAATGTGTGACGTTTAAGAAGTAAAAACAATTCTTTAGTAATTAATGTACACTGGAGTTCCAAGGGTTAGACATTATCCAAGAGAAAACACCGATTTTTTTCTATTAGAGCAGGTCAGAACACATTCCTTACCTAAAAGGGATGCAAACTGAATTACAAACAATATGTACCTACTACTCTAGAATTATTCATTTGAATGTTTTACACTATACAATGTAGAAAACAATACACAATTCGCAGATTCAATTATGATATAACAATCAATTTGAAATAACACATTTACAGGGAGCTTCACACAGTCAGTATAATTTATTTGTACAAAAGATAACCCCTAAATCAAAATGTGTGTCAAATACACAAAGTTTATAAATTCTATTATTGATGAGCAAAATGGAAATGAGGACAACACATGTTTCACATCATTGTATGTTGGGTTCTCACACATACTTATGTGTACACGCTTCTTCAGGCCCAGAATGTTAACAATTACAAACTGTTTAAACAAGAAAAAAATAAGGGATAACATGAGATGGAGAAAAGAAAAAAAATATCTAGATTTAATCTTTTTTATTCATGTTTTCAAATTAAACTTGAATAATATAACTAATTAGCTGAATTATACTTCTACTATAGATTCGGAATCCTAATTTATATTATCCACTTACATTGTTTCATTGATTTCTTTCTTGATACTTGTTAATGCTATCTATTGTTGGCTCCTTTTGGTCATTATAAGATTTCTAGTGCTACAAATCATATATCTGTACCTCATTAATACAGCTGTATGAATCACATAACTCAAAATGTACTATTGCTTTGGGTAATGTATAACTAACTTCACAATTTCACTATTTTTGAGGTGCTTGGCTCAAATTTTAATTTCACATGTATTTGGCAGTGTGTGATTAGTTCTGTCAAAACAAATTACATGGCCACGGCAGTGGCCATGTAATTATGGTTAAGTTTTTGGGCGGCTTATAACTTCGCTCTCCCTGGACGGATCCTCACCAAACTTTGCAAAAAAAAGTATTTGGGTCACTCTGAATTGTTTTGCAAAGTGTGGTGAGGATTCGTCCAGGAGGGACAAAGTTATAGGGGGGTCCCAAAACTTTTTTTTTTCCCATAGACTGAATGGGAAACAATTTTTGCTCGCGTCTTCAGCCCAAACCCCTGGACGGATTTTCACCAAATTTGGACCAGGAGCAGCGGCTTGGTCCCGAAAGCGTGCTTTTGCAAATTTGGTGAAAATCCGTCCAGTAGTTTTTTTTAAAATGACCAAAAAGTAGGTAAAAAAAAAATAGTGATATCTGTGTTCGGTCCGCGGACACACTTCCCTGTTCGCTCCGCGGACAGTGTCCTGATTGGCCAATCGGCTTGCGTGATGTTCGTGGACATGCAACGTGTTCGCTGATTGGACGGCGTGGAGCGTGAAGCACGTCAGATTTTCGGTAGCACCCGCCATCTTGGATTTGCGGTCGTTCGCGGACATCGCAGTGAAACTTAGTTCAAAATGTGTATTTAGTAGAGTGTGTTGGTGTGTAGGAGTGTTTGGGGAGGGTGGGAGTGTATAAGATAGGATGAAAGTTGTGTTTTTTATGTGTTAGACGTTCTTTTTGTGTTCGATTTGTCTGCGGACATCACGGGTGTTCTGAAATGTTCTAAATAAACTGAATGGGGGGTGTTCTGAGGACTCAATATGTGTCCGTTTTGTTCGCAAGCAAACTGAAACTGTTCTAAGAACACTCGCAGAGTCCAGAAATGTTCGCATATAAACAAAACGGGGGTGTCCTGAGGACGCTGTCCGTATTGTTCGGTGACAAGTTGAATATGTTCTAAGAACACTCGCGGTGTCCTGAAATGTTCGCAAATACACAAAATGGGGGTGTTCTGAAGACGTTGTTGAACTCTCGCAGTGTCCTGAAATGTTCGCAAATATGAATGGGGGTTGTGGCTGACAAGTTGAATGTGTTCTAAGAACACTCGCGGTGTCCTGAAATGTTCGCAAATAAACAAAATGGGGGTGTCCTGAGGACGCTGTCCATATTGTTCTCTGTCAAGTTGAATGTGTTCTAAGAACACTCGCGGTGTCCTGAAATGTTCGCAAATAAACAAAGTGGGGGTGTCCTGAGGACGCTGTCCATATTGTTCTCTGTCAAGTTGAATGTGTTCTAAGAGCACTCGCGGTGTCCTGAAATGTTCGCAAATAAACAAAATGGGGGTGTTCTGAAGACGTTTCTAAGAACACTCCCGGTGTCCAGGAATGTTCGTAGGGGGTGTCCTGAAGGCAGAGTCCGTATTGTTCGCTGGCAAGTTGAATGTGTTATAAGAACACTCGCAGTGTCCTGAAATGTTCGCAAATAAACAATATGGGGGTGTCCTGAGGACGCTGTCCGTATTGTTCTCTGTCAAGTTGAATGTGTTCTTAGAACACTCATGGTGTCCTGAAATGTTCGCAAATAAACTAAATGGGGGTGTTCTGAGGACACTGTCCGTATTGTTCGTTGTCAAGTTGAATGTGTTCTAAGAACACTCGCGGTGTGGTGTCCTGAAATTTTCGCAAATAAACAAGATGGTGGTGTTCTGAAGATGCTTCTAAGAACACTTGCGGTGTCCGGGGAATGTTCGTAGGGGGTGTCTTGAGGACGCTGTCCGTATTGTTCTCTGTCAAGTTGAATGTGTTCTAAGAACACTCGCGGTGTCCTGAAATGTTTGCAAATAAACAAAATGGGGGTGTTCTGAAGACATTTCTAAGAACACTCCCGGTGTCCTCGAATGTTCGTAGGGGGTGTCCTGAAGGCATAGTCCGTATTGTTAGCTGGCAAGTTGAATGTGTTCTAAGAACACTCGCATTGTCCTGAAATGTTCACAAATAAACAAAATGGGGGTGTCCTGAGGACGCTGTCCGTATTGTTCTCTGTCAAGTTGAATGTGTTCTTAGAACACTCATGGTGTCCTGAAATGTTCGCAAATAAAAAAGATGGTGGTGTTCTGAAGATGCTTCTAAGAACACTCGCGGTGTCTGGGGAATGTTCGTAGGGGATGTCCTGAGGACGCTGTCCGTATTGTTCTCTGTCAAGTTGAATGTGTTCTAAGAACACTCGCGGTGTCCTGAAATGTTTGCAAATAAACAAAATGGGGGTGTTCTGAAGACGTTTCTAAGAACACTCGCGGTGTCCTGGAATGTTTGTAGGGGGTGTCCTGAAGGCGTAGTCCGTATTGTTCGCTGGCAAGTTGAATGTGTTATAAGAACACTCGCAGTGTCCTGAAATGTTCGCTAATAAACAAAATGGGGGTGTCCTGAGGACACTGTCCGTATTGTTCGTTGTCAAGTAGAAAGTTTTCTAAGAACTATCGCGTTGTTCTGAAATGTTCGTAGGGGGTGTCCTGAAAACGCTGTCCATATTATTCGCTGGCAAGTTGAAAGTGTTCTAAGAACACTCATAATGTCCGCGGACATTAAAAGTTTCCATAGACCATAGTTGAAATGTTTGACTCTATCACATTCATATTTGCTTATAACTTTGGGTGAAAAACAAATGTATAAGGAACAAAGGTATTAGATACTATGGATGTGATATGCTGCTATGGTTCTCCTTATTATTGTATAATTACTGTTTGGTCTAGTAACGGGAGTCCATGTTTTCTTGTTATTTCTGTGATAAAAGAAAATAGCATGTTAGTATTAGTATTTTGTAATGACTTATTACATTGTATAATCAATATACTTTTTTTTTTGGGCCCTCATATTTAGTAGATTACAAATCAGAGTACTGTGCAATTTGCTCAGTTTCTGTATTTGTTGCTAAAATCATTGGGTCTGTGGGAGAAAAATAAAATCCATGTTGGATTAAAAAAGAAAAACTTTTTCTGTTATGCTACAGTTTATTTGTTTGTTTGTTTTCAGTGTTCACTTGTTGTTTCTGGCTGATGCTTCATACTTTGGCTTGTTGTATTTTTTTGGAGCAGTAACATATTACTTATTTGTTTTGATATTATAACATTTTGGAGCAGTTAGATACCAATTGGCGTATTCTAACTGTCTATTTTTTTATATATTTTAGTGGTATTGATTTATCTATTTGGATATTGTTAAATTTTGGGACAGTTAGATACCAATTGGCTTATTCTAACTGTGTATTGTTTGGTCTAATTTAGTGGTATTCATTTATCTGATTAGTTGTTGTAAAATCTTTGAGCCGTTAGATAGCTTTTGGAGTATTCTAACAGTTTATATTTTTTTAACACAAGTTTACTTAGGGTTTAAATACAGTTTAGTTATCAAATTTTGGTTTTAAGAACATCAAATAAGCGTTTGTAAGATTTCCTGGTAATCTCTGCTTTAGAGTAATGGTACTATCATTACATTCAAACCATCCACATTTCTTTTTTATATATGCAGTGTAGTGCCCTGAATTGGTTGTGGCTCCTGCGTGGTAGATTATACCTATTGTTGTGAAGGTTTTCTTACCAAGTGTATTTGACCATGTGTGAATCCAGTCAGCTTGCAGCTGCTTTTGGTACCATCTGCATTGTAACGTAGAAGCATTAATATTATGTATTTACTATGTGTTTGTATTACTAACGTGGACCGATTATCTGAATTGCAGGTAGAGCATAATCTACCATGGTTTGCATTTTGTACAAGTCGCTGAAATGGAATGGATTCACAATTTGGTATTGGGGATTTCTTCTTGTGTCACATTGTTGCAGAGAGTGCATGTATGTTTCCACATGTATGAAATCTGAAAGATTTCATTTATAGGTATGTTTTTGTTTTCCAGTACTTGTAGTAAGTACATTAGAAATTCTTGTGGATCTTCCTGTGAATTTATAGTTAATTTCACCATTCCAGCACAGTAGTCCAATTGTTGTCTTATTCCATAAACACTATACGTGTTGTCAGGATTGTTTGCTGCATTTCTGTGAAGTACTAACATTTGCAAACACAATGGGTCTGTACTGTGTAAGTAAATGTTGTCAACAATTGGTGGTAATTGAAATAGAATATTCATTACTACATTTGCGTAGCAACTTACACCAACTATATTTGAGAATTTAAATGGTCCAGGTAGTTCTGTATCTAACTGCTTTTTTTTGCAGTTTGTTTTCCTTCTTTAAAGAAGTACCTGGTTTACTTTCCCTAATTGATTCTTTTTTGCTGTGGTACTTGATGAAGTATTCGTTTCTTTTACTCTCTTTGGAGGATTTGCAGTGACATCCTGTTGCATTTCTGTTTGATTTATTTTTCTTTTATAATGTTTTACTTTTTGTGGAACAGAATATGTGTTTAGGTGGGGGGTGAATAGTGAGCGAAGTCTATTGTATTCTAAAATGCAAGGAATATCAGCGTTTATTTTACTTGCATCAAAGTTGATTAGAAATAGACCGTCAAGTGTACGCAAGCATGATAGTGCAACATAGCTGATACCTTCTTTAAAGACTGTGTTACCATTATCTATCATTGCTTTGTCTAGGGTAAGACCTTGTGATTTATGAATCGTGACTGCGTATGCAAGAGTTAGAGAAAATTGTTCTCTGCGTATATACATATCTTTGAAGAGAAGGAATCTAGTTGTTGAGCGTCCTATCCTTTTACTTCTGAAAGTTTGTCAAAGAGTATATTGACAAACTGAATTTTGTTGTCGCGTGGTTATGTTTGAAAGCCAACAACTGTACCCATTGCTCCATTAACTAGTCCTTGGTCCACGTCAAGGTTACGTTTAAGCATTACTCTGCAATTTAAGGATAATTTTAATATCTTTTCTAAGCCTTCTGTGTTTGAGATTGATTTTTCTAAACTATTTAGTCTTGTTGTGGCGTGGTCACACATGGGTAGTGTCATACCATGTACATCTAGTTTGTCTGTGGCGCTAATTTCCATGATTGGTTGCATTTCTTTACTTAGCATGATTTCATTGAATTTGAAACAGCTTGCAAGAGTTGGCATTAAGGCCATACAATTGACATTTTTTTGGCTAATTGTTCCATAACATCTGTAGCACCTGCATTATCGCCATCAAGTGCATTAATGTGCCGGGTTTTCAATATTGCTTCTTCTTCTTTAGAAAGTATACCAACTCTGATACTTTTTAAAATGTTGGCATAAGTGAGATCTGCAGATTGCTGCATGTTTTCTATTAATTCTCTGTATTGGAAATGTTGCCAAAGGTTGACATTTCCAATGCTGCCAACAGTTTTACGGCAGAATTTGTGTCCTAATGTTTTAAAAATAGGCTCACCTTTTACTGGTGTTAATTGAAGCAGATCTCCAAAAACAATAATGTGTTTCCTGCAAAGAGCTCTTCATAGTTTTTGTTGAGTACTTCTTGTAATCTGAGGTGAATCAAAGCTAACATCAGGTTGGAGACCATGCTCACTTCATCTATTAGTAGCATTTTCATTTGTTTCAATACTCTGCGTAATTCCATTGCAGCTTCTGCAGAAAGTTTGTAATAGTCTAATTTGTTCTGGTGTTCTACTGGTAATAGTAGTAATCGGTGTAATGTAACACCACCTATGTTGTAGGCAGCTAAACCTGTGGGGGCAGTGACAACAGCTGACTGTTTGTTGTTTGTCAATTGTTGAAGGAACTTACTAATGATTTTGATTAGGAATGTTTTGCCAGAACCAGCTTCACCACTGACGTACAGTAGTATAGGTTTATAATTATGGCAGGAACATTCTTTATTTTCATGTTTTACACCATGTGCAATTTGTTTTGTTACTTCTTGAAAAATGCTACTTTGCTCATTGTTTAGTTTTGATTGTAGTATAGTTAAGTCTTCCTTATCTTCATACTGATACATGGTGTTTTCTATTTCTATCATAGCTAATTCTGCCTCATTTATTATTAGTGGTTTTCCCGTGGTTCTTGGCTTCCTGTTACAGAAGGTTGACTACTGTCAGGAGTGTCGCTATCTAGTTGGGCTTGGAGTTCTTCTTCGTGTTGCTGTTCATTGTGCAACATTTTTTTGTACTTTGTAAAGTTTACATCAGTTATAGTGCTTTCATTTAGTTTAGTTTAGTTTAGTTTATTATTTGATAATGCGCTACAAAACCCAGGGGTAGCCGGGCGCAGCAGTTACAAGAATACTTAGGCTTAAGGTTGCGTACATACAAAAGGATACATACAGAATTTGCATTATATGAGTTATTAACATATATACAAAACCAATATACAAATATACAAGAAATACAGGAATGTGAATCCCTCTCATAGGTCTGGTGTCGGGGGAGTCAAAGGTAGTTATGCGCAAAGATAGGGCCAGGTTCAGTGGGTTAGTTTTCGTTACTCCAAAGCCAACTTTTCACCTTACTCCTGAAACTAGAGTAGGGTATATTAGCTCTCAATGCCATGGGGAGTGAATTCCAAGCGCAGGCCACTCTAACAGGGAAGCTAGCTCCGCCTGCTTTAGTTAGTCTAAATCTGGGGGTTTCAAGTAGGGAGTGGATAGAGGCTCTGGTATGGTGAGTAGAGGATGTTCTAGTCAGTCTAGCCGAGATGTAGGGGGGCACAGTGTTGTTCAGTCCTTTATGTGTGAGAGAAAGTGTTTTAAGGAGAACTCTGTCATTGATTTTTAGCCAGTGGTTGTCTTTCCTAATATTAGTTATATGTGCTCTGCGGGGTATGTCAAGGGCTGCTCTAAGAGCATTATTCTGCAATATTTGCAATTTGTTAGTGACAGTTTTATTGGCGCCCGCATAAAGGGCATTACAGTAATCCAGTTTGGACATTACTAGGGCATTGGCTAGTGTGATACAATTGGTTGTGGACAGGTAAGGTCTGCAGGCCCTGATTAATTTGCAAGTGTAGGCTGTGGAGGAAGCCAAAGCGTTAAGTTGTTTTTTGAAAGATAAAGTGGAATCAAGGTAGAAGCCTAGTGTTTTTACCTCCGTTGCTACTTTGATTATATTACCGTCTATATTGAAGGCACTGTAGTTAGGACTGAGTTTTTTAAGGTTGGAGTCGGTACCCAGTATCAGTATCTCTGTTTTATCGTCATTCAGGCAGAGGCCATGTGAGGCCATCCATGCCTGAATGATGAGGTAAATCTTATTTACTAGAGCTGTGTCTTCAACAAAGTTGCCAGATAGTGGTATGAGGATCTGCGTATCGTCCGCATAGTTGATGTAAGTTACCCCCAATCTGTCAAGTTTGTCAAAGAGTGGCATAGTAAATATATTGTACATTGTGGGGGAGACACATGAACCTTGTGGGATGCCACAGGTGATATGTATTGGGTCCGCTGAGGCTAATGGGGAGAACACTCTTATCGTACAATTAGCTAGGAAGGATTGTACCCATGCTATAGCTTCACTTGAGAAATGGGCGGCAGATGCTAGATGGTTGCATAACACTGCGTGGTCCACTAGGTCGAAGGCCGCCGATAAGTCAAGGAGGAGGAGCATAGCTCTTTTACCTTTATCCTTAAACTCGTCGATTTGTGTCTTAAGGTCGATTAGGGCCGTTTCAGTACCATGTAGTGGTCTGAAGCCAGATTGGCGTGATCCTAGTAGTTGGTTTGTCTCCAGGTAGTTTTGGATCTGGAGGTAAGCTACTCTGTCAATGATTTTAAGGAGAAATGGGAATGTAGTAATGGGCCTATAATTAGTTGGGATGGCTGGGTCAAGGGTCTGTTTTTTCAGGAGAGGCAGCACTCAGGATTCTTTAAGACTAGTGGGTACAGTGCTAGATCTGAAGGAGGAATTTATTAATTTAGAGATGAAAGGCGCTAGGTCTCTGGCTGCATCCTTAATGACTTGTGCTCGGCAGCTGTCACCTTGGCAGTTGGATGGTTTCAGGGATAATATCACCTTTTCGGTTTCCAGTATAGATATGTTAGAGAAACTGAATGGTTTGCAGTTGTTTTGAGTGATTATTCTAGGTATATCTGCCATGTGGGAGGTATGGGTTCCAGTGTCATTTAGGGATGCTTTCTTCTTAGCAATTTTCGTTTGAAGAGTTGTGATTTTGTTAGCTAGAGCATTTTGGATGCTAGTGCACCATTGTTTGTCATTGGGGGCATTTTCTGTGGGTGTGATTGGGTTTTCCATTTCTCGGAGGATGGAGAAGAGTTCTTTGGAGTTAGAGTTAGCTTTGCTAATTCTCTCATTGAATGTGTTCTTTTTGGTTTGGATTATTTCCTTCTTATATTTTTTGGCCAAATTGTCAAGTGAGGTTTTATTCTCAACTGAGGGTGTATGCCTCCAGATAGCTTGGAGTTTGCGTTTTTGGATCCGTAATTCCTTGAGGTAGGGGGTGAACCAGGTGTTAAGATGAGATTCTCGTTTGCTTTTGCACAGTTTAATAGGGGCAATAGTATGCAGGGCCTTTGACATAGTGTTGTTGAATATCTCAACTAGCATGTTAGGGTCAGAATTGATGGCGCTAGCGGGGAGGGCAGGTAGGAGGAGAGGAAGTAGTTTATCAGCTGTGATTTCTTTTTTGCTTCTAGTAGGCATAGGCAGAGCTGAAGTAATCTTGTCTAGTTTGGGAGGCTCTATGGTAGATGAGAAACAAATAAGGTGGTGCTTTAAAATCATCCTCATATGAGTCATAGTTATCTAGTATACCTCTTACAGGCAACTATGACCAGGACACTTTAGCTATCAATAAAATTTACGTCATCATACAAAACTGGATGGCATTGAACAGCCTTTGTCTTAACGATGAGAAGACGGAAGTCCTCATCGTAGGAGCTTCAGCCAAATTAGCAACCCTTCAGCCAGAATATTCAACCATCAACATCGACGGCACCAATATCCCAGTGTCAAAACAAGTAAAAACACTGGGCGTGTACTTCGATGCTAGCCTGACCATGACCAAACAGATCAACGTACTTTCCTCCTCCACGGCCTACACTTCCAAATTAATTGCACTCAGCCGACAATTTCTGACCCCAGCAAACTGCCTCACCCTGGCCAGAGCACTGGTTCTATCGAAATTGGACTACTGTAATGTATTACTACTGGGCACCTCCAACACCAACCTAGCCAAAATGCAACTTTTGCAAAACAAAGTCCTGAGGGCAGCACTAGGCATAAAAAAATCAGACCATATAACCAAGACCAGGAAAGATGCCCACTGGCTTCCCATCAAAGCCCGCATCATTTTCAAAACACTATGCATCACCCACAAATGCATTACAAAAAAAGGACCTATCTACCTCAATAACACTCTGCATCCTAAAACTAACATAAGATTACTGAGATCCAACGACAAACTCCTCCTGGACCCCCCTCGATTCAAAACTACTAGAGCAGGGGGCAGTAGCTTCACCACTTTAGCCCCCAAACACTGGAACACCCTACCCATCATCATCAAAAAAGCATCCTCCTTCAAGCTCTTTAAGAAACAGCTAAAAACCTGGTTATTCAACCAATATTAGCACCCTAAGTTAGGACCCCTCCATTGGACACTGTTGTGAATACTTAGGCCACTGTATATTGTTGTGAATATGTTGTAACCAATATCTTGTAATGCAACCTTTGTAATGTTTGATTGTGACTAATTTCTGAGCTATCTTATAACCTCGCCGTGACACCCGAGGGTCTGGGCGTGTAACAAATATACAAAATAAATAAAATAAATAAATAAATAGTAATTGTTCTTCTTTTCTCCATGGTTTGAAGAGTTGTAGCAGGGACATGTAATATACTTCTTTATGTTGAGGAGTCTTTAATGACAATTTGATATGATTAATTAAATTTGGTTTAGTGAGTTTAACTAAGCTGCCTTCACAGTTTGTCACTCTATATTTACCTTTTTTTATCAGGTTTCATATTATTTTTGTATGTGTAGTTTTGGGCTATGTGGTATAGACACATGTTTTCCAAAGTATTACTTCTGTTTGGGTAGTATGTGTCCAATAAATTGTTTTTTAAAATGTCTTGGGTGTTGGGATCATGTTTGGCTATTGTTTCTATGTCTTCATATGATTTTAGAACTCTTTTTCTAGATTTAGCTGGACCAAGACTTAGCCATACTATATTTTCAGATTCACCATACAATGCAGTACCAGTTAAACAATCAGCTGCTTCATATGATCCACATTCTCTATGGGTGAGCATTTTTATGCCCAAGCTGTATAATTTCTGAGATACTGTTTTATCTGATGACAGGTCATTCCAGAGGTCTTGGAGCTCTGTCTTTTCTGCTTTAGTTAAGTATGCTGTGACATATCGTGCAACTGCAGTAGAATTGTCTGCAATGTACTGCACATCTATGTTTGCATTCCATAAGTGGGCAATGATTGCATTATAATCATTGATATATTTTTCTTCTTCTTTTCTTTTTATGTAATATGTATTTTTAGGTGACTTACCTTTAACACTATGTCTAACTGAAGACATGAGGTTGTTGACTTGCCCTGTATTTGTAACTGGTCTAGGGAAACCAAATCGGCATTTGGTGTAGTATTTCCCTTTGTTTTTGTATTTGCGACAACAATATTTTCCACATTTGTGTCTTTGAAATTGTAAAATTTGTGCATGAAGATCACTATTTGTGGCTTCTGATGGAATTTCACAAGTGACATATTTTTCGATAAACTGTAAAACAGTGGCATCACTGTCTTGACCAAATTTAGGAGCATCTTTAATCCATAAAAGCATGTGGATATGTGGTGCTCCTCTGGCTTGGTATTCTTTTCTCCAAGAAGTGAAGGGGAGGAACAGTTTTATTACAAATAAAATGTAGCATAGCAATGAAGTGATGGTGAAAATATCTTGAAACATTAACAGGATACAAAGAACAAAGTTCTCCAGGTGTTAGTATATCTATATTTGTTTTGTTTTTATTTGATATGCGTAGGAAATCATGTAAATCCTCCCATGCATATTCTGCACAACTTAATGTAACAAACCAAGTGGGTGGGCCAAGTTTTCTGATCATACAACATACATCTCCATGATGTCAAAACCAGTACTCTTTAGTACCACGCATATTTGCTAATAGATTTGTAATATTTGATTGTAAAACCTCATCCTTTTGTTGCACTTTTTCTAATAATTGTGTAGCTGTCATATTTTGAAAGTGTGATCCTGATTTTAATATGTGTGCAACTCCGTAACATAAAGTTGCTAGTTCACTTTCAAAGAGTAGGTGGAATATGTATTCCACATTTTGTCTAAATCTGGGATCTTCAGAATACATCCGTAATGAGCGGTATTCTGAAGCTGATATTTGAATAGGTCTCTCATCATACCTTCCTCCTTTGCCAGTAGGAAAGAGTAGAGGAAAAGCACGTGCTTCTATACTTTTTTCCCGTATGCTGATAGGCGATCCTTTTGTTTGACGCATTTGGTAAGTTTCCAGTACATCTTCTACAGTGTCATTAGAGTGCAAAGGATGAATTGTATAATGGTCTAAAGTATTTGATATTGTAGCAGGATCTAGTAGCTCAAATTGACCAGCTTCTTGTGTTTCTTGAATTATTTCAATTGTATCTTTCAAGTTTTCTTCAATATTAATTTCTTTGTAATATTCATTACTCTCTTTAAGATATTGGAAGGCTTGTCTAACTTTATATAAATCTACCAGCTGTTGCCATATTTTTTGGTCTTTTGTAGGTACTCCATTTACTAAGATAATTAAAGATTGCTGCATTGGACGTTGCACTCCTAGAGTATGCACATGTTCAAAGGCTAAGTATCATCAGCATAATTAGTGTATTTAATTTCAATGCCGTCAAGCAGGTCAAAAGGAGGGTGTGTATAAACATTGAAAATGGTAGGCGATAGGAATGCGGCCTGTGGGACGACACATACTAATGTCTCAAGTTGTGCTTGGAAGACCCCAATGACTACCCTAGCTAATCTTGGGCTCAAAAAGGCGGCCATCCATGCAATAGTATGCTCAGAACAGTTTGTAAGTTTGCGTAGCCTCTCAAGCAGCAAACAATGGTGAACTGAATTGAAAGCTACTGAGATGTCGAGCAACATTAGAAGGGTGATTTTACCATTTTTGACAGTTTCAACCAGGTAGTTTCTCATTATCAACATTGTGGTCTCCGTGCCATGCCATGCATAGCACGAAAGTCGAACTAAAGCACACTAAATAGATAGTTGTCAATAATATGTTTTTGTATTGGAGATAGACAGCCCTATTGAGAATCTTCAATAAGAAGGGAACTGTCATGATAGTATAATTCCCAAAAACCTCTGGGTCCAGTGTCGCCTTCTTAAGAAACTGTGTAATTACTGCCTCCTTTAGGCATTGAGGAACCAAAATGAAGGAAAAGGAAGAGTTAATGATAGTGATTAAGGGGGCAAGATACTGACTACACTCCTTAATAATGGTAGCTGGACATACGTCACCAGCACAAACGGTAGGCTTGAACTCAGACGCGATGTCTAGAAGGTCATCATTGGTGAGTCAGCTAAGAGAGACGAAAGGAACTGTAGCAGAGACATGAAAAAGGTCAGCATTAGTAGTAATGAAGGATATTGCATTGTTTATGAGATCTAAGCGCTACGCATTACTGGTATCTTGGTGGGATCTGATTTTAGAAGAGAAGCCATCTTGAGCATGTTTTTCCCTCCAACGCTTTTAAGATCAGGAAGAGCTTGTTCTTATCAAATTTAGCCTTGGATATACTGGTATTGAAATTACTCTTTTTTTACAGAGAGAATGGCATGTTTATAGTCCACAGTGGCTTAACAATGGTGCCAGTGCTTCTGTGAAACTCTGCTGGTGGGTGCCGTTCCGCCCACCAGGTCTGCCCCTGGTGGGCGGGACAGCACCTACCCGTAGAGTTGTACTGTGCTGGTCCGGTAACAATGGTACAGGTAGGCTTAAGGGCACCATTGTTACCGTACTGGCATAGTTAAAATGATGCACAATGTCTTTTGGTTCTCACATTTCTGGTCTCCCTGGTCTAGGCGCAGTTGTCAGATCATACAGTCCACCGTTCACAGGTCGCACAACTAGAATCCCCCCTTTTTGTTGGCCTCTTCGATGTCTGTACAATATTCACACTTCTATGGCTTCTTCTCAGTAGCCTCCTGGCTCTACCAGAGTATGTCACCCACCTCTTGCCAGTCTTTGACCTTGCCGCACTGCATTCATTTTTTAAAGTTCTATTTGTGGTGGTTTTACTCCTGTCCCAACTTTCTATGACGTTCTTTCACACTTGCGCTTTGTCGGATAAACCATTGTCATACATGTACTTTCTATTTGAATGTCTTTAATTATGTGCTTAGTCCATAAAGCATCATCTGATTTTATATTGAACAAATTTAATTGCAAGATTTGATTTAATTCAGTATTTAACCGATGTTTGAAGAGCTCAGTTTCAAGTTTCATGCAGTTTCATTCGGGTTGGTGCATAAAAACATGTTCAATGTACTCAATTTCTGCTGACGGTTTCTTTGGCAAAGAGGCTCCTGCCCCTACACAAACCTAACGGCCTGACTGGCTTCAGGTTGGGAAGGCTTTCTGGGCTTTGTGCCGGCGTCCTGCCTTCTCCACAGTTCCCAAATGAAAGAGATGGGTATCCCCTTCATCGCAGAAATGGGGGAAACTACTGTGTCAAGGTTCAAAGGGTGATTATGTCATGCGGAACTCCACAAAAATTATAATGTAATAATACTAAGCAGATTTCAAATGAACAGTTGGGAGGAAAACAAAATCAGAATATCACACCAAACATATACTCAATTATAAAAATGTTATTAATATCAATTGAATAAAAACATATTGAACTAGAGATTCAGCCCATAATTCAGGCTTCCATAGTAAAAAACGATGCAGGTTATAAAGTCCTGGAGCATTAATAGTATATACCTAATATGTGGTCAAAGCCATGCGACAAATGACCGAGGGACAGGACTCTAGCCAAGTGAAGGGGATCACATGGTAAGAGGATGTGGTTCAAAAATGTGTAACAACCTGCAGGAATGAAGAATTTCAGACAATAATAAATGCATTGAATACATTTGAAATGCAGACAGCCTGAAGTGTATCCAACATACTTTAAACAATTAATAAAGACTTAGGACTATCAAATCTAAAGGCAATTCAAAGTGCAAAAAATCGCTGAAGTGCATAGAAACTAGACATCATGTAAAAATGAGGTGCATTAGGTTGACTACAAATTCTGGAGACAACAGAGATAAATACCAAAGTGTCAACCAAATAGATCTTTAAATTAGTAGTTTCGACTATTTGATGGATCTAGTCAGCAACAACTGATTCACGTCTTTTTCAGGACGAAGCACTCAAGAAATGTAGATGCCACAACATTCAACTTTGAGATAACTGAGGCTGGTCATTTCCAGCTTATACTCGAAGGCCTTTAGTTCCTCAATCTAGCCAATGTGTGTTAATGTAAAAAACACACATTCTGTAGAAAAAATAAGAAATATCAAAGGACAAAAAAAAAATTAAAAACATTCAGAAAAAGCCAACCTCCCAGCACATTCATATCAAAATTCAGCAAAATATATACAGGCCGATTCATGGGATAATTAGCACGGCGCAAGTGGCCAAAAATGTGCGATTCGCAGTGGAATAGCGAAAATCGCAGTGCAAGTGCGAAAATCGCACGAAAAGCAGCGCACATCGATTCATGGAAGGCCGTGCGCGAGAAAACCATCGGATGTGCGCTAAAAAAGTGCGCGGCACACGTTGGCGCACAGGCCATCTAACGGCGTGCGCCAGGTCACAGCGAAAATCGCACAGGCCACAGCGAAAATCGCACATAGCACGGCGTACACAACAAAAGTAGGCGGAACACGGGGTGTAACACTCGGAATGGGGAACAACTTGCCAAAATGTGGGCATCACGGGGGAAGTACAGGGTGCAAGTGCGCGGAACACCCACACGCTCGCCTACAACACGTATTCATGGAATCGAATAGGGCAAAAAAGCGCACGGTCAAACCAGCGCACAGGCACAAACACGACCGCCACAAGAAAGCAGGCGGTAGCGTCTCAGCGCCTGTAATAAATGTGCGCCAAAAAGTGCGCCAACAAATAGCACCTATATACAGCCATGATGAATGTCCTATACTGTGGCCCTCCAGGACAAATGACGTGCAAAGGGGTACCCACAAACACGGACACCCGCTGACTGAAAAATAACATGTGCGTGTATTCGGGGGTGCGCAGGAACTTTCACACTCGATTTGGCTGGGTACGTGGATCTCAGGGGTGCACGGGAAGTCTCACACGCGATTTGGCAGGGTACGTGGATTTCAGGGGTGCGCGGGAAGTTCCACACGCGATTTGGCTGGGTACGTGCGCGGGAATTTACACACGTGACTTGGCTGGGTACGTGGATCTCAGGGGTGCGCGGGAAGTCTCACACGCGATTTGGCAGGGTACGTGGATTTCAGGGGTGCGCGGGAAGTTCCACATACGATTTGGCCGGGTAAATGCACGGGAATTTACACACGCGACTTGGCTGGGTACGTGGATCTCAGGGGTGCGCGGGAAGTTCCACACTCGATTTGGCCGGGTACGTGCGCAGGAATTTACACACGCGACTTGGCTGGGTACGCGGATCTCAGGGGTGCGCGGGAAGTCTCACACGCGATTTGGCAGGGTACGTGAATTTCAGGGGTGCGCGGGAAGTTCCATACGCGATTTGGCCGGGTACGTGCGTGGGAATTTACACACGCGATTTGGCTGGGTACGTGGATCTCAGGGGTGCGCGGGAAGTCTCACACGCGATTTGGCAGGGTACGTGGATTTCAGGGGTGCGCGGGAAGTTCCACAAGCGATTTGGCCGGGTACGTGCGCGGGAATTTACACACGCGACTTGGCTGATAACGTGGATCTCAGGGGTGCGCGGGAAGTCTCACACGCGATTTGGCAGGGTACGTGGATTTCAGGGGTGTGCGGGAAGTTCCACACGCGATTTGGCCGGGTACGTGCGCGGGAATTTACACACGCGACTTGGCTGGGTACGTGGATCTCAGGGGTGCGCGGGAAGTCTCACACGCGATTTGTCAGGGTACGTGGATTTCAGGGGTGCGCGGGAAGTTCCACATGCGATTTGGCCGGGTAAGTGCGCGGGAATTTACACACGCGACTTGGCTGGGTACGTGGATCTCAGGGATGCGCGGGAAGTCTTACACGCGATTTGGCAGGGTACGTGGATTTCAGGGGTGCGCGGGAAGTTCCACACGCGATTTGGCCGGGTACGTGCGCGGGAATTTACACACGCGACTTGGCTGGGTACGTGGATCTCAGGGGTGCGCGGGAAGTCTCACACGCGATTTGGCAGGGTACGTGGATTTCAAGGGTGTGCGGGAAGATCCACACGCGATTTGGCCGGGTACGTGCGCGGGAATTTACACACGCGATTTGGCTGGGTACGTGGAATCTCAGGGGTGCGCGGGAAGTCTCACACGCGATTTGGCAGGGTACGTGGATTTCCGGGGTGCACGGGAAGTTCCACACGCGATTTGGCCGGGTACGTGCGCGGGAATTTACACACGCGACTTGGCTGGGTACGTGGATCTCAGGGGTGCGCGGGAAGTCCCACATGCGATTTGGCAGGGTACGTGGACTTCAGGGGTGCGCGGGAAGTTCCACATGCGATTTGGCCGGGTACGTGCGTGGGAATTTCCACACGGGATTTGGCTGGGTACGTGTATTTCAGGGGTACGCAGGAAATTCTACTTGCGATTTGGCTGTGTGCTCCCAGGTATTCCCTGTACACCCTCCACGGCCCCTGCAGGAAGCCGACACCACAGGGGACTACCCTGCACACCTGCTCATGTCACCCAGCACCCCCACCCCCCAGCATCCAGGGGCACCCTCCACCAGGCCCCCACTCATGGCCCCTATCACCCCCACCCCCCCAGCCACCATGGGCAGCCTCCACCAGGCCCCCACTCATGTCTCCCACCACCCCCACCCCCCAGCAGTGTGGGGCACCCTCCACCAGGCCCCCACTTATGGCCCCTATCACCCCAACCCTCAGCAGTGCAGGGGCAGCACCACCAGGCCCCCACTCATGTCTCCCACCACCCCCACCCCCCAGCAGTGCAGGGGAAGCCTCCACCAGGCCCCCACTCATGTTTCCCACCACCCCCACCCCCCAGCTACCATGGGCACCCTCCACCAGGCCCCCACTCATGTCTCCCACCACCCCCACCCCCCAGCATCCAGGGGCACCCTCCACCAGGCCCCCACTCATGGCCCCTATCACCCCCACCCCCCAGCCACCATGGGCAGCCCCCACCAGGCTCCCACCCATGTCTACCACCCCCCACCCCCCAGCCACCATGGGCACCCTCCACCAGGCCCCCACTCATGTCTCCCACCACCCCCACCCCCCAGCAGTGCAGGGGCAGCCTCCACCAGGCCCCCACTCATGTCTCCCACCACCCCCACCCCCCAGCATCCAGGGGCACCCTCCACCAGGCCCCCACTCATGGCCCCTATCACCCCCACCCCCCAGCAGTGCAAGGGCAGCCTCCACCAGACCCCACCCATGTCTCCCACCACCCCCACCAACCAGCCACCATGGGCAGCCCCCACCAGGCCTCCACTCATGTCCCCCTGCACCCCCACCCCCCTGCATCCAGGGGCACCCTCCACCAGGCCCCCACTCATGTCTCCCACCAGGCCCCCACCCCCCAGCAGTGCAGGGGCAGCCTCCACCAGGCCCCCACTCATGTCTCCCACCACCCCCACCCATCAGCCACCATGGGCACCCTCCACCAGGCCCCCACTCATGTCCCCCTGCACCCCCACCCCCCAGCAGTGCAGGGGCACCCTCCACCAGGCCCCCACTCATGGCCCCTATCACCCCCACCCCCCAGCTGTGCAGGGGCAGCACCACCAGGCCCCCACTCATGTCCCCCTGCACCCCCACCCCCAGCATCCAGGGTCAGCACCACCAGGCCCCCACTCATGTCCCCCTGCACCCCCACCCCCCAGCAGTGCAGGGGCACCCTCCACCAGGCCCCCACTCATGGCCCCTATCACCCCCACCCCCCAGCAGTGCAGGGGCAGCACCAACAGGCCCCCACTCATGTCCCCCTGCACCCCCACCCCCCAGCATCCAGGGGCAGCACCACCAGGCCCCCACTCATGTCCCCCTGCACCCCCACCCCCCAGCATCCAGGGGCACCCTCCACCAGGCCCCCACTCATGTCCCCCTGCACCCCCACCCCCCAGCATCAAGGGGCACCCTCCACCAGGCCCCCACTCATGGCCCCTATCACCCCCACCCCCCAGCTGTGCAGGGGCAGCACCACCAGGCCCCCACTCATGTCTCCCACCACCCCCATCCCCCAGCAGTGCAGGGGCACCCTCCACCAGGCCCCCACTCATGTCCCCATGCACCCCCACCCCCCAGCATCCAGGGGCACCCTCCACCAGGCCCCCACTTATGGCCCCTATCACCCCACCCCCCAGCAGTGCAGGGGCAGCACCACCAGGCCCCCACTCATGTCTCCCACCACCCCCACCCCCCAGCAGTCAGGGGCAGCCTCCACCAGGCCCCCACTCATGTCTCCCACCACCCCCACCCCCCAGCATCCAGGGGCACCCTCCACCAGGCCCCCACTCATGTCCCCCTGCACCCCCACCGCCCAGCATCCAGGGGCACCCTCCACCAGGCCCCCACTCATGGCCCCTATCACCCCCCCCCAGCAGTGCAGGGGCAGCACCAGCAGGCCCCCACTCATGTCTACCACCCCCCCACCCCCAGCCACCATGGGCAGCCCCCACCAGGCTCCCACCCATGTCTACCACCCCCCACCCCCCAGCCACCATGGGCAGCCTCCACCAGGCCCCCACTCAATGTCTCCCACCACCCCCACCCCCCAGCAGTGCAGGGGCACCCTCCACCAGGCCCCCACTCATGTCCAACACATGTGTCCCACCCCCCCACCCCCCAGCAGTGTGGGGCACCCTCCACCAGGCCCCCACCCATGTCTCCCACCACCCCCACCCCCCAGCCACCATGGGCAGCCCCCACCAGGCCCCCACTCATGTCCCCCTGCACCCCCACCCCCCAGCATCCTGGGGCACCCTCCACCAGGCCCCCACTCATGTCTCCCACCACCCCCACCCCCCAGCATCCAGGGGCACCCTCCACCATGCCCCCACTCATGGCCCCTATCACCCCCACCCCCCAGCAGTGCAGGGGCAGCCTCCACCAGGCCCCCACTCATGTCTACCCCCCCACCCCCCAGCCACCATGGGCAGCCCCCACCAGGCTCCCACCCATGTCTACCACCCCCCCACCCCCCAGCCACCATGGGCAGCCTCCACCTGGCCCCCACTCATGTCTCCCACCACCCCCACCCCCCAGCAGTGCAGGGGCACCCTCCACCAGGCCCCCACTCATGTCTCCCACCAACCCCACCCCCCAGCATCCAGGGGCACCCTCCACCAGGCCCCCACTCATGGCCCCTATCACCCCCACCCCCCAGCAGTGCAGGGGCAGCCTCCACCAGGCCCCCACTCATGTCTCCCACCACCCCCAAACCCCAGCCACCATGGGCAGCCTCCACCAGGCCCCCACTCATGTCTCCCACCGCCCCCACCCCCCAGCAGTGCAGGGGCACCCTCCACCAGGCCCCACTCATGTCTACCACCACCCCCACCCTGCAGCAGTGCAGGGGCAGCCTCCAACAGGCCCCCACTCATGTCTCCCACCACCCCCAGCCCCCAGCATCCAGGGGCACCCTCCACCAGGCCCCACTCATGTCTCCCACCACCCCCACCCCCCAGCATCCAGGGGCACCCTCCACCAGGCCCCCACTCATGTCCCCCTGCACCCAGGTCCTCACAATCCCCAATCATGTGCGTTATGGTCAGCCTCCACAGCCAAAAGGCCCTACCAAGTAACCCATTCACCCAATTACATGTTACACCCCCAATGTTTATAAAGCAAATGAACCCATGTCCGTAACACACAATGGTTGCAATTGAATGCTAAAACACCCAACATGACATGCATGAAACCAATGAGATGACACCACACAGTGAAGTATGAAAACAAAATTGCATTAAAAAAAATTGAATGCAAATGAAATGAAACAAACTACAATGGCAATGAAAAAAAGATAAGCTGCATGTCCGTCCAAAAAAATCAAAACTACAAATCCAAATCCAAAAAAATGTTGTCCAAAGTCACATTAAAAATAAAATCAATCCGAGAGAGAAAAATAAATGCAAAGACCATTGCTCCATGGAGAATAAATAAAAAATAAAAAAATAAAACAATCCAATGAAGAACTATGTACAAAACATCCAAGGGTCCATGAGCCCAACTGAACAAAGGAAACCTACAAAAAACCCTAACTAAAATGCAACTATATACAAAAAGTGGAGCAGTGTCCGTCGACTCCAAATCATAAGAAGAAACAAAGGAAACCTAAAACTAAAGAACTATATACAAAGGCGGCGGGCAAGTTCAGCGGCTCACTCCGTGGTGTTCCGGACCAGGGCATCATCAAACTCCTCGTCTATGTCCCGGAGGTGGTCCTGTTCCATGGCCCCGAGGGTCCGCACGGTCCTCCGCATGGAGTTCTCCGCCCTGACCATCGTGAGCCGCGCCTCTTCCGCCCGCCGCCGCTCCGCACCTATCTGCTGGCCCAAACGCAGCCACACGGAAGACACTTCCTGTCCTGGGTCCTCCTGCCCTCCGGCCGATGCCTGCCCCTCCGATGTTGATGGCCCCGAGCCATGATGCCTCCCACATTGACTCTGCTGCTGCCTCCGACGCAACTGCCTCTGCCAGCACGACGGCATCCAGGCTGATGGAATCCACCGACGCCGTCGTGCACGTGCCCTGCCTGATGATGCCGGCACATCCTCCATCTGCTGGGGTACAGTTGCTGTGGTGTCCACCCCTGCTGGACCTCCGACTCCCGACTGTGGCAGGGATGGGATCCCCATCGAGCTGGCTGCATTGGTCAGGGCAGGTCCACAGGGGGCCCTGGTTGCATCTGGGCCGGAAGACGGCAAGGAGAACGACCGGCGTATAGCCTCCACAGAGGAGGAGAGGGCCGCCAGATTGGCCGACACATGCAGGAAACCCCCGAACATGGAAGATCCCAATTGGGCCACGTCGGCACGGTGCTCTTCGTGATGATGTGCGTGCTCCTCCCGGGAAGCACGCACGTCATCACGAATTGCACCCGCGCGCATCGCGACCCCAATCAGGACCTTCTCCATACGGACACGGGTCCCCTCGTCCGCAGGTGGAGGTGAGTCAGGTGACATGGACATCCCCTCTACCTGCAGACGGGCCTGGGACGGGGCATCCCTGCTGGTGCATGGTGGTGCACTCACAGGGTCAGGGACAGCAACATGCACAGGCCCCTCCACGGTGACCTGTGCTGCCTCCTGCCCCTGCCCCTGGACTGCACCACTTGCACCAGCAGGGATGCCCCCACCAGGCCCCATGTGTGCCTCAGTGGGGGCCTCCTCCTCCTCTGTGGAAACCACCAACCTGGATGGCTCCTCACCGTCTTCCGCCGTAGCAGGCCCCTGTGGGGGCTCACCCACCCCTTACGCTGCAGCCGTGGGGGCATCCCCGCCGCCTTGCTCCACAGCGCCGTCTCCGCCCTCTTCTTCACTAGCCGCTGCGTAGAGGGAGACATAGAACACAAGCATCAGGGTACTGTTCAATGGTCCCCTAGACAGGAAGCAATACCACTGTCAAAGTACACTTCCATCATGTCCCTCCACAACACATGGGTCAGTCCAGGCAAAACACACACAGTAACAGGCATGGTGCATGCCATGGACATTTCCATACATGTCCAATGGACTCTTGAAACATACAATGATATGGAACTCACATGCATCATGGGTCATGCCTATCACATGCACACACTTCACCTCAGTCACATCCATGTGGCCTCATACACCCCAAACACAGCGGATACAAGGATAACTAGGCTGCATCAGTGAATCTGTGCATTGTCACACACATGTGTCATGCATCCATGGCATTCACAAGCCACAGACACACAGGTCAGGCACACAGACATGGCTACCAAATATGTACCTGGCATCAGCACCCATCCCTCACCCCCACCCATGTCCAGGAACAGAGACTGGCATGCTCTCATGTGTAAAATCTGCATAGGGCTCTCCATGTCGCATTTAAACACATGCAACAACCATGTGGTTCACACATCACTGGTCGCACATGCATTACCATGATGTCCCTGCACACATACATGCATACATGGCCTATGTCACACATACAGGCAAGTATCAGACAACCAGCACACCGCAACATGCCCTGTCTCACACAGCAATGCTTGGCCACTTACCGCTCAACTCCAGACGGGTCTCCCTCTCAAGGATCTGGGCGTGGAGCGCTGGGCGTACGCGTTCCAGGACCCTCATCTGGATGGAACTCATGCGGCCCCGGCCCCCCTCCACGAGGCGGAGGGCCTTCACGAGGGTCCTGGACCTCAAGTCCTCCCAGCGCTTCTTGATCTTCTGGACGTCGCGGGTTGCCACCCCCTCCGCATTGATGGCAACCACACAGTCGGCCCAGATCCACTCCCGTCCTTCCTTGCTGGCGCGGGACGATCCAAAGAGGGCATCATACTGCCCAGGACATGCTCCACCAGGACACCAACTTCGGTGGCAGTGAAGCTGGTGCCCCTCTGCCCCTCTGGCCTGGGGTTGCCACTGGTGCCAGATGTGGAAGTGCCCGACATGGCAACCCCAGAGGCAGGAGTGGGTGGGCAACTGGGTCCTGGGGCTGGGCTGTGGAGCGATGTTATCCCAGTCGGGAGTCTTCTGTTCCAGCAGGGGTGGACACAGCAACTGGACCCCTGCAGATGGCTGATGTGCAGGCACCAAATGGCAGGGCACGGTGGCAGCAGGCAGGCAGGCAGGCAGGCAGCAGCAGCAGATGGCACGTGGGAGGCTGCTCGGGGCACTGGGGGGCAGTAATTCGGCCTTCTGGGCAGGAGCGTGGTCTTCCGTGTGTTTTCGCGTGGCCAGCTTGATACGGAGTGATTTGGCACGTGAAAATCCTGCACGTCAGCGTGAAATTCGAGGAAAGGCCCTTAGCGCGTAAGCGCGTCAGCACGCATACGCGATTCTATTGGACCAAAGGCCCTCAGCGCGTAAGCGCGTCTGTGACGTGACCCGCACGGGTGTTTCCCTCATAGCACGTGATGACGGAGCACACGTGGAAAGACTGCACGTCAGAGTGTCATCGCGTGTAATTGGACAAAAGTGCGCGTACACGCGATTGGCCTATGTACGTGTACTGCAAGGGTGCGCGGGCACTTACACATGCGAGTACATCAGCGCACGTGTATTCCGGGGTGCGCGGGAATTTCCACACGCTGTTGGCCTGGGTACTGGATTTTAGGGGTGCGCGGGAAGTTTCGCTCGCCTACAACACGCGCAAAGAAACATGTACGCCAGTAGGAAGCAGGCATACGTCGACCCGCGATGCATAAATTTGCGCGCAAAAAAAATAACAAGCTCAGACGCCAGGATGAATATACCGTTCCCAGCAGCAGTGGCCGTGCGCTACCAAAGGAGGAGGAGGAGGATAGTCAGGGCCAGAATATTCACACCCAGAACCAGCCTTTTCGGGATGCCTGATGACCAGGTGTACGGGAGGTACAGGTTTCCACCACACATAATACTGGACCTGGTGAGTGAGTGGGAGGATGACCTCACATCACCCACCCTGTGCTCCCAAGCACTCAGCCCCCTGGAAAAGGTCCTCAATGTACTGCACTTCTTAGCCACTGGATCATTTCAGCGGACAAGTGCCATAGTGGGTGGGGTGTCACAGGCCACGCAGTCACGCTGCCTACACCAGGTCTTAAACATCATCACTGCACGCCCATCAGTCCGCAGGCACATATACCTGCCCAGAACACCTGCAGAAAGGCATGCTGCCGCCCTGGATTTTTACGGTGTGGCACGATTCCCCAAAGTGCTAGGTGCCATCGACTGCACCCATGTGGCTCTACGTCCCCCCAGGGCATCTGAGCACATCTATAGGAACCGCAAGCACTGGCATTCCATCAACGTGCAGGTAGTTTGTAATGCCAAGGGAATCATCACCTCAGTATATGCCAACTATCCCGGTTCCACCCACGACAGCTTCATTTACCGAATGTCCACCCTAAGCCGGGACCTAGAAGCTGGGCGGCATGGCGATACATGGCTGCTTGGTGAGTATGAATGCCACTGCACATGCATGCATGTCAGATACTGAGCAAGGTCACAACCCCACCAATGATACCAATCACCACCTCCACAGGGGACAGTGCCTACCCTCTCAGCCCCCACATGATGACGCCAATTCGGAACCCCACCACGCCACCCGAGGTAAGATATAACACAGCCCACATTGCAACTCGGGGCATAGTGGAGCTCACATTCGGAGTCCTTAAGTCACGCTTTCGCTCCCTTGACCGTTCTGGCGGGCAGCTGTTATACGCTCCCCCAGTAGTGTGCAGGATCATAGTGGCAGCATGTGTCCTGCACAACGTTGCAACACGCCGGGGGCCTGGCCGTGGACATAGTGGTGCCCCCACATCCCCAACCACATGCACGCCTGCTGCGCATGGGAGGGGAAAGGGCACGGGGGAGGCAGCCCGTACACAGCTAGTGGCTAATTACTTCACATAGAAATCACACCCCTGTGGAGTGCACACTGCCCTGGCACATACCATCTGACAATCAATGATGACTCAACCTGACACTGATCCTGAATGTCTGGAGAATCAACCGTCAAAACCATATCAGCCTGAGATTGTTCACCTGGAAGTGTTACAATGTGTGAATCCCTACCTACACAGACACCACCAATGCAGTTTTGTGAAAAAACACATTCATGCAGCTAAAATGAATACCCACTTGCAAAATGCAACATGAGGACAGTGCCATGTCACCCAACCCATCCCCAGCACCGCCACACGACACACTGTGCCATGTCATGCTATGTGCAGGTAAACAAAGTAATCCCCACAACATGACACAAGTGTCACAATGTACAGTGTCCCTAATTGAAACTCGCGACACCTGAAATGCTCACAGTAATGCAGGACCAACAACACACTTGCGCAGGTATTTAGCAAAAACACTTATCAGCTACTGACCCTCAAAACTACCATTCACATGACATTACGAATGTAAGGAATTAGTAGTCTCACCACCTGGAAATGCCTGCACTCCCACCACTTCCAACTGTATAGTGTTGCCGCCATGTAGAGTTGTAGGTGCACTGCTGCCAACATGGACCGCATCTCCAAAGTAGAGGGCCTTGTTTAGACATGAGGAAAGGACCTGCAAATTAGGAGGTAGACACGGATGATGAGTTACGCATCAATGCAACATGCAGTGTACAACACAACAGCAATATGCACTAGGAATGTATACACAGTATTGACTAGACTACCCACACATGTAGTGGGAGTCCAATGTCACCATGTACGTCAATGTCACTTGGGCACACCCTTTGCAAGCCCATGGAAACGGGAAGCAGGAGGGGTGTGTGTGACATAAACCCAAGCATCTGAACCAAATACATGACAAGCCTGCATGTGCCCAGCCACAATGCAGCGTATGCCCACGGGAGCCACACAAGGCAACACATTGTCCCAAAAAAAAAAAAAAATTAAAAAAAAATTAAAAAAAATGCCCATTAATGGGCCCGGGGGGGGGGGGGGGTTGATGAGGCTACCCAGGAGGTCCGAGGACAGGGTGCACACCAAAACCCACCTGTGTGGATCTTGCGAAAAAAAAACACCTCCATGGGCTCATGGCCCACACGGCTACCCTATTGTGGGAGTATCACTGCTGTCGCTATTATCACCCTGTGCAGCTGCATCCGGAGGTGGTTGCACTATGGGAGGCAGCCCACGCAAGGCCCTAGTCTGTTCCTTCATTGCTGCAAGCATGCGGGTGTGGTAGGTCTCGTTCTGGAGGATGAGTGTGCGGAGGTCCCCATGCAACAACTCACGGGATGCCCGGACCTCCGCCCTAGTTGCCTGCATCTCAGCTGAGAGCGTACGGGTGAGACGCTCCAGCTGCTGTTCTGTCCTTCGGTTTGTTGAAGCCTCAAGCTCAACAAGAGTCGTCCTGAGGTGAAGGAGTTCCAGCCTCAGGGCTTCCCTGTGGCCCTGGGACTCTATGGAGATGGCCTCCTGCAGAGTCGCCAGTGCCCCCCTGCCTGTCCCTGTTGGACGCCAACATGTCCTCCCTGTGTGACTGGCAGATGGAGTCGGTTGCCTGCTGTAGTTGCTCCATCAGCCTTTCAGGGGGGACAATGGAAGTGGCCACCCTATCCATGGCCTGAGCCATCATCTCGGATGATGCTGCCTGTTGGGTTGCCATACCGTAAATGGATTGCTCCCATGCGGTATTGCCAGGTGGCGTACGGCCACCACGTCGGCGGGCACCACACCTGTCTGGGGCAAGGCGAACTGCGCCTTGCTGTGCCGGCACTGCCTGAGGCTGCAGGACTGCATTCCCCCTCTGATCTGCTGGCCCAGGAACAGGATCAGATGTCGCGGAGTGTGACCCTGCATCCGTAACCACCAAAGGCGTAGCTGCCAACACTGACATCCCCATTTAGGGATCTGACCCTGGTGCAGGTGGGTGGGACAGAACAGAATCCCTCCCAGGAACACTCACCTGTGACGGCACGTAGGTCTCATCATCCGAATCAACACCTGAGTACAGCTCGGGGGAGGTGCAGCCAGAGACACCCCTTGAGAGCACGACCTGCACGACCTGCAGCAGTTGTGGGTTCTCACCCACCACCACACCACGTCCCTCACTGGTGGTCGGTCGGCCCTCAGACCCTTCCTGGGTCTGCACCATCTCCACAACCCCAGCAGTATCAGGTGCGTCTTCCCCTGCAAAGACATAAAAGCAAACACATGGAAACAGGCATTAGCACCATGGCACACAATGAGGGCTGAGAAGCAACAGAACCAGTACTTGATTGACACATGTCCCACATGACTAAAACCCTCCCATGCATGCACCCTCACTGCGTATGAATGGCAGGCAAATGACACACACTGATGACACCAAGATGGAAGAGGAACACATTTTCTGCATGCTGCCTGGCAGTGGCATCACACATTGGCCTGTGATTGCCAGGTGAAATACACATGCCATCACACAGATGGCATGTACCATTGCTATTGAGTGAAGATGGAGAGGAGGGCAGCACTTATTCATTCAGTCCAGTTCCCTCATGTAATAGCTTTTCTAATTCAAACAGGTCTGATTTTTCACCTGGAGCTGCCAGTCCAAAATGGTCCGATTGCACAGGGACATGTCTAAACAAATGATATCCAGGTAACAAAGTCACTCCACTTTACCATAGCCATGTCAGACATGTGACTAGAGGACTGAGAAATGCCTAGTAAAAGTGGTGGAATGCAAACAATCTGCCTGAATGAACAGAGAAAAATAAGCAACAATGTTGTGGCAAGGTGACACTTCAAGGGCAACTGGCGTGCTGTTGCGCTATATGTCTACTGTTGGCAGAAGGGATACTGCTATGGCCAAATGCTGCTGTGCAGAATGTATTGCATGAAGCACATGGGTGACCCAAACGACTCAGGCGTACACACCCTCACCTGGCACACAAACAGAAGCCCTCACACACACACCATGCACATGGATGACACACACACATGCATGTGCACTCACCGGACAATGCCTCATAATCAGGCAGATCTCCCACGCCTTGGATCTGTTCCTCCGTGACGTAGGTCCCAGCGACTGACTCATGTGGAGTGAGTTCCATGTCTTCTACTGGAGACCCACCTCCAGTCACTAGAGTTGCAGCATGACTTGAGGCCAGCTTATTCTTTGCCCTGCGCTTTAGGTCATTCCAGCGCTTATAGCAATCATTGGCTGTGCGCCTCACGATTCCAAGGGCACTTACGATGTCCGCAACGGTCTGCCAGTGTGCCTGGCGTTGTGCAGGTGTGGTCTTGGATCCTGCAACAATGACCATCTCGTTATCATGTGCGGACCCATACTCGACAAGTGCATTCAGTTCGGCATCCGTGAAGCTGGGCTTCCTCGATGGGCCGGACTGTGTAGCCGTGTCTGGGGCATCAGCCTGTGCCGGACGAGCACTCTTCCTCTTCCGCTTGGAAGTTGGTGGTGATCCTGAGTGTCCTACGCCGCTCTGGACACTAGGGGCAGGAGCCCTGGTGGACTCTGTATCAGGAGTGTGGGATTGCACACTCAGCATGGGAGTTGGTGCAGGCATTGGCTCAAGTGTAATGGTGTCAGGGGGAATGTCAGCAGGATGGACTAGGACCGACACTGTCCTGGCTGGGTGTGTGAGAGCTGGGGTGGATGGAACCGCAGCTGCCCTTGCAGCCTCTCCACCCAGCCTACTTGGGGCAGCAGATGACCTTGCTGCTCCTGATCCACATGGCCTGATGACATCAACGTGCACCAGCGCACATGTCATAGGCCTGCTGACCTGGAAGTCAGCCATGGAGTCAGCCCGGTCTGGTGCCACAATGGGCTGGTCCAACAAGGGGTGAGCATGGATGGTGTCAACCACATCAGCCTCAACCAGGGGGCGGGGATTATGGGTGCCCTTGACTGGTCCTCCACACATGGGGGGACAGGGTCACCCTGCAAGTAACGACCACGTCCCCTACCGGATCCACCACGGCCACCACTTGTGGCTCGTCCACCTTTGCCACCCTTACGGATTCCTCGCCTCCCAACCATGGCACTGATGTTAATGTGCGTATGGGAGTGGCTGTAAACTATTGTCCTGGGCAATTGGGGGTCAAAGGGGTTGGGTACCAGATGGTAATTGTACCCTAGTGCTCTAGCAAGGCTGAATGTGTCCCCTGGGGAAAGATGACGGGTCACGCAACGTACAGGAAGCCCAAAAAAGGGAGATGATGTGCACGCAACCCCTCCTAGACCACGTGTGCGGAAAAAAAAACCTGCACTATGCTGTGGCACCCAGTAACACAAGAATGAACGTATGCGTGTCACACGCAGCCTAGAATGACCTCTGAAGGGGTAGGCTACACACGGGGCAAGCACAGATGTTAGATACGTGCGTGACTCACCGTCTGCCAGGAAAAAGAGCGTGAAAAAGAAGCACGTGTGGGCGTTGGCAACACCCCCGCCAAAAGAAGAATTGTACGCTGTCTGAGGAGACAGGAAAACAGTAGAAGGGAACGCTGTTTGAGGGAACAGGCCCAGGAAAACCAGAAAAAGAGAAAAAGCTGTCAGAGGTAACAGGGAGTACGAACTTGAAACGCTGTGAAGTAAATCGCGTGTGAAACGACAAGAAGTACAGATTTCACCCACTCGCTCTCCACGAAAAGCACGTACAAGGAAATGGTGTTCTACACGTACCTTTTATGCAGGCCCACACGTCCAGCGTCACTTCCGCGTGTACGCGCTAGGGCCATTTCCACCAATTACACGCTTTGTCACTTCCGTGTGTAGGGCCATTTCCACCAATTACACGCTTTGTCACTTCCGCGTGTACGCGCTAAGGCCATTTCCACCAATTACACGCTTTGACACTCGGACGTGTCTTTCATTTTTTTAACACGCAACATTTCCAACGTGTGCCATATCCAACGTGCACGTGACTTCATAGACGCGCATACGCTGGTGGCCTTTGGGCCAATGAATGTACAGACGTGTGCTGACGCGTTTACGCGCTAAGGGCCTTTCCTCGAATTACACGCAGACGTGCTGGATTTTCACGTGCAAAATCACTCCGTATCAAGCTGGCCACGCGTTCACACACGGAAGACCATGCTCCTGCCCAGAAGGCTGAATTACTGCCCCCCCAGAGCCCTGAGCAAGCTCCCACCTGCCATCTGCTGCTGCCTGACTGCCTGCTGCCCATGTGCCCTGCCATTTGCTGCCTGCACATCAGCCAGGGGTGCTGTTGCTGTGACCACCCCTGCTGGAACCGAAGACTCCCGACTGCTTTTCCATCGCCCCACAGCCCAGACCCAGGACCCAGTTGCCCACCCACTCCTGCCTCTGGGGTTGCCATGTCGGGCACTGCAACATCTGGCACCAGTGGCAACCCCCGGCCAAGGAGGCAGAGGGGCACCAGCTTCACTGCCACCGAAGTTGGTGTCCTGGTGGAGCATGTCCTGGGGCAGTATGATGCCCTCTTTGGAAGGTTGCGCGCCGACAAGGAAGGACGGACTCGGATCTGGATGGACATCGTGACTGCCATCAACGCGGAAGAGGTGGCAGTCCGCGACTACGAACGTGTCAGGAAGCGCTGGGAGAACTTCAGGTCCAGGACCCTCAACAAGGCCCGGCGCCTCCTGAAGGCAGCGGATGCTAAGCGGCACCGGAGCCACTTGTCAGAAGATCAGATGAGGGTCCTGGAACGCATATGACCAGCGCTCCACATCCAGGTCCTTGAGAAGCAGACCCGTCTGGAGTCGAGCGGTAAATGTATATGCATACTGATTGTAAGCTGTGCGTGTGGTGGTGTGCCAGGAGTGTGCAGGTTGAACATGTATTTTTATGTGGGCAAGTAGGGGGGGTGTACAGGGCCATGAGGGTGACACATGCGAGGGGTCTCATGTGTGACACATGGATGGTGCTTGTGTGTGTGGGCTTGCCTGGCACAGGATGTGGAGGAATGATTGTCAGGTGTGACATGGATGTCGATCAAAACACTGCGACAGTTGGCGGAGGTGTACACATGCATGCAAGTTTGGTGGTGTGTGTGCATGTGTAGTGTACTCCCTATGTTGCATGTGATGTGTGGATGACCTTTGGCTGCTCATGCTGTTGTATGTGAATGGATGGTGCTGGCTGTTGCAATATGGCTGTGGTATGGCTCATGTGTGCAAGTTGAAATGACATGTGTGTTGGGGATTGTGATGCCATGTCTGAGGTTTACCAATGCCACTCATGTATAACTGTCATGTGTGTATGAGTCCATTTTACAGTGCCCTGATGCTTGTGTTTTCTTTCTCCCTGTCTGCAGCGTCAACTGATGAAGAGAGCGGAGAAGGTGCTGTGGAGCACAGCGGCAGGGGTCGCACCACCAGCCAGAGAAGCAAGGCCCGGATCCCCTCCCAGGTTGTGATCTCGTCGGGGAGTGAGGAGTCCGGTGCCGTGTCCCAGGCCGCAGCTGCCGAGGGGAGGTCCAAGAGGCGGAGGTTGGAGTTGGACTCCTCGGCAGCAGAAGGGGCACCTGGGACCCCACAGGGCCCAACGGAGGAAGATGGCACGGAGTCATCCAGGTTGGTGGGGGGTTTGGTGGAGGAGGAGGCCGTGCAAGCGACAGAGGCGGGGTCTGGAGGTGGGGATTCCACTGGTGCTAGTGGTGCAGTGCAGGATCAGGGACAGGAGGCAGCACAGGCCGCCGCGGAGGTGCCTGTGTGCAATCCTGTCCCTGCTCCTGTCACTGCATCATCTTGCACCAGCGGGGATGCCTACCTCCAGACCCGTTCTCAGGGAGAGGATTGGCTTACAACACCTGGCCTTCCTCTCCCTGCGGATGTGGCTATCCTGCACCAGGTTGAGCCTGTCCAGGGTGGGGTGGCTTTGCGTCAACGGGCCATGCAAGCTGACCTGCAGTCTTTTCATGATGAGTCTGCACGTCTTCTCGCATGGCTCGTTGACCGCATTGACCCACTGGGACAGCTCACCAGGGCTGGATTCCTCCGTTTCCTGGACCTTGTTCTGACCCCCTTCTCCACAGAACCCCCTATGCCCCAGTCATCCTCCATGCCATCTTCCCACCCATGTGTCACCTGGGTGCCCTGTGGAGCTGCCTCCGACAGTGCGGCCAGGCTGGTGGACAACAGATCCCTGCCACAGTCGGGAGTCGGACGTCCAGCAGGGGTGGCCACATCAACGACTGCACCCCAGCTGGAGGAGGATGTGCAGGCACCATCGGACAGGGTACATGGACAGCAGCAGCTGCAGCAGCAGGAGGCTGTAGGTGGGAGCCACGATAGCTCGGGGCCTTCAACATCGGAGGGGCAGGCATCGGCTGGAGGGCAGGAGGACCCTGGACGGGCAGTGTCTTCCGTTTGGCAGCAGTTGGGCCACGCCATAGATGCGGAGCGGCGGCGGGCAGAAGAGGCGCGGCTCACGATGGTCAGGGCGGAGAACTCCATGCGGAGGGCCTTGAGGCGGGCCGAGTGCCTCAAGGCAATCGGCAGGGAGTTGGAGGTGAATATGTCGGCGTCCCTGCGGACCCTCGGGGCCAGGGAACAGGACCGCCTCCGGGACATAGACGAGGAGTTCGATGATGCCCTGGCCCGGAACACCACTGAGTGAGCCGCTGGACTGGCCCGCCGCCATTGTATATAGTTATTTAGTGATAGGTTTCCTTTATTGTTTATTTTTATTTGGAGTCGACGGACACTGCTCCACCTTTTGTATATAGTTCTATTTTAGATAGGTTTTTTTGTAGGTTTCATTTCTTCTGTTGGGATGATGGACCCTGAATACTTTGTACATAGTTGGACTTGGATATTTTTTGCATTTGGATATTTTTTTTACTATGAATATTTGTTTCCATGGAGCAATGGTTTTCTATTTCTTTTTTCCCTTCATTTCCTTTTTATGGACTTGAACTTTGGAAGACATTTTTATGGATTATCATTTATTGATTTTAATTTGAAAAGGGACAGCCAGCTTAATTTGCTTTATTTTATACTTGTGTATATTGTTTAATTTTGATTGCCATTACTGTTGTTTTTAATACGTTATTTTGATTTTTTTTCATTCTTCAATGTGTGGGTTTCATCTCATTGTTTTCATGCATGTCATGATATGGGTTTTCAGGTTCACTTGCAACCATTGTGTGTGTGTGAGACACATGTGTTCATTTACATTGTTTCCATTGGAGTAGTATCATGGGCGCATGTAATACTTGGTTGTGTCTTTGGGCTGTGGTGGCTGGCCATGAGGCCCATGCTTTAGGATTGTCAGGGCCTGTGGGCAGGGGGACATGAGTGGGGGCCTGGTGGAGGCAGCCCCTGCACTGCTGGGGGGTGGGGGTGATAGGGGACATAAGTGGGGGCCTGTTGGTGCTGCCCCTGCACTGCTAGGGGGTGGTGGTGGTGGGAGACATGAGTGGGGGGCTGGTGGAGGGTGCCCCTGCACTGCTGGGGGCTGGGGGTGGTGGGAGACATGAGTGGGGGCCTGGTGGAGGCTGCCCCTGGTGGCTGGGGGGTGGGGGTGGTGGGAGACATGAGTGGGGGCCTGGTGGAGGGTGCCCCTGCACTGCTGGGGGGTGGGGGTGGTGGGAGACATGAGAGGGGGCCTGGTGGAGGCTGCCCCTGGTAGCTGGGGGGTGGGGGTGGTGGGAGACATGAGTGGGGGCCTGGTGGAGGCTGCCCATGCACTGCTTGGGGGTGGGGGTGGTGGGAGACATGAGTGGGGGCCTGATGGAGGCTGCCCCTGGTGGCTGGGGGGTGGGGATGGAGGGGGCCATGAGTGGGGGCCTGGTGGAGGGTGCCCCTGCACTGCTGGGGGGTGGGGGCGATGGGAGACATGAGTGGGGGCCTGGTGGAGGCTGTCCCTGCACTGCTGGGGGGTGGGGGTGATGGGGGACATGAGTTGGACATGAGTGGGGGCCTGGTGGAGGGTGCCCTGCAATGCTGGGGGGTGGGGGTGCAGGGGGCCATGAGAGGAGGCCTGGTGGAGGGTGCCCCTGCACTGCTGGGGGGTGGGGGTGGTGGGAGACATGAGTGGGGGCCTGGTGGAGGCTGCCCCTGCACTGCTGGGGGTGGGGGTGCAGGGGGACATGAGTGGGGGCCTGGTGGAGGCTGCCCCTGCACTGCTGGGGGTTGGGGGTGATGGGAGACATGAGTGGGGGCCTGGTGGAGGGTGCCCTGCAATGCTGGGGGGTGGGGGTGCAGGGGGCCATGAGTGGGGCCTGGTGGAGGCTGCCCCTGCACTGCTGGGGGGTGGGGGTGATGGGGGACATGAGTGGGGGCCTGGTGGTGCTGCCCCTGCACTGCTAGGGGTTGGGGTGATAGGGGACATGAGTGGGGGCCTGGTGGAGGCTGCCCCTGGTGGCTGGGGGGTGGGGGTGGTGGGAGACATGAGTGGGGGCCTGGTGGAGGCTTCCCCTGCACTGCTAGGGGGTGGGGGTGGTGGGAGACATGAGTGGGGGCCTGGTGGAGGCTGCCCCTGGTGGCTGGGGGGTGGGGGTGGTGGGAGACATGAGTGGGGGCCTGGTGGAGGCTGCCCCTGCACTGCTGGGGGTGGGGGTGCAGGGGGACATGAGTGGGGGCCTGGTGGAGGGTGCCCCTGCACTGCTGGGGGTGGGGGTGGTGGGAGACATGAGTGGGGGCCTGGTGGAGGCTGCCCCTGCACTGCTGGGGGTGGGGGTGGTGGGAGACATGAGTTGGACATGAGTGGGGGCCTGGTGAAGGGTGCTCCTGCACTGCTGGGGGGTGGGGGTGATGGGAGACATGAGTGGGGCCTGGTGGAGGGTGCCCCTGCACTTCTGGGGGCTGGGGGTGGTGGGAGACATGAGTGGGGGCCTGGTGGAGGCTGCCCCTGGTAGCTGGGGGGTGGGGTTGTGGGAGACATGAGTGGGGGCCTGGTGGAGGGTGCCCCTGCACTGCTGGGGGGTGGGGGTGGTGGGAGACATGAGAGGGGGCCTGGTGGAGGCTGCCCCTGGTAGCTGGGGGGTGGGGGTGGTGGGAGACATGATTGGGGGCCTGGTGGAGGCTGCCCATGCACTGCTGGGGGGTGGGGGTGGTGGGAGACATGAGTGGGGGCCTGATGGAGGCTGCCCCTGGTGGCTGGGGGGTGGGGATGGAGGGGGCCATTAGTGGGGGCCTGGTGGAGGGTGCCCCTGCACTGCTGGGGGGTGGGGGTGATGGGAGAAATGAGTGGGGGCCTGGTGGAGGCTGCCCATGCACTGCTGGGGGGTGGGGGTGATGGGGGACATGAGTTGGACATGAGTGGGGGCCTGGTGGAGGGTGCCCTGCAATGCTGGGGGGTGGGGGTGCAGGGGGCCATGAGTGGAGGCCTGGTGGAGGGTGCCCCTGCACTGCTGGGGGGTGGGGGTGGTGGGAGACATGAGTGGGGGCCTGGTGGAGGCTGCCCCTGCACTGCTGGGGGTGGGGGTGCAGGGGGACATGAGTGGGGGCCTGGTGGAGGCTGCCCCTGCACTGCTGGGGGGTGGGGGTGATGGGAGACATGAGTGGGGGCCTGGTGGAGGGTGCCCTGCAATGCTGGGGGGTGGGGGTGCAGGGGGCCATGAGTGGGGCCTGGTGGAGGCTGCCCCTGCACTGCTGGGGGGTGGGGGTGATGGGGGACATGAGTGGGGGCCTGGTGGTGCTGCCCCTGCACTGCTAGGGGTTGGGGTGATAGGGGACATGAGTGGGGGCCTGGTGGAGGCTGCCCCTGGTGGCTGGGGGGTGGGGGTGGTACGGGACATGAGTGGGGGCCTGGTGGAGGCTGCCCCTGGTGGCTGGGGGGTGGGGGTGGTGGGGGACATGAGTGGGGGCCTGGTGGTGCTGCCCCTGCACTGCTAGGGGTTGGGGTGATAGGGGACATGAGTGGGGGCCTGGTGGAGGCTGCCCCTGGTGGCTGGGGGGTGGGGGTGGTGGGAGACATGAGTGGGGGCCTGGTGGAGGCTTCCCCTGCACTGCTAGGGGGTGGGGGTGGTGGGAGACATGAGTGGGGGCCTGGTGGAGGCTGCCCCTGCACTGCTGGGGGTGGGGGTGCAGGGGGACATGAGTGGGGGCCTGGTGAGGGTGCCCCTGCACTGCTGGGGGGTGGGGGTGGTGGGAGACATGAGTGGGGGCCTGGTGGAGGCTGCCCCTGCACTGCTGGGGGTGGGGGTGGTGGGAGACATGAGTTGGACATGAGTGGGGGCCTGGTGGAGGGTGCTCCTGCACTGCTGTGGGGTGGGGGTGATGGGAGACATGAGTGGGGGCTGGGTGGAGGGTGCCCTGCAATGCTGGGGGGTGGGGGTGCAGGGGGCCATGAGTGGGGGCCTGGTGGAGGGTGCCCCTACACTGCTGGGGGGTGGGGGGGGTGGGAGACATGAGTGGGGGCCTGGTGGAGGCTGCCCCTGCACTGCTGGGGGGTGGGGGTGGTGGGAGACATGAGTGGGGGCCTGTTGGAGGCTGCCCCTGGTGGCTGGGGGGTGGGGGTGCAGGGGGCCATGAGTGGGGGCCTGGTGGAGGGTGCCCCTGCACTGCTGGGGGGTGGGAGTGGTGGGAGACTAGAATGGGGGCCTGGTGGAGGCTGCCCCTGGTGGCTGGGGGTGGGGGTGGTGGGAGACATGAGTGGGGGCTTGGTGGAGGCTGCCCCTGAACTGCTAGGGGGTGGGGGTGGTGGGAGACATGAGTGGGGGCCTGGTGGAGGCTGCCCCTGCACTGCTGGGGAATGGGGGTGATGGGGGACATGAGTGTGGGCCTGGTGGTGCTGCCCCTGCACTGCTAGGGGGTGGGGGTGATAGGGGACATGAGTGGGGGCCTGGTGGAGGCTGCCCCTGGTGGCTGGGGGGTGGGGGTGGTGGGAGACATGAGTGGGGGCCTGGTGGAGCTGCCCCTGAACTGTTAGGGGGTGGGGGTGGTGGGAGACATGAGTGGGGGCCTGGTGGAGGCTGCCCCTGGTGGCTGGGGGTGGGGGTGGTGGGAGACATGAGTGGGGGCCTGGTGGAGGCTGCCCCTGCACTGCTGGGGATGGGGGTGCAGGGGGACATGAGTGGGGACCTGGTGGAGGCTGCCCCTGGTGGCTGGGGTGTGGGGGTGGTGGGAGACATGAGTGGGAGCCTGGTGGAGGCTGCCCCTGCACTGCTGGGGGGTGGGGGTGGTGGGAGACATGAGTGGGGGCCTGGTGGAGGCTGCCCCTGCACTGCTGGGGGTGGGGGTGCAGGGGGACATGAGTGGGGGCCTGGTGGAGGCTGCCCCTGCACTGCTGGGGGGTGGGGGTGATGGGGGACATGAGTGGAGGCCTGGTGGTGCTGCCCCTGCACTGCTAGGGGGTGGGGGTGATAGGGGACATGAGTGGGGGCATGGTGGAGGCTGCCCCTGGTGGCTGGGGGGTGGGGGTGGTGGGAGACATGAGTGGGGGCCTGGTGGAGGCTGCCCCTGCACTGCTAGGGGATGGGGGTGGTGGGAAACATGAGTGGGGGCCTGGTGGAGGCTGTCCCTGGTGGCTGGGGGGTGGGGGTGGTGGGAGACATGAGTGGGGGCCTGGTGGTGCTGCCCCTGCACTGCTAGGGAGTGGGGGTGATAGGGGACATGAGTGGGGGCCTGGTGAAGGCTGCCCGTGGTGGCTGAGGGGTGGGGGTGGTGGGAGACATGAGTGGGGGCCTGGTGGAGGCTGCCCCTGCACTGCTGGGGGTGGGGGTGGTGGGAGACATGAGTGGGGGCCTGGTGGAGGCTGCCCCTGCACTGCTGGGGGTGGGGGTGCAGGGGGACATGGGTGGGGGCCTGGTGGAGGCTGCCCCTGCACTGCTGGGGGGTGGGGTGGTGGGAGACATGAGTGGGGGCCTGGTGGAGGCTGCCCCTGGTGGCTGGGGGGTGGGGGTGGTGGGAGACATGAGTGGGGGCCTGGTGGAGGCTGCCCCTGCACTGCTCGGGGGTGGGGGTGATAGGGGACATGAGTGGGGGCCTGGTGGAGGCTGCCCCTGGGGGGTGAGGGTGGTGGGAGACATGAGTGGGGGCCTGGTGGAGGGTGCCCCTGCACTGCTGGGAGGGTGGGGGTGGTGGGAGACATGAGTGGGGGCCTGGTGGAGGCTGCCCCTGGTGGCTGGGGGTTGGGGGTGGTGGGAGACATGAGTGGGGGCCTGGTGGAGGCTGCCCCTGCACTGCTGGGGGTTGGGGGTGGTGGGAGACATGTGTGGGGGCCTGCTGGATGCTGCCCCTGCACTGCTGGGGGTGGGGGTGCAGGGGGACATGAGTGGGGGCCTGGTGGAGGCTGCCCCTGCACTGCTGGGGGGTGGGGGTGATGGGGGACATGAGTGGGGGCCTGGTGGTGCTGCCCCTGCACTGCTGGGGGGTGGGGGTGGTGGGAGACATGTGTGGGGGCCTGCTGGATGCTGCCCCTGCACTGCTGGGGGTGGGGGTGCAGGGGGACATGAGTGGGGGCCTGGTGGAGGCTGCCCCTGCACTGCTGGGGGGTGGGGGTGATAGGGGATATGAGTGGGGGCCTGGTGGAGGCTGCCCCTGGTGGCTGGGGGGTGGGGGTGGTGGGAGACATGAGTGGGGGCCTGGTGGAGGCTGCCCCTGCACTGCTAGGGGGTGGGGGTGGTGGGAGAAATGAGTGGGGGCCTGGTAGAGGCTGCCCCTGGTGGCTGGGGGGTGGGGGTGGTGGGAGACATGAGTTGGGGCCTGGTGGCGCTGCCCCTGCACTGCTAGGGGGTGGGGGTGATAGGGGACATGAGTGGGGGCCTGCTGGAGGCTGCCCCTGGTGGCTGGGGGGTGGGGGTGGTGGGAGACATGAGTGGGGGCCTGGTGGAGGCTGCCCCTGCACTGCTGGGGGTGGGGGTGGTGGGAGACATGAGTGGGGGCCTGGTGGAGGCTGCCCCTGCACTGCTGGGGGTGGGGGTACAGGGGGACATGAGTGGGGGCCTGGTGGAGGCTGCCCCTGGTGGCTGGGGGGTGGGGGTGGTGGGAGAAATGAATGGGGGCCTGGTGGAGGCTGCCCCTGCACTGCTGGGGGGTGGGGGTGATAGGGGACATGAGTGGGGGCCTGGTGGAGGCTGCCCCTGCACTGCTGGGGGGTGGGGGTGATGGGGGACATGAGTGGGAGCCTGGTGGTGCTGCTCCTGCACTGCTAGGGGGTGGGGGTGATAGGGGACATGAGTGGGTGCCTGGTGGTGGCTGCCCCTGGTGGCTGGGGGGTGGGGGTGGTGGGGGACATGAGTGGGGGCCTGGTGGAGGGTGCCCCACACTACTTGGGGGTGGGGGGTGGGAGACATGAGCAGGTGTTCAGGGTAGTCCCCTGTTTTGTGGGCTGCCTGCAGGGGCCATGGAGGGTGTACAGGGAACACCTGTGAGGACCCACCCAGCCTAATCGCGTGTGTAACTTCCCGCGCACCCCTGTAATACACGTACCCAGCCAAATCGCGTGTGTAACTTCCCGCGCACCCCTGTAATACACGTATCCAGCCAAATCGCGTGTGATAATTCCCGCATACCCCTGTAATACACGTACCCAGGCTAATCGCGTGTAAAACTTCACACGTACCCCTGTCATACACGTACCCAGCCAAATCGCGTGTGATAATTCCCGCGTACCCCTGTAATACACGTACCCTGGCTAATCGCGTGTATAACTTCACGCGTACCCCTGTAATACACGTACGCTGGCTAATCGCGTGTAAACCTTCACGCGTACCCCTGTAATACACGTACCCTGGCTAATCGCGTATAAAACTTCCCGCGTACCCCTGTAATACACTTACCCTGGCTAATCGCATGTGAAATTTCCCGCTTACCCCTGATATGAACGTTACCCGCTTTGCGTTTCTTGTTTGGCAGCCCTGTAAACTGGTCCAGGGTTAGCGCAGCCCTTTGCGATGATTTAGCAATTTTGATGGCTTTTCCTTGTGCGAGGGCGTTCTTGGGGGTGTTACTGGCGCTGCTGCAGGGTCGCTGCGATACTCTGTGCCATGGCAGGTTTGGGAGCCTAAAATCCATGAATACGCTGTGCGCGGAAATCGATTTTGGCACACGCGCCTGGCGCAGACAATCGCACGCGGACACTCTGCGCCAGCCGCTTGCGACACTTTTCTGCGAAATTCTATGAATTACCCTGATAGTGTGGGGGAGAACAATATATACCATATTCTCAACCCAAGTGTGGAAACTAGGCTTACAATTTCTTCCCATGTCAAGCTCGATTCAATGACAAAAAAGACGTCTGTGCAGACAAAAAGGAAAAAAAAAAACGAATTGGGCTAAGAACAGCCCCTAGTTCAAAAGAGTGAGATAGTCAGCTAGTGCCCAAGATAGTGCCGGTCTAAAGTAACATCAAATTAGATTTCAGGAAACACTGCTCAGCCTTCCATGGAGACCAAGAGTGTCTCAATGTTCAAAGGTCAAAAACGCGCCACGATCCGTCGTGGGCATGATGGAAGAGAATGATCTACGAATCCAGTTCATAATACGCAGAAACTCACAGCACGGTTCCCCTTGTGTGAAAACTGTAGTGAAACATCAAAAACGCCAGACAAATGTCAATGCTGGAAAACTGGCGACCGTGCCAGACAATTAAACAACGACTAAAGTTTGCCTGCAGTATAGATAACCAAAACTGCAGTTATAATACCAGGCGGGAAAACACAAGTGAATGTATTCACTTGGGTCCAATAAATAAGGGCCGAACGACCGCTGTAATTATACTGCTGTGAAGAGCGACAGGAAATACTGCCATCCTGCAGTAAAAGAAAATAATCATATCCGAGCTAGACACTTGAGTGAATGCCAAGACGATGTAAACAAAAGACAGGTCCCACCACAGCTGCCTCCTCAAAAAACGGGTCCCCTGCTGGTCTCTTTCCCAAAGGCCTCACTCTCACCCTCTCCATGCTGCACATTGTGTTTCCCTTTATACACATGCAACCATCTGACAGATTGCAGGTGTGTACTTCCAATTGGATTTGCCTGACCATGATTATGAGGACACGCCTGAATTTCACTACTCTTTGCAGGCATCTTCCTCTTCCCAGTACTAAAGAGGTGACATGGTATAGTGTGCATTACTCTCAGTCTTCTCTTCCTCGTCTCAGTACTGTCAAGTGTCACATATGGGGAAATGATGGGAGCTGGTTTAAAATAGCCTGTAAAGGTCAGCTGAGGGTTAGGTTGGTTGTCAATAGGAAAAGGGGGGTTCCATTTTCGTCCATTCTACACTTAATACTTTTCACCTTATTTCTGGTGTGTCTGGACTGTTGATATCTTGTCTTTTTCTTCATCAACGGGACAGGGGTAACACTATCCCATTACTGCCTCTAGAATAGAGGGTTCTTCCAGGAAGGGAAATGCGGAATTCTACATCTCACCCGAGAACAAGGGCCCTCCACCCAGGTGATCCTCCCTCACTTTTCCACACTGTCAAGATCCAAAAGTGTTGGCTTTTCTCTGGCTACCTGCACAGAGGATCGAAGGGGAGTAGATGTGAGGGCACCATCAGGTTTTTCACATACTCTTCCCCTATGCAAATGGCCTCCCGCACAAGGGAATAATGTTGCAGGGTTTTAAAGAGGTGGTTCATGCTGTAACCTTTTCTGGATCTCAGGACCGACTTCATGTAATACTGACAAAACATTGGGAAGTCAGTTCCAATAATAGTTTATTCTTGTAACCCAGTGATAATGGCAGAAGGAAAGTTGGTAGTTATTCCTTTTACTTGAATGGGGACATTTGCTTTAGGATAGATTTCCTGATCTCCATGTATGCATATTATCTTCACTAGGGAAGCTCCCTTCAACCTTGCAGGGGGTAGTAGGTCAGCCCTCACGGTGGTGTGTTTACTACCAGAATCTGCTAGGGACTGTTCTGGGATTCCATTAACCTTTGCTGGTGCATAGGTGGATTTAGTAGATGTACCTCAAAAGAAATTACTTTGGACTACTATTGCTTCAATATTTTCTGGGCAGTCCCAATCGTCCATACACCCGATCTCCATGGGCTCCTCTTTTCTGTTTAGGGAACATTTCTGGCTAAATGTTCTGGTTCTCTATGGAAAAAGCATGTCAAAATGTGGGGTTTTGCTGTTCTGTTCTCTTCACTCTTCCATTCTTCCCTGTGTTTAGGTTCGATTCTTGCTTTCTCCCCGCTAGGTATATCTCATAACCGGTATGGGAGCTCAGCACTATCTTTAGGGACAAAAGGGGTTTTCGGAGGACCTTGGCTTTTTGTTTTCTCTTCGGGTCAATGTAAACAGTGAAAATATTTGTTGGCAACAGAGAAACTTTGGGCTGCCTCAATGGCTAGTGAGAGTGTAGGGGCCTCATTACGCATCCGGTGGTGCCCGAGGCGGTAAAACCACCTGGTTACCGCCAGACTCGTATTACGATTCCGCCTCAGTGATTCCCAAAATTACCGGGGCATTACAACCCCGGTTTTCCGGGAATCACGGAGGCGGAATGGTGTTAATCCCCATTCCCATCGAGTCCTATGGGACTCGATGGGAATGGGGATCATGGAAACACCGGCAGCATCTCGTAATGCTGCCGGTGTTTCCTGGTCCGCCTGCAGGCCGCAGACCTGGTGGGAATATCACCTCCCGCCTGTAGGAGTCGGGATCAGGCGGTCCGGAAACAACGGTGGCGGCGGGTTTACCGCCACCGTTATTTGCGGACCGCCTGAGTTGTAATGTGGCCCTAGGTCTGTTTCCTTGTAAGACAGCCCACTGGAGTGAAGGAGGTAAAGAATTAATACATTGTTCTAAGCTTAAAGATTCTAATACCCTGGGCAGTGTCTTTCTTAATCACCATAATGACAAGGTGTTTTTAACCCGCTCTCCGAGCTCAACTGGTGTCTCTCAGGGACCCAATTTTAAGTTTCTTAACTGTTAGTGGTAAAAATTACCAGTTTGACCTACCCTTTGTAGGAGCCCTGCCTTAAAAGTAAGAAAAAGAGGCAGTTCCCTGGGAGACTCAACAGCTGACATGCAGTCTCTAACACTTTTAAAGGGGGGCATAAACAACAGATTTTCAAAGTATCACATCAGTTGAATTGGCGAGCTAGTCTTTCAAAGTTCAGGAAAAGGTTCCCTAGATTGTCTCCCTATTTATCTGAATGTAAAACTCCCTGGGAAATGTTTCGTTTTTCTTGGGTGGGTATAAGTCTCCCGAGCCCTCTTCGTAGTCTTGCTCAGCCTCGTTCTGGTGTTTGACTAATTGAACTACTTCTTCCTCTAGAGATGCCATCGTATCCCGAGAAGACAGGTATCACTCAAACCCCTGTCAGTATCGGAAACAGAAGAAAATTCTAGATTCTCGATTGTATCAGATTTTACTTCCAGGTCCTCTTTTATCGACTCTATAGGAGAGCAAGGGAGAGGGGTGGTAACATTTCCCTGCACTGGTTTCATGGGATCTAAGGCTCCAGGTCGATTAAGGGTCCTGGATTCTCTGACTGACAGCCTAATTTTATCCCATGCTTCAAGTGATAAGTGTCTAAGGGAAGGGTGTCAAGGAGGACCTGAGATTGATAGAATAAGTCCTGGCACTAAACCCAGAGGTGTAACTGTAAGGCAATAGCCCTCTTTCATGCCAGCACTCTATCCTGTTCCTGAACTTTTATACTAATGTCCTTCCCTACTTTTTATTGAATTACCAACCACATAGGCGTCCCTCAACTTGTATCGGTTGAGCAGCATCTCACTCTGACACCATCTGTGAAGGCATCATGGTGGGCCAGCTGCTGCATACCCTGCTTGCACTTCAGGACTTGCCTTGGCCCCACTGGTTGCTCCGCTGCCTCCTTCTGGATGTGGACAGCATCCTGCTACCTCCTGCAGTCCTGCATCCTCTGCTGTTGGCTTCTTTTCCACAGAGGCTCCTGCCCCTGCACCAGCCTAATGGCCCGACTTGCTTCAGTATGGGCAGCTTTCTGGACTTCGTGCTGTGGCCTTGGCTTTTCAACAGGTCCCACCACAGCTGCCTTCTTGAAACCCAGGTTACGTGCTAGTTCCCTTTCCCACAGGCCTCCCTCTCTCTCCTTGCTTCACATTATTTCTGACAGGTTGCAGCTGTGTACTTCCAATTGGTTTTGCCTTACCATGATTAGGAGGACAACCCTGACCTTCACTACTTTTTGCAGGCATCTTCCACATCCCAGTACTAAAGTGCTGACATGGTCTAATTTGTATTACTCTCAGTCTCCTCTTCTTCGTCTCAGTACAGACAAGCGTCATGTGTGGGGAACTGAAAGGGAGATGGTTTAAAATTGCCCATAAAGTTTGGGGGAGGGTTAGGTTGGTTGTCAATGGGGAGTTTGTTTTGTTTGTTTGTTTATTTTATTTATATCGCACACCTGACCCGGAGGTAATTGGGTGCTAGAGGATAGTAATGGTTACATGGCATAGTATAGACAGTTGTATGCATGGATACAGTTTGAGCATTCAAGGAAGAGTTGCAATGGTACATATATACATTTTAAACATTATACATATTATACATAGGTCATAGCAGTAGTATAGACACATACTAGCTGTACAGATCACCTAGCGGTTAGTGGTATTAGGAGCTGTTATTTTATGTTTTGTTGAGTATCCATGTGATAACATGGCTTCTGAATTTGTTAAAGGTTTGAATAGTCTGTATATTCTGAGGGAGAGTGTTCCAAAGCTAGGAGGCTAATACCGGGAAGCTAGAACCTCCAGCTATTTTTAGATTGTATCTGGGCACCGCCAGACATGGTATGTTGGATGATCTAGTGATTCTGTCGGAGACCTTCCATGTGAACTTGTCTGTGAGATAGGGGGGGGCTTGGTAGTTAAGCGCTTTGTGAGTCAGGCAGATGGTTTTTAGGGCAATTTTTTCATGTATAGACAGCCACCTATAGTGCTTTCTAGTTTCTAATATGTGCTCTCTTTTGGGAATATTCAACGCTGCCCTGAGCGCGTTGTTTTGCATGATCTGGAGTTAATTTAAGATGGTTTTGTTCGCTCCTAGATAAAGGCTGTTGCAATAATCCAATTTAGATTGTATGAGCACTCTTGCCAGCTTACGGCAGCTGGTGGGGGATAGTACAGATCGACAGGCTCTGATCAACTTGCCTGTGTAGGCTGTGGCAGAGGAGGTCATGTTAATCTGCTTAGTTAGGTTAGACTGGGCATCGAGGTAGAAACCTAAAGTTTTTACATGTTTGGCAATGGGTATACTGTTCCCATCGGTGAGGATATTTGTGTAGTGAGGACTTAGTTTGAGAAGGTTGTTAGATGATCCGACTAGGAGTAATTCTGTCTTATCATCATTCAGGCAGAGGCCATGTGTGGCCATCCATGCCTGAATGATGATGTAGACTTTGTTAATCCGTGCAACGTCTATATCGTAGGTTCCTGAGAGGGGTAGGAGTATCTGGGTGTCATCCGCATAATTTGTTTAGGTGACACCCAGACGGTCCAGTTTGTCAAATAGTGGCTTTGTAAAAATGTTGTACAAAGTGGGCGAGATGCAGGATCCTTGAGGGACTCCGCAGGTGATGGGGATGGGGTCAGCAGCTGCTGACGGTGAGAACACGTGCATAGTTCTGTTAGCGAGGAAAGATTGGATCCAGGCAACTGCAGAACTGGAGAAATTGGCCGCTGAGGATAGGTGGTTACAAAGTATGGAGTGATCCACCAGATCAAAAGCCGCAGAGAGGTCGAGTAGAAGTAGGATGGCCATCTTTCCTTTGTCTTTTAATTCATCGATCTGGCTTTTGAGGTTGACAAGTGTGGTTTCTGTTCCATGCTGGGGTCTGAAGCCAGATTGACGGGTACCGAGTAATTTGTGAGCTTCAAGATAGTCTTGTATTTGCAAGTATGCTATTCTGTCCAAAATTTGCATTAGAAAGGGGACTGTCGTAATTGGTCGGTAGTTAGTGGGTATAGCCGGGTCAAGGGTCTGTTTTTTTAATAGTGGTAGAACCCAAGACTGTTTGAGGTTACTAGGGACGGAGTTGTTAGAGAAGGAGGAGTTTACAAGTTTAGTAATGATTGGGGCAAGGTCTCTAGCTGCATCTTTTATAATCTGGGCTGGACAGCTATAGCCCTTACAGTTAGAAGGTTTAAGAGATGCAATGATTTTGTGGACTTCAGGAATGGTGACTTTTTTAATGATACTATGTCTCATCCATTTTACACTTAATCCTTTTCAGCCTATTTCTCATGCGTCTGGACTAGTGATATCGTCTGTCCTTTTCTTGATCAATCGGACATGGATGAGAATACCTCATAACTGCCTGTGGAATATTGTGTTCTTTCTGGAAGGGAAATGCAGAATACTGTGTCTCATCTGAGAATATCTTATTCCCAATCCCCAAGGAACCTCCACCCTGGTAATCCTCTCTCACTTTTTCAACCCCAGGGTCAGGATCCAAAAGCAATGTCCTTTCCCTGGCTACCTGTACAGAGAATCCAAGGGGAGTAGATGTGAGGACGCCCTCATATTTCTCACAATAGCACATCACAAGTTATATGATTATGGTCCGACCAAGCCCAAATAACAATTTTAAGAGTAAGAGTTTGCAGATTACAGGTCACTATCCAATCCAAAATGTGACCTATGCTATGTTTAGGTTCATTTACCATTTGCTCTCACCCAATAGCCTGAAGAGTGTGATCTTTGCTATTGTTATCCATAGATTGACGTCTCCCAAAATAATGGCTGGGAGGAAGGTCTAGAGAGGTCAGCAATCAGGCCAGAAGCTTTTCTTCAAATGTCGGTGAATTAGAGGTGGGCAGTAAATAATGAATATGCTGATAGAAGTAATGTGATCAATCGATAGGTATTCACAGTCATTAAAGGTAAAAGGATGGACATTTAAAAAAAAAAATGTTAAAAAGAGCAGCAACACCACCTCACCCTGTCAGTGTGGGCAATTTTATTGCCAGGTGGGGGTGCTAACTGAACTGCATGGTTGGTAGTATTAGAAAATCTAGTTTCTGTTATGCAGAACATATCAAGGTCTTGTGAAAGAATTAGGTCTGTCACCTCTTTAACATGTCTAAAAGCTAATAGGTTATTAAGTAGGGAGATCTTCAAGGTGCTATTTATAACACATTTAGGCAGCAAGGTAGGTAAAGTATTATCAGCTGTTTCATCTAGAGTATCAACTAGTGTGCTTGTATAAGAATTAGATTCATACTCTTATCGCCCATTGTAGCAATTGGATCGTCACATAAAGTGAGATTATATAAAAATTGGCTATCATATATGGAAGGAATACGACCACTCTCATTTACGATAGAGTCAGTGCCCAGGCTTTGAATAATATTAGAAGGTGCAGATAAATGCTTACAAATATTAGTATAGCATGTGTGTGAAGTTTGTGATGCAGGCTTGTAGCTGCATGGTAAGATTCTTCCTAGCAGATAAATTGCTTCTTAAGGGTATGTGCTGTAACTCAAATAAAATGGTACAGTTTATTCACAATGATGAGCAAAAAGAACTTTCAATTGCTTCTATCAATACAACGCTCCACAACACGACACAGACCGCACAGGCTGGCTATTTCATGTCACGGCGTTGTTGTCGCGGCTGGTGGTAAAGAAAAAAGCGTGTGGACTACAATTTAGCTGGGCGTTGTAGTTTGCAAGGACAGAATGTAGCAAATCGTAATGTGCATTCAATTAGAAGTGCTGCTAGTATAAGAAATACATGGCAGTCAAACCTAGATTTTAGCAGGCTAAAAAATGCACAGCACAATACTGCGCAATTATAGAACTTTGCAAAATAAATCCTAAAAGTTCAACAATTAGCTAAAAGGGAATGCTGCACAATAATACAATTATTAAACAAGGCAAAATGTAATACAGTGCGGAGATGCACAAAACATTTTTTTTTTTAAATCACGAAGTCTGAAAGAGAAAGAAACTTCCTTTAATAGTGGCACAAACCGGCTAGTTTCTGTCCCGTCGGGACTGTCATGTCGGGTGGGAAAGAAAAAAGCATGCACACTACGATTCAGCTAGGAATTGTAGTTTGCACGGACAGAGTGTAGCAGCCGTGATGTGCGTTCATTTAGAAGTGCTGATAGTACATGAAATATATGGCAGTGCAAATCTAGATCTAGCCAGCTAAAAATGCACAGCACAGTTATTTAAAAGGGTTTAAAATCATTAAATCAAATGTAAAAATGTCTAAAGTCATAATGTCGAAAAACAAAATGTTGAACAAAAAAAATGTCGAATTTCTTTTTTTGGTTGCCTTTATTCGAAATGGGGGGTTCCCCCAACCCTATTTTTTTTGTACCCATTTTTTTAACCCCCAGAACCCAAAAAAACCATGTAAATAAAAAAATATAAAATTCTACATTTTTGTTTTCGACATTCTTTTTTCGACATTTTTGAAATTCGACATTTTTTTTCGATATTATGACTGCACACCATTTAAAAGCACACTTCTGCACAATTATTGAAAAGTGCAAAATAAATCCTAAAAGTTCAACAATTAGATAAAAGGCAATGCTGCACAATAATAACATTATAAAACAAGGTAAAATGTAACACGGTGAGGAGACTCACAGTAAAATATTTTTTACATTAGGATTGAAGTATAGTACTCCTAAAGGACAGTGTGAGCCAATATCCCATTGATGCAGAGGTAGAGAAATCTACAGCAAAACAGCTTGTTGCAGGAATGAGCCATATCTTCCCCATGCACATATGAAGCAGGGGATTATAGCTAGTCTGTATCCTTCAGAACAACATGTTTGAAAGGGGATGTTGTGTTAGATTGTTGATGTAAGGAATTGAGAACCCATTGCATGTGTGGTCTTGTGGACAGTGCATATGATCTTAAGCTTACTGAACTTGTCCTCTGTCAGCTAAGACAAATAATCCATAATTTGTGAGATAAGGCCTGCCTGTTTGATGCTAGTGAGGAGGCTTGTGGCCACATTAACCAAATACTGCATTCTATGACTCAGAAAGTTGTGAACCCAGAAAGATTTCATTAGAAAAATCAAAATGAGAAAGTATATTGGAATTCATAGTGTAGTTCTGGAACAGTTGATCAAGATATCAAAAGAATGTGTGACGTTTAAGAAGTAAAAACAATTCTTTAGTAATTAATGTACACTGGAGTTCCAAGGGTTAGACATTATCCAAGAGAAAACACAGCTTTTTTTCTATTAGAGCAGGTCAGAACACATTCCTTACCTAAAAGGGATGCAAACTGAATTACAAACAATATGTACCTACTACTCTAGAATTATTCATTTGAATGTTTTACACTATACAATGTAGAAAACAATACACAATTCGTAGATTCAATTATGATATAACAATCAATTCGAAATAACACATTTACAGGGAGCTGCACACAGTCAGTATAATTTATTTGTACAAAAGTTAACCCCTAAATCAAAATGTGTGTCAAATACACAAAGTTTATAAATTCTATTATTGATGAGCAAAATGGAAATGAGGACAACACATGTTTCACATCATTGTACGTTGGGTTCTCACACATACTTATGTGTACACGCTTCTTCAGGCCCAGAATGTTAACAATTACAAACTGTTTAAACAAGAAAAAAATAAGGGAGAACATGAGATGGAGAAAAGAACAAAATTATCTAGATTTAATCTTTTTTATTCATGTTTTCAAATTAAACTTGAATAATATAACTAATTAGCTGAATTATACTTCTACTATAGATTCGGAATCCTAATTTATATTATCCACTTACATTGTTTCATTGATTTCTTTCTTGATACTTGTTAATGCTATCTATTGTTGGCTCCTTTTGGTCATTATACGATTTCTAGTGCTACAAATCATATATCTGTACCTCATTAATACAGCTGTATGAATCACATAACTCAAAATGTACTATTATTGTGGGAAATGTATAACTAACTTCACAATTTCACTATTTTTGAGGTGTTTGGCTCAAATTTTAATTTCACATGTATTTGGCAGTGTGTGATTAGTTCTGATAAAACAAATGACATGGCCACGGTAGTGGCCATGTAATTATGGTTAAGTTTTTGGGCGGCTTATAACTTCGCTCTCCCTAGACGGATCCTCACCAAACTTTGCAAAAAAAGTATTTGGGTCATTCTGAATTGTTTTGCAAAGTGTGGTGAGGATTCGTCCAGGAGGGACAAAGTTATAGGGGGGGTCACAAATTTTTTTTTTCCCATAGACTGAATGGGAAAGAAATTTTGCTCGCGTCTTCAGCCCAAACCCCTGGACGGATTTTCACCAAATTTGGACCAGGAGCAGCGGCTTGGTCCCGAAAGCGTGCTTTTGCAAATTTGGTGAAAATCCATCCAGTAGTTTTTTTTAAAATTACCAAAAAGTAGGTAAAAAAAAATTAGTGATATCTGTGTTCGGTCCGCGGACACACTTCCCTGTTCGCTCCGTGGACAGTGTCCTGATTGGCCAATCGGCTTGCGTGATGTTCGCGGACATGCAACGTGTTCGCTGATTGGACGGCGTGGAGCGTGAAGCACGTCAGATTTTCGGTAGCGCCCGCCATTTTGGATTCGCGGTCGTTGCGGACAGCGCAGTGAAACTTAGTTCAAAATGTGTATTTAGTAGAGTGTGTTGGTGTGTAGGAGTGTTTGGGGAGGGTGGGAGTGTATAAAATAGGATGAAAGTTGTGTTTTTTATGTGTTAGACGTTCTTTTTGTGTTCGATTTGTCTGCGGACATCACGGGTGTTCTGAAATGTTCTAAATAAACTGAATGTTCTGAGGACTCAATATGTGTCCATTTTGTTCGCAAGCAAATGGAAACTGTTCTAAGAACACTCGCAGTGTCCAGAAATGTTTGCATATAAACAAAATGGGGGTGTCCTGAGGACGCTGTCCGTATTGTTCGTTGACAAGTTGAATATGTTCTAAGAACACTCGCGGTGTCCTGAAATGTTCGCAAATACACAAAATGGGGGTGTTCTGAAGACGTTGTCGAACACTCGCTGTGTCCTGAAATGTTTGCAAATATGAATGGGGGTTGTGGCTGACAAGTTGAACGTGTTCTAAGAACACTCGCGGTGTCCTGAAATGTTCGCAAATAAACAAAATCGGGGTGTCCTGAGGACGCTGTCCCTATTGTTCTCTGTCAAGTTGAATGTGTTCTAAGAACACTCGCGGTGTCCTGAAATGTTCGCAAATAAAAAAATGGGGGTGTTCTGAAGACGTTTCTAAGAACACTCCCGGTGTCATGGAATGTTCGTAGGGGGTGTCCTGAAGGCGGAGTCCGTATTGTTCGCTGGCAAGTTGAATGTGTTCTAAGAACACTTGCAGTGTCCTGAAATGTTCGCAAATAAACAAAATGGGGGTGTCCTGAGGACGCTGTCCGTATTGTTCTCTGTCAAGTTGAATGTGTTCTTAGAACACTCATGGTGTCCTGAAATGTTCGCAAATAAACTAAATGGGGGTGTTCTGAGGACACTGTCCGTATTGTTCGTTGTCATGTTGAATGTGTTCTAAGAACACTTGCGGTGTCCTGAAATGTTCGCAAATAAAAAAGATGGTGGTGTTCTGAAGACGCTTCTAAGAACACTCACGGTGTCTGGCGAATGTTCGTAGGGGGTGTCCTGAAGACGCTGTCCATATTGTTCTCTGTCAAGTCGAATGTGTTCTAAGAACACTCGCGGTGTCCTGAAATGTTCGCAAATAAACAAAATGGGGGTGTTCTGAAGACGTTTCTAAGAACACTCGCGGTGTCCTGGAATGTTCGTAGGGGATGTCCTGAAGGCGTAGTCCGTATTGTTCGCTGGCAAGTTGAATGTGTTATAAGAACACTCGCAGTGTCCTGAAATGTTCGCAAATAAACAAAATGGGGGTTTCCTGAGGACACTGTCCGTATTGTTCGTTGTCAAGTAGAAAGTGTTCTAAGAACTATCGCGTTGTTCTGAAATGTTCGTAGGGGGTGTCCTGAAAACGCTGTCCGTATTGTTCGCTGGCAAGTTGAAAGTGTTCTAAGAACACTCATAATGTCCGCGGACATTAAAAGTTTCCATAGACCATAGTTGAAATGTTTGACTCTATCACATTCATATTTGCTTATAACTTTGGGTGAAAAACAAATGTATAAGGAACAAAGGTATTAGATACTATGGATGTGATATGCTGCTATGGTTCTCCTTATTATTGTATAATTACTGTTTGGTCTAGTAACGGGAGTCCATGTTTTTCTTGTTATTTCTGTGATAAAAGAAAATAGCATGTTAGTAATTAGTATTTTGTAAAGACTTATTACATTGTATAATCAATATACTTTTTTTTTTTTGGGGCCCTCATATTTAGTAGATTACAAATCAGAGTACTGTGCAATTTGCTCAGTTTCTGTATTTGTTGCTAAAATCATTGGGTCTGTGGGAGAAAAAAAAAATCCATGTTGGATTAAAAAAAAAACTTTTTCTGTTATGCTACAGTTTATTTGTTTGTTTGTTTTCAGTGTTCACTTGTTGTTTCTGGCTAATGCTTTATACTTTGGCTTGTTGTATTTTTTTGGAGCAGTAACATATTATTTATTTGTTTTGATATTATAACATTTTGGAGCAGTTAGATACCAATTGGCGTATTCTAACTGTCTATTTATTTGATATATTTTAGTGGTATTGATTTATCTATTTGGATATCGTTAAATTTTGGAACAGTTAGATACCAATTGGCGTATTCTAACTGTGCATTTTTTGGTCTAATTTAGTGGTATTCATTTATCTGATTAGTTGTTGTAAAATCTTTGAGCCGTTAGATAGCTTTTGGAGTATTCTAACAGTTTATATGTTTTTAACACAAATTTACTTAGGGTTTAAATACAGTTTAGTTATCAAATTTTGGTTTTAAGAACATCAAATAAGCGTTTGTAAGATTTCCTGGTAATCTCTGCTTTAGAGTAATGGTACTATCATTACATTTAAACCATCCACATTTCTTTTTTATATATGCAGTGTAGTGCCCTGAATTGGTTGTGGCTCCTGCGTGGTAGATTATACCTATTGTTGTGAAGGTTTTCTTACCAAGTGATATTTGACCATCTGTGAATCCAGTCAGCTTGCAGCTGCTTTTGGTACCATCTGCATTGTAACGTAGAAGCATTAGTATTATGTATTTACTATGTGTTTGTATTACTAACGTGGACCGATTATCTGAATTGCAGGTAGAGCATAATCTACCATGGTTTGCATTTTGTACAAGTCGCTGAAATGGAATGGATTCACAATTTGGTATTGATATATATATGAAGCGTTCATTGGGGATTTCTTCTTGTGTCACATTGTTGCAGAGAGTGCATGTATGTTTCCACATGTATGAAATCTGAAAGATTTCATTTATAGGTATGTTTTTGTTTTCCAGTACTTGTAGTAAGTACATTAGAAATTCTTGTTGATCTTCCTGTGAATTTATAGTGAATTTCACCATTCCAGCACAGTAGTCCAATTGTTGTCTTATTCCATAAACACTATACGTGTTGTCAGGATTGTTTGCTGCATTTCTGTGAAGTACTAACATTTGCAAACACAATGGGTCTGTACTGTGTAAGTAAATGTTGTCAACAATTGATGGTAATTGAAATAGAATATTTATTGCTACATTTGCGTAGCAACTTACACCAACTATATTTGAGAATTTAAATGGTCCAGGTATTTCTGTATCTAACTGCTTTTTTTTGGAGTTTGTCTTCCTTCTTTAAAGAAGTACCTGGTTTACTTTCCCTAATTGATTCTTTTTTGCTTGTGGTACTTGATAAAGTATTCATTTCTTTTACTCTCTTTGGAGGATTTGCAGTGACATCCTGTTGCATTTCTGTTTGATTTATTTTTCTTTTATAACGTTTTACTTTTTGTGGAACAGAATATGTGTTTAGGTGGGGGGTGAATAGTGAGCGAAGACTATTGTATTCTAAAATGCAAGGAATATCAGCGTTTATTTTACTTGCATCAAAGTTGATTAGAAATAGACCGTCAAGTGTACGTAAGCGTGATAGTGCTACATAGCTCATGCCTTCTTTAAAGACTGTGTTACCAATATCTATCATTGCTTTGTCTAGGGTAAGACATTGTGATTTATGAATCGTGACTGCGTATTCAAGAGTTAGAGAAAATTGTTCTCTGCATACATACATATCTTTGAAGAGACGGAATCTAGCTGTTGAGCGTCCTATCCTTTTTACTTCTGAAAGTTTGTCAAAGAGTATATTGACAAACTGAATTTTGTTGTCGCGTGGGTATGTTTGAAAGCCAACAACTGTACCCAGTGCTCCATTAACTAGTCCTTGGTCCACGTCAAGCATTACTCTGCAATTTAAGGATAATTTTAATATCTTTTCTAAGCCTGCTGTGTTTGAGATTGATTTTTCTAAACTATTTAGTCTTGTTGTGGCTTGGTCACACATGGGTAGTGTCATACCATGTACATCTAGTTTGTCTGTGGCGCTAATTTCCATGATTGGTTGCATTTCTTTACTTAGCATTATTTCATTGAATTTGAAACAGCTTGCAAGAGTTGGCATTAAGGCCATACAATTGACATTTTTTTGGGCTAATTGTTCCATAACATCTGTAGCACATGCATTATCACCATCAAGTGCATTAATGTGCCGGGTTTTCAATATTGCTTCTGCTTCTTTAGAAAGTATACCAACTCTGATACTTTTTAAAATGTTGGCATAAGTGAGATCTGCAGATTGCTGCATGTTTTCTGTTAATTCTCTGTATTGGAAATGTTGCCAAAGGTTGACATTTCCAATGCTGCCAACAGTTTTACGCCAGAGTTTGTGTCCTAATGTTTTAAAAATAGGCTCACCTTTTACTGGTGTTAATTGAAGCAGATCTCCAAAAACAATAATGTGTTTCCTGCAAAGAGCTCTTCATAGTCTTTTTTGAGTACCTCTTGTAATCCGAGGTGAATCAAAGCTAACATCAAGTTGGAGACCATGCTCACTTCATCTATTAGTAGCATTTTCATTTGTTTCAATACTCTGCGTAATTCCATTGCAGCTTCTGCAGAAAGTTTGTAATAGTCTAATTTGTTCTGGTGTTCTACTGGTAATAGTAGTAATCAGTGTAATGTAACAGCACCTATGTTGTAGGCAGCTAAACCTGTGGGGGCAGTGACAACGGCTGACAGTTTTTTGTTTGTCATTTGTTGAAGGAACTTACTAATGATTTTGATTAGGAATGTTTTGACAGAACCAGCTTCACCACTGACGTACAGTAGTATAGGTTTATAATTATGGCAGGAACATTCTTTATTTTCATGTTTTACACCATGTGCAATTTGTTTTGTTACTTCTTGAAAAATGCAACTTTGCTCATTGTTTGGTTTTGATTGTAGCATAGTTAAGTCTTCCTTATCTTCACACTGACACATGGTGTTTTCTACTTCTATCATAGCTAATTCTGCCTCATTTATTATTAGTGGTTCTCCCAGTGGTTCTTGGCTTCCTGTTACAGAAGGTTGACTACTGTCAGGAGTGTCCTTATCTAGTTGGGCTTGGAGTTCTTCTTCGTGTTGCTGTTCATTGTGCAACATTTTTTTGTACTTTGTAAAGTTTACATCAGTTATAGTGCTTTCATTTAGTTTAGTTTAGTTTAGTTTATTATTTGATAATGCGCTCCAAAACCCAGGGGTAGCCGGGCGCAGCAGTTACAAGAATACTTAGGCTTAAGGTTGCGTACATACAAAAGGATACATACAGAATATGCATTATATGAGTTATTAACATATATACAAAACCAATATACAAATATACAAGAAATACAGGAATGTGAATCCCTCTCATAGGTCTGGTGTCGGGGGAGTCAAAGGTAGTTATGCGCAATGATAGGGCCAGGTTCAGTGGGTTAGTTGTCGTTACTCCAGAGCCAACTTTTCACCTTACTCCTGAAACTAGAGTAGGGTAGATTAGCTCTCAATGCCATGGGGAGTGAATTCCAAGCGCAGGCCACTCTAACAGGGAAGCTAGCTCCGCCTGCTTTATTTAGTCTAAATCTGGGGGTTTCAAGTAGGGAGTGGATAGAGGCTCTGGTATGGTGAGTAGAGGATTTTCTAGTCAGTCTAGCCGAGATGTAGGGGGGCGCAGTGTTGTCCAGTCCTTTATGTGTGAGAGAAAGTGTTTTAAGGAGAACTCTGTCATTGATTTTTAGCCAGTGGTTGTCTTTCCTAATATTAGTTATATGTGCTCTGCGGGGTATGTCAAGGGCTGCTCTAAGAGCATTATTCTGCAATATTTGCAATTTGTTAGTGACAGTTTTATTGGCGCCCGCATAAAGGGCATTACAGTAATCCAGTTTGGACATTACTAGGGCATTGGCTAGTGTGATACAATTGGTTGTGGACAGGTAAGGTCTGCAGGCCCTGATTATTTTGCAAGTGTAGGCTGTGGAGGAAGCCAACGCGTTAAGTTGTTTTTTGAAAGATAAAGTGGAATCAAGGTAGAAGCCTAGTGTTTTTACCTCCGTTGCCACTTTGATTATATTACCGTCTATATTGAAGGCACTGTAGTTAGGGCTGAGTTTTTTAAGGTTGGAGTCGGTACCCAGTATCAGTATCTCTGTTTTATCGTCATTCAGGCAGAGGCCATGTGAGGCCATCCATGCCTGAATGATGAGGTAAATCTTGTTTACTAGAGCTGTGTCTTCAACAAAGTTGCCAGATAGTGGTATGAGGATCTGCGTATCGTCCGCATAGTTGGTGTAAGTTACCCCCAATCTGTCAAGTTTGTCAAAGAGTAGCTTAGTAAATATATTGTACATTGTGGGGGAGACACATGAACCTTGTGGGACGCCACAGGTGATATCTGTTGGGTCCGCTGAGGCTAATGGGGAGAACACTCTTATCGTACGGTTAGCTAGGAAGGATTGTACCCATGCTATAGGTTCACTTGAGAAATGGGCGGCAGATGCTAGATGGTTGCATAACACTGCGTGGTCCACTAGGTCGAAGGCCGCCGATAAGTCAAGGAGAAGGAGCATAGCTGTTTTACCTTTATCCTTCAACTCGTCGATTTGTGTCTTAAGGTCAATTAGGGCCGTTTCAGTACCATGTAGTGGTCTGAAGCCAGATTGGCGTGATCCTAGTAGTTGGTTTGTCTCCAGGTAGTTTTGGATCTGGAGGTAAGCTACTCTGTCAATGATTTTAAGGAGAAATGGGACCGTAGTAATGGGCCTATAATTTGTTGGGATGGCTGGGTCAAGGGTCTGCAGCACCCAGGATTCATTAAGGCTAGTGGGTACAGTGCTAGATCTGAAGGAGGAATTTATTAATTTAGAGATGAAAGGTGCTAGGTCTCAGGCTGCATCCTTAATGACTTGTGCTGGGCAGCTGTCACCTTGGCAGTTGGATGGTTTCAGGGATAATATCACCTTTTCGGTTTCCAGTATAGATATGTTAGAGAAACTGAATGGTTTGGAGTTGTTTTGAGTGACTATTCTAGGTATATCTGCCATGTGGGAGGTATGGGTTCCAGTGTCATTTAGGGATGCTTTCTTCTTAGCAATTTTCGTTTGAAGAGTTGTGATTTTGTTAGCTAGAGCATTTTGGATGCTAGTGCACCATTGTTTGTCCTTGGGGGCATTATCTGTGGGTGTGATTGGGTTTTCCATTTCTCGGAGGATGGAGAAGAGTTCTTTGAAGTTAGAGTTAGCTTTGCTAATTCTCTCATTGAATGTGTTCTTTTTGGTTTGGATTATTTCCTTCTTAAATTTTTTGGCCAAATTGTCAAGTGAGGCTTTATTCTCAACTGAGGGTGTATGCCTCCAGATAGCTTGGAGTTTGCGTTTTTGGATCCGTAATTCCTTGAGGTAGGGGGTGAACCAGGTGTTAAAATGAGATTCTGGTTTGCTTTTGCACAGTTTAATAGGGGCAATAGTATCCAGGGCCTTTGACATAGTATTGTTGAATGTCTCAAGTAGCATGTTATGGTCAGAATTGATGGCGCTAGCGGAGAGGGCAGGTAGGAGGAGAGGAAGTAGTTTATCAGCTGTGATTTCTTTTTTGCTTCTAGTAGGCATAGGCAGAGCTGAAGTAATCTTGTCTAGTTTGGGAGGCTCTATGGTAGATGAGAAACAAATAAGGTGGTGCTTTGAAAGCATCCTCATATGAGTCATAGTTATCTAGTAATTGTTCTTCTTGTCTCCATGGTTTGAAGAGTTGTAGCAGGGACATGTAATATACTTCTTTATGTTGAGGAGTCTTTATTGACAATTTGATATGATTAATTAAATTTGGTTTAGTGAGTTTAACTAAGCTGCCTTCACAGTTTGTCACTCTATATTTACCTTTTTTCATCAGGTTTCATATTATTTTTGTATGTGTAGTTTTGGGCTATGTGGTATAGACACATGTTTTCCAAAGTATTACTTCTGTTTGGGTAGTATGTGTTCAATAAATTGTTTTTTTAAAATGTCTTGGCTGTTGGGATCATGTTTGGCTATTGTTTCTATATCTTCATACGATTTTAGAACTCTTTTTCTAGATTTAGCTGGACCAAAACGTAGCCATACTATATTTTCAGATTTACCATACAATGCAGTACCAGTTAAACGATCAGCTGCTTCATATGATCCACATTCTCTATGGGTGAGCATTTTTATGCCCAAGCTGTATAATTTCTGAGATACTGTTTTATCTGATGACAGGTCATTCCAGAGGTCTTGGAGCTCTGTCTTTTCTGCTTTAGTTAAGTATGCTGTGACATATCGTGCAACTGCAGTAGAATTGTCTGCAATGTACTGCACATCTATGTTTGCATTCCATAAGTGGGCAATGATTGCATTATAATAATTCATATATTTCTATTCTTCTTTTCTTTTTATGTAATATGTATTTTAAGGTGACTTACCTTTAACACTATGTCTAACTGAAGACATGAGGTTGTTGACTTGACCTGTATTTGTAACTGGTCTAGGGAGACCAAATCGGCATTTGGTGTAGTATTTCCCTTTGTTTTTGTATGTGCGACAACAATATTTTCCACATTTGTGTCTTTGAAATTGTAAAATTTGTGCATGAAGATCACTATTTGTGGCTTCTGATGGAATTTCACAAGTGACATATTTTTCGATAAACTGTAAAACAGTGGCATCACTGTCTTGACCAAATGTAGGAGCGTCTTTAATCCATAAAAGCATGTGGATATGTGGTGCTCCTCTGGCTTGGTATTCTTTTCTCCAAAAGAAGTATTGCACTTCTCCAAGGGGAGGAACAGTTTTAGTACAAATAAAATGTAGCATAGCAATGAAGTGATGGTGAAAATATCTTGAAACATTAACAGGATACAAAGAACAAAGTTCTCCAGGTGTTAGTATATCTATGTTTGTTTTGTTTTTATTTGATATGCGTAGGAAATCATGTAAATCTTCCCATGCATATTCTGCACAACTTAATGTAACAAACCAAGTGGGTGGGCCAAGGTTTCTGATCATACAACATACATCTCCATGACGTTGAAACCAGTACTCCTTAGTACCATGCATATTTGCTAATAGATTTGTAATATTTGATTGTAAAACCTCATCCTTTTGTTGCACTTTTTCTAATAATTGTGTAGCTGTCATATTTTGAAAGTGTGATCCTGATTTTAATATGTGTGCAACTCCGTAACATAAAGTTGCTAGTTCACTTTCAAAGAGTAGGTGGAATATGTATTCCACATTTTGTCTAAATCTGGGATCTTCAGAATACATCCGTAATGAGCAGTATTCTGAAGCTGATATTTGAATAGGTCTATCACCATACCTTCCTCCTTTGCCAGTAGGAAAGAGTAGAGGAAAAGCACGTGCTTCTATACTTTTTTCCCATATGCTGATTGGCGATCCTTTTGTTTTACGCATTTGGTAAGTTTCCAGTACATCTTCTACAGTGTCATTACAGTGCAAAGGATGAATTGTATAATGGTCTAAAGTATTTGATATTGTAGCAGGATCTAGTAGCTCAAATTGACCAGCTTCTTGTGTTTCTTGAATTATTTCAATTGTATCTTTCAAGTTTTCTTCAATATTAATTTCTTTGTAAAATTCATTATTCTCTTTAAGATATTGGAAGGCTTGTCTAACTTTATATAAATCTACCAGCTGTTGCCATATTTTTTGGTCTTTTGTAGGTACTCCATTTACTAAGATAATTAAAGATTGCTGCATTGGACGTTGCACTCCTAGAGTATGCACATTTTCTTTTAGATCTAATGGTAAATAAACTACTTTTCCAAGAATGCCTTTTACCAATTCAGAGGGAGGTAATTTTGCTGTTTTTGGTTGAAGGCGTATTATTGCTTGAAATGGGTGTACTGTTTGAATTATGGTGCTCTCATATAAATTAAGTTGTTGTAGGGGTTTTGGTACTGGGTATAATTCCAAATTATTTGTGGTAGCACGTGAAGAAGTTTGCTTGTTGTCAAGTTTTGTAGTGCAGTAACTGCAAAGTATTAAGGGCTCAGTTATTTGGTATTTGTTTTCTGCTACAAGGTAGAGAGCTAATTCAAACCATTTAGAATCTTCATTGTCTTCTATTTTGTATGATAGGTCTACAGTTTTTGTGCTACTTTTATAAAAAGTTCTATGGCAACATACACATACATGGTTTGGTACTTCAGCTGATGTACTTTTAAATTTTAGTATTTCTTTTTTGTATGTGTTTAGCAAAAGGTTGCCATGTGTAGAATTGTTGCTTAATTGGTTTAAAGCTATTTCATTCTGTAAATGGCTTTCACTTCCAAAATATGTTTTCTGGATATAGTGAATTTCTTCAAGTAGGTCTTTTGCTGTACCATGTAGAAGGATGTTATTTAACTTTGCTAGTGCTAAAGCAGGACTTTTAGCATAGTACATTTTATAGACTAGATTTCTTATAGTTGAATGATGTGTTGATATCCTTTTGATATCATGGAAAGTGGTTTTACAAGTAGGTCCTGTAATGCAGGCCAATGAATGTCCTTGTAGTCCTGTTTACTTGCGCACTGGACAGGTATCCATATTTTGCAGTAATTTAATTTTGATTTTGTCTTTGCTTTTTACATATTTATTGAGGAATTAGCGTAAAGATTTGAAACGTTGTTTGGGAATGTTACACATTGACGTGCATGGCCATTTCTACACTAGACGTTCTGATTCAGTTGAATGGAGGGGTAATTCTAAGTTTTCAGGGCATATTTTTGTAAGGAGTACTTCTTGTTCCATTATGGTATTATTCACTTTTTCATAACCTCGACCACTGCTATGTATGGCAATTATATTTGTTTGCTTTTGTTTCTACGCTTCTTCATTAAAATATGGTTCTGTGCTCGTAGTGTGATTCCATTCACCTCCGCAGATACTTAAGAAGTTCTTTCTGTTGACATTTCGCTTATTGAGAAGTCTTTTTTGTAATTTAGTTATTAGTTTTGTTAGTGGTTTCATTTTGTTCAACAGTAAAATAAATAACTTTCTTTTGAGAAGAATTGCACTGTCCATCAACGCTTCTAAGATTAATTTCCTACGATAGGTTTTAAGCATTGAACCTGATTTCTCTCCTGTTTTTATAAGATTTTGAAGGACTTTGTGACGGTACATTTTGGCTAAAATACTTTTCTTGGTATGCTCACTTTGCACTATATTAAAATTTGAAGAAGTAGTTTTATCTGTAGTGATAGCTGATTTTCTGTTAATTGTTTTTGGTTTGTTTTACATTTTGAAAGAGGAGGCAAAGTTTTTGTACTTGAAACTTCTTGTGTTTCACTAAATGACTGTATTAGCTGTTTTGTTTCAACTTTTTTTACAAATTCTGCTAGAGATGGATGCTTATGTTGGACATTTTTATTTTCATTTGCTCTATTTTTGCGTTGCTTTCTACGGACTTGACTTTTGGTAGGCATTCTTTAGGGTCTGTTGAAAAAAATAAAGAAGATATGGGTTGGGGTGTTATGGAATGTATGTCTGCTGTGTGCATGAGTGTTTGAGTAAGATGATAAAGATGTATGTAATGGTGTGTGATTGTGCATTGGGAACTACAACTAGTAGGGATAGGTATTCTTGAATTTATGTGTTACTAAACTGGGGTTCAGATGACAAAAGAAAAGTAAGCTAGTGGTGCGGAAAAGTACAAATAGTAAATCTAATGTATACAATTAAAACAGTTGTTTGTTCTATAATATGAACATTGTAGCGGTTCAGTTGGGTAATTTGTGTGTCCAAAAATAGGAATTTGTGGGCCATTCTGGCTGTAAATCGCTGTTTAAGACATGGAGATTTTTGGACAAAATGGTACACTATTTCTATTTTTAGGCACCAAAATAGCTTGTATTAACGTTATAGTATGTTTGATTAATAATACAAATATTATGGTGATATTCTACTTACTTTTTTTCTTAAATTAACAGGTAACTTCTTAGTTCTTCTTTGTTCTTCGAATTCGGCTGCTTCTTTTCAGGAGACTGGTCTTCACTGCAATTGTAAAAGCTTCAAATTAGTAACTTTGTTTGTATATAGCGCTGTTTTTAATTTAGATATTGATTTTTTTAATTGAAATCCTCAGTGCCTTCTTTAAAACCATTAAACTAATTTATTTACATAAGATACATTGCATCAGTTCAGTACATATGATATGTTCTTAATGACTAACTGTAGCAAAAAAATATCTTTACTATGTCTTGTGAAATTTATAATATACCAGTGAATACCACTATTTCTGTAATTAAGCTTTGTAGGTAATAGCGCCTCAATGTCATGTCTAAATTAAAGTAATTAAGTAAATAAATAAAAACAAAAAATATGAAATTGTATAAGTATTTTTTTAAAGATTTAAACATAGATTGTGCTTGCATGCAATTTTGTTTGAATATATGTAGTCTATATATTTAATTTAGAAAATGTTAGTTTAACATGATTTGAGTGTGTGTGTATAAAGAAAGTAAATAGTATAAAGGTTTATAAGTGATAGTTGATTTTAGGAAATTGAAAAAATACAGTAAATTCATTTTACAGATTACACAAGCTAAAAGTCTGTTTGAAAATGTGTTCATCTACTGTACAGAAAATATGCATACCTGAAGTTTGTGTTCATGCATATGGATATGCATGGAGCTGCAAGTAGAAATCTTGGAGACTTGTACAGTATTTCTGGTAGATGGTGCTTGCCAATGATATGACACTTGTACTCAGAGAGATTCACATTACATTTGCAGTGCTGATCTATGATGATGCAGTTAGATGTAGAGGTCTTGAATGTGATTGGTGCATGGTCATGTGATTTTTTAGATACATCCAATGAGGGAATGGCAGAGAGAGTTAAGTGGAAATGGTAGAAGGGCTGTTCATGTTACGATGTGTCCGCAGACATGGCGGTAGTTTACAGACATTGGGAGTTACATCTGGGGATTTTTGGGTTCAGAAGTCATGCAAATGAGAATAAGCACTGAAAGGGATTGGTCAGGAAAGTTTAGTGGGTGTGTTGTGCCAGGAGAGAGTTTCTCAGATACTCTTTTTGCTGAGAGAACAAAAGATAGCTATGGCTGTGTGTTTCAGAAAACAGATTGTTTGGATTTTGGGCGATTTGTGGATACATAGGTTGAAGGTGCATGCAGAAAGCTGTGGAGTAGCTGTAGATCTTGGATTCCTACATGTGGAAGTACACTGGCATGGAGTACGTGGAATGAAGTGGCTGGACTTGCTACCTCTATGTGCTACTTTGGAGACAGAGCAGCATCCAGACATAATTGTAATTCATTGTGGAGGGAACAGTTTAGGACATGTGACTGGAATTTTTTTGCAATTTGCTATGAAAGAAGGACTTGGGAAGGTTATGGACATGTTTCCTAATTCTCAAGTGATATTTTCACGGATTGCGCAGAGACAAATGTGGCTTCGTTCTTCTTCATTTGGTCCACAAATGGAAAAAGCAAGGCGCAATGTTAATAAGGCTGTTTGTGCCTTTCTAAGAGATTTTGGCATGTCCTCTTTTCACAATGAAAATATTATGTTTCGTAGTACATACATTTTTCGCAGAGATGGAGTCCATCTTACTTATGCTGGCAATCAGATTTTTCTGAGAAATGTACAACATGCATTGCGACCTTTTTTGGAATTACAACAACCATTTTGAAGTAGGTGTTAAGCATTTATAATTTTTGACTTACAAACACCACCCAAAGGCTCTTTTCAGAGCCACCACTTCTTCCCAGAGAAAATTGCAATGTTTGTGATGGGGTAGCATCCCAATTTTTTAAATGTTCGCAAACTGTCCGCAGACTTCTAAAAAATACAAAGGGCCCTGCTTCATTTATTTTCACTTCTATTTTTTAACTGTGAAAGTCGGCTCTGAAAAGAGCCTTATTCTTTTTTGATTTTTGATATTTTGTATTTTTTTTGGTTTTTTATACATGACACACTAGGAGAGGAGGGGGACATGAAGGTAAAGGGGGGACACCAACCACAGAGATAAGAAAGGGCGAGCTGAGAGAGGAAGATGTAGAGTGGGTTTTATTTGGGTAGTGAGCAGATCTTCTTGTGCTCTGAGACGATAGTCTCAAAAGCACTACGAAGTCGCTCCCCCTGTAGAGTACTGTGTCACAGTACATACATACAACTGTGACCCTCGAAAGGTAAGGGTCATCAGCATTCTGTATGGCGTGTGAGGCAGCTTGAGGAAGACGCTGTCCCACAGAGGTGGCCCTTGTGGTGACAGGATCAGAAACAGAGGATGAAGTAGAGGAAATCAACCTGCTACGTTCTTCACAAGGTACAACCCTGCGAATAGCCCCAGAGTGAAATGACCTCAGGTGTCGCTTCATAGTAGTGGTCCCAAAGCTGTACTTACCGTGCTTCCCGTGACTGAGTATCATTTTGCACTCATTGCAGGTAACACGGTTTGCACGAGCCTTAGGAACATTCCCATGAATGGTAAATAACCGCCACACCCAAGACTCACGCCTATTGCGGGTAGTAGGGTTTTCCTGTACCTCATTGTCATCATCCTCTTCTTCCTCCTCCGCATCCTCACTCCTGTTCCCCTCTTCAGGACTTTGGGGAGGTGGTGGTGGTGGAGGGGGTGGAGGTGGTGCTGAAGCAGGTGCAGCACCAGGTGGCAGTTCTGCAGCCAGGGATGCCATCTCGATGGTGTAATCCGCAAGTTGCTGGAGAAATAGCTGTGCTCTGAAGAATAGCCAGAAACACAATGAGAATAAGCTTTAGGGTGTGGTCTTTTATAGGGGTGCTTGTGCGCGGACCGCGGACATGCGCGCTGTCCGCAGACAGATCGAACACAAAAAAAAGTTTGAAAATATGTAGAAACTCAGGATTACTATGTGGGACTTGTGCCATGGTGAGATTTTATTGAAAAATATTATGGATTAATTGAAAATGTACTTTTAATTTGTTCGGGGACCCGAACAGTGTCCGCATTCAGAACACGCGATCAGTGTGGGCGCGGTCATATGATCCGTTCGCGAACAAATCCGCGAAGGAAGCGCATGTCCGCAGGACACCAAATGCACGGAGATTGGCTAGCGCATGCGCGTTGATGTTCTATGGACACTGTTCGGGTCCTGAACTAATTAAAATTGCGTCACACGTGAAACGAACCTTTCAGGACACTGCGTGTATTCTTAGAACAGTTTAAATTTGCTAGCGAACAGTAAGGACAGATAAAGTGTTCTTCAGGACACGTTCAATTTCGTTTATGTATGAACATTTCAGGACACCAATTGTGTTCTTAGAACAGTTTCATCTTGCTAGCGAACAGTACGAACAGGTATAGTGTTCTTCAAGACACCTCCATTTTCGTTTATTTACGAACATTTCAGAACACCTGCACTGTCCGCGGACACCTACATTGTTTTAAAAAAAAAAACGAAACTATTTACAACACAATAAAAAAATAAACTTTATTGAACATATATTAATAATTTATGACAGAGAAGGTGAGGCAGAAACAGAAGCAAAAACAGGAGAATTAGGGGTTTCATCATGATTGTTATTAGGTGAAGAAGGGATGGAAGTCTCATCAAAACGTCTTGGGTTATGGAGAGAGTTTGGGGATAATTGACTGGGCTATGGTGAGGAGGGACAAGTACATGTGGGGCAATGGTACGAGGTTTTTGGTTTAAAATGATCTTCCACAAAAGTTTTAAAATTATTAAAATTAGTCAACGATAAATCAATTTTTTCCTCTATACTGTGAAAAGTGTTATCCATAACAGGTTTTTCTGAAGTATTTTCTATTTTGGTATGCTCTGTACAAAAGAAAATATATATATGTTAAATCTATACAAAATAAATAAATGAAATGGTTTATATTATAAAGTGTTTACCATTAGTTTCACTATCTTGTGACATTTTTTCATGTGGGAAATGTTCCTCTAGCCATTCCAGAGTACTAGACATTTCTGTGAGAGAAAAAAAAATGATAATGTATTTTTTTTATCTAATACAGAAAGTTTATAAATATATGAATACAATTAAGTACACTTACTATTTCAGGTAAGATATGTCCTATGTACTCAGTGGGTCTGCTCTTGTTCTCAGTTCTGTTGTGTTTGTGAGGTAATTATATTGGAAGCCAATTTATTTTCTTATGGTATATTCCATTTAGAACATAGTGCATTTAAATTAATGGTTAGTGTGTTGTATATATGGGTTACATTTCTTATGTATTAGTACATATAATGTGTTTGTGTGCTTTTTTTTTTAATTTGTTAAATGTTCCTATGTTATGATATAACAATCAAACATACCCCCCCCCAGAGTTTTTTAGGTAGTGGTACTGTTCTTCGAACATGTCCGCGAACATTAAATGAGTTCGCAGACATCAAGTACAGTAGCAGAGATTCAGTCAGTTCCATATGATATGTATATAAAGTGAAAGTCATTATTGTTAAGTTGCACTACTAAAAACCTACGAAATTCAATGACAAAACTTTGTTAAAGGGATGTTATGGTTAAGTTGCGCTACTAAAAACCTATGAAATTCAGTGAAAAAACGTTGTTAAAGGGACGTTATGGTTAAGTTACGCTACTAAAAACCTATGAAATTCAGTGAAAAAACTTTGTTAAAGGGATGTTATGGTTAAGTTGCGCTACTAAAAACCTATAAAATTCAGTGAAAAAACTTTGTTAAAGGGACATTATGGTTCCAAGTAAAACAGAAAAACCCTTGAAATTCGCCAGTTATGGTAAGCTAAGCAACCATAACTCGCACCACCACCGTGCACTGCTAAGACTAACACCCAGGACATCAAAGATGACATCACAAATGTCATTGATGACATCACTGATGACATCACATGTTCATGTACTTTTCATGAAATATGTGTACAAGGGATTCTTATTATAATGTTGCGAAACAAGTGTCAAGGATCATTGCAATAAATATCATACCCTAATTAGTGCATTGAACGATGCATTGATATAAATAGCATTCTATTATGGGGTTCTATCTAGTATACTCAGCTACTCATGCAGAAACATAGCATTGTGTGCAACGTACAAGATGAAGGTATAATATTCATAATGTTAATATGTTGAATAATGAAATGATAATCGTTTTCTTAATAGATTTTTGTGTACTGTGAAATATGTAATAAGTAGCTAATAAAACCCATGTATTACATAATTGCATTACTATAGACAAAACACAAAGAGACAAGAACACATACCAATATGGGTATATACAGGGAAAGTGAAGTTAGCAAAAAAGCACAAGTAGTAGCAGAAACAATTCATAACCTAACTGATTATTTTCATGCAAATAAATGATTACTGTTTCAAAGCTGCGATTTACCCTATGTATATGTATCACTTGATGTGAATGGACCCTAAGGAAAGTAGTGTGAGTACAATGTATACAAATATGACCATATACAGGGAAAGTACAGCCTTAAAAAAACAACAGAACTATCAGAAAGTGCTGATAAGTCTATTGATTATCTTTATGCACAAAAAGGATTGCTGTCTTTCAAGTTTGTGTCTTCCCCTATGTATATGTTTCATATGATGTGACTGTACTCTAAGGGAATTACTGTAAGAACCTACTTGAAGGATACGTCTACAAATAAAATAAAATTTTTAGTTTCTGACTGTTACTGAAGAAAACCATGTGGCCTAGATATGTCATCAAAAGAAAAAAGAGTGAGCCAGACATGTGATGTCATCAGTGATGTCATCAATGACATTTTTGATGTCATCTTTGATGGCCTGGGTGTTAGTCTTAGCAGTGCACGGTGGTGGCGCGAGTTATGGTTGCTTAGCTTACCATAACTGGCGAATTTCAAGGGTTTTTCGGTTTTACTTGGAACCAAAACGTCCCTTTAACAAAGTTTTTTCACTGAATTTCATATGTTTTTAGTAGCGCAACTTAACCATAACGTCCCTTTAACAAAGTTTTTTCACTGAATATATATATATATATATATATATATATATATATATATATATATATGGAATTCTTTCACTATAGATACTTGTTTTTCTCCAAGTAGAGTATTTTAGCAGAACTAAGGGTAAAACCTCAGTCCACTTTGTGCCTGTCTCTTGACACATTTTTTGCATTCATAGTTATATCTCTGTTCAAGCACTCTAATGTTCCACTTGACTGGAGGTGGTAAGCACAATGATATTGCATGAACATTTTCAAAAAAAATGGTGCTGGTCAAGATCTAAGTCTCACCTGTATTGCTGATTACTTTAGATTAGCCTGTTGGCATTGAAACATCCGAAGATCAGGTTCTATAGAAAACATGGCACATTTTTTGTTTCTGCAGGGGTTGTTGATCACTTAGATTACATTGCCACATATATGTAAAATACAAATTTGGACCTATAAACTCAAAGTAAGTGACAATTTGACATTTTGAAGTAAGTTATAGTGCATGCTGCTCCTGGTTGGATATTGTGCTTTTGGTCAGGTGGGCTTTCAAGAGGCTGGGCTAAAATGACAAAAGGTCCAGCCGCAATTATGGAATATAAACTCGGCTGGATGATGTACTTGTTCTTAAAACTCTCTGGTGAGACTGCCTGCTTTCCTTTGGTTCTTTAGGTAAAGTCAACATGCATTTGCTCCATGTATACATCCTCCCATAAGATTAGAAAATGAGTGTGCATATGAATCTGCTTTGCTGGGTATTTGTGTTAGTAAAATTTGAACATTGTTTCTTCTGCAATGCTTTTCAGCGCAAGAAACAATTCATGATACATTGTCATTTCCTGCGGCAATCATGCATTTGTTGAAGACACTGATAAAGGCATGTGTTCTTTGCAATACCACATTTCAGGTAGCGTTCTCTCTTTGTTTTTGATGGCATCCAAAGGTAACAAAGTAATAAAACGATTGTTTTGATAGTTAATGGCTTTCACTGCCATCACTTGAAGCAAACACATATCTCTCCTATGCAAAGAGATTGGGTCTAGCTACAGGGAGCTTTTCACTCTCTTAAACATATGAACCTTTATTGTAATGGTGTTTTCTGGCGCATGGGGTCCTAGGGTTCCCCAGTGTAGACTTCTAGTGGCCCACTGTGGCAAACGCTGACACTTACAAGGGCTGCCTCCTCACACTTCATATGGCACTGTGGGTATATAAAGGGAAACATCCCATTTTTGGGAGTGACAAGCAGTGATCTCTGAATATGCTATGCAAAGCTTCACATGTATATCATGCATGTTTTTTTTTTATTTCTAACCATCTACAATGTTTGCGGACATGTATCCTTCAGTGTGTTATCTGGAGTTTAGGACAGTTATTGTGCTATGTGTTTTTAAAAGCCACTGTCAACCTTAGTGTTCATGCTGCTATAGCAGGTGCCTTATAATGTGCACACATGTAATGCACGGTATATCCATAACTGTGACCCCCAACCACCCACAAACCTATAGTTTAACTGTAAGGTGCACTTGGTAGCATATGTACTTTGGGACTATTGTAATCCATACAGCCAGCTGTGTGCCAATTGTGGTATTGTGCAGATTTGATTTTAACCAATATTTGCCCTCACACCTCTTTATTATCATAAACATGTGACATCCTGATGTCACCGGTGCTTAATAATTCACCTATCTCCTTGTAGCTGTATAATACGATTATGATTATGAACATCATTGTTTTATTGGAATAATACATGACTAGTCTTCATGAAGTAGAGGTATAGCTTTTATATGATTTTTAACAGAGGCTAATTTTGGGATGGACATCTTTGACTTGTAAGTGGCAAGCTTCCCGTTGAGGGGCTGCTGAAGGGTACATCTCAATTTGAGAGCATATGACCCTTTTGGCATGTTGTGTTTGGACACATATTTCAAGTGAAGAAGGTATTCTGAATCCTTCCTTTGATTTCTAAACACGTGTAAGTAGAACAAAAACTGTCACTTGGGAGAGATAACTCTTCATCACAAGTTCTTTGGGTTTGGAAACCTTCTTAAGTGCTGGTGAGTTACAGCCAGTGGTTGAAGTGTACAAAAAGAACTATGTTCCCTGCTGGCCTGCACCCACTCCCCACAAACCCCATCACCACGTCCCCTCCCACACACCATACAAACCCCTAAACACATGCACCTGCTGTTTAAGGAAACGTTCAGTGCGTTGCAGTGAAAGTGCAAGTTTCAACTTCTTCCTACACTTTTACTTTAAAATGAAGCATTCCGGAATCGATTGTTTTTAAAATAAAAAATATAGGAACAGTAACATTTCATTTAAGCACCACTCCCAACCGCCCACACTCACTTCGACCACTGGTTACAGCTGCATTCAGAGGAAGAGAACATGCAGTGAAAAAAATCCCCCCCCACTAACGTAGTAGAGTATAGAAAGCCATAAGAATGAGACACTGGCCTTCTTGAAGTTAGATAAGAAACTGAGCTGGTAATGCATGCCAAATCACAAAACATTTAATTTGTGCTCAGGACCTGCAACTTGGATGCTGACCTGAAAGCAAGGCACTATAAGAGGAACCTCATTGCAGATCTCTGAGGGTGAAATTGACAGACGTCTGATCATAAATATAGACCATTCTACAGCATGAATGCATCCCTCTACTTGTCCAGAAGCTTTCCTTTTTGCCTGGTTAGTGCTGACCTTCAGAATAAGAATATAGGAACCATATGTCACATATGTGACCCCTCACAAGACAAAGGATACTAGTACTACCCTTTGCAAGATGACACTTATGTATTTCAGCAGAACTGCTGCCTGGAGTCTCTCCCCCCCCTGGAACGACATCCCAAACTTCCGGAAGCATCATCCTTTCTTTTCAAGCAACCTTGATGAATCTGTTCAGCCTCCAGAAGGAGGAAAGAGCTGTTTCTAGACTATTGTGCAATGTGACGGTTCAGTAATGTGAGGTAGACAGCTGTTTGATATTTGTTCAAAATATGCAATGTTATTAGAAAAAACGATATCAAAATACCTCACTTTCCCTACTCTTCTGTGGGTTTACCTTCATCACAAAACTAAGGGTAAACATTCTAACACAAGCATGCTGGCCCTCACACGAAACATCAAATGCAAAAGAAAATAGATGGCAATTCAGATAACATCAACAGTGACATTAACAACATATTGATAACCTTTTAGCAACCTGGGTGAACTACCTTTCCCACGATTCAAGGTGTATTCCGCTTTACATTTCAGAAAAAAGAATATAAGGACATTCCACATAGATAGTAAAGTTACATATCAGTAAAGTTACAGATCAGTTCTTGAAAAGACAGTATCAAGGTAAAGATGTGATAACCACAGTTCAAGAAACCTTCAACTTACTCAGAATAGCACTCATGTTTTTTTTTTTCTGTCACAATGCCTTTTGACCACTTCCATTTATCCAAGAACAACTTGACACATTTCAAAAGAAATACTACTTTCAGAAGGTTAATGGAACACAAGTCTTGGTTAGCAATGAATTTTCATCCATTCAGGTTATAAATCACAGTAGATATATTTACGTCTCAGTTCTGCTGCTTCTATAACTTTTTTATTTTACAATCAGTTTAGCATGAGCACACTACTTGAACCCATAGCATTCCACTTCATTTGAACTACTGAAGTATTGCATCCAGTGCTACCCCAACTATACCACCACAGCTTCAGTACTTTGTATTGTAAAGACAGGTTGGACTTCTGTACTTTATATTGTAAAGAAAGGTTTAGCTTCACTTGTAAAAACATGGTTGACTTCAGTACTTTATTTTTTAAACACAGGTTTGGCTTCACTTGAAGAGACAGGTTTTTCTTCAGCACCTTATATTGTAAAGACAGGTGTGGCTTGACTTGAAAAGACAAGTATGACTTTAGCAATTTATATTGTACAGAGAGGTTTGGACAAGATTCACTTTAAGTTATTCCAACACCTTAAAGTAGGCAAGGCACCCTTGGTCTGAATATCTCTTCAAAAGAGGCAGCATTGTTGCCTACAACCATGACAATTTCATATTTGTGAATCAGCAACATTTTTCCCTTCTCCAACTTTGCCTTCACCTCTTTGCCAATGTCAGATACACAATTACCCAAAAATCTTGGTGCCATTCTCTTGGCTCTTGGCCATGCTTGCACAATTGTATCTTAAGCATGTTTGATCTTCTAGCAGGCTCACAATAATTCTTAGAACAGTTTCAGGCTTTTTGAGACAGGCTGCTTCACTCTCAATTGGGGAATACTCTTGGCTTGGGCAATGTGTGCACTCTTTGCAACTTGCAGACATATAATTAAACACTTGACTTCACTAAGGAACAATAATTGTTTCTTACAGTAAAGAAGTAAAGTTCACTCTTCAGTTAGAAAATTTAATTAGGCACAAACATCCACTTTTTGATGGAGTTTATAAGCTTTAAGTGTTTAACAGTGGTGTTTCAAAAAGATTGTTCTGCTTAATGAGAGACACGTGACCTGTAATATTCACTCTTCGTTTGGGAAACAAAATGATGATATTATATAACAGGTTATTTATAATGTGCTTAATACCCAGATGTTTCTAAGCGTGGACCCGGGGATCGAACCTGTGTTGCTCTGTGTCGTCTTGCTTCCAAGGCGAGCATGTTGCCCATGAGCTATCCTCCCGAGACAATTAGGTACACACAACCACTGCTTCAGGTATTTTAAAGACTTTAAATGTTTAACAATGGTGTTTGGCTAGTTTTCAGTTTCTATGCAAGTGAAGAAAACCTTTCCATTCACAGACGAGTGCTACTTTCCATTGTTCCATCTTTATAAAATGCATCAAACAACTTCAGCTCACTTCTACTTCAACGTGAGTGATGGATAGACTGGATACTGTTGCCAGCAGTGCTCACACAAGGAATCAGAATGTCAGGTTTGACTCACCGGCTTCTGTAATCCTTGTTCTGCGGTTTTCTCATCTTCCATTACTTTGGGTACAACTTCTACTGCTTCTGGCTTCACAGGGTCCCACACCCTTCCTCTGCTCAGGTGTGTCCTGCCCTGTCACTCGATCAAGGAGCCCCTCTTGCTCCTGAGACCTATGATTCACCCACAGCTCCTCGCCTCTGTCTCTGACATGTTCCTTCCCAGCAACCACACCAACCACACCAACCACAGCAATTAGGCTCACATGGAGAAAGGCAGCCTCTCTGCACGTCTTCTACTGGGCTACCTCTGCACTTCAGAGTTTGGGGAAGCAGGATCCTCTCAGTACAAGCAGGTGAAATCTGCTGTAGACACGTTACGCCATCCCTTTCATTCTCCCAATTCTGCTTGGTATTCCAGCTCTATGCCTTCTTCTTTCTGAACCTACTGCTAGAGCACACACTCCAGTCACAGCTCCAGCTTCTTCCTCTCCTTCCTTCTGCCTGCACCTAAGGGGGCCTTTTATGTCTCCCAGGTTACTTTAGGTGTGGGCTGTTAGGCACAATTGCTTGACTGACACTGCAACTTGCCTCTTCATTCCTCTTCCTAGTCCCAGTTTATATGGGAGCATGGGACATGTAATCCCAAGCAACAAAGTTAATTTGTTTAGATGTTTGATTAACTTTAAGGATATGTGTACTTCACTTAATATTATTTAAAAGTAAACCTTTAGAATGTGTCAGTGGAGGGGAAGATCATTTATTTAAGGCAACAATTCTAGATTCCTGTACATTATACCTTTGGGAGTAAGGAAGGGGTTTATCATGAATAACTCCAAAGGATCTTTGCATTGATAAGGCTTTCTCAGATTTTATGATTCTTGTGTCCAGAACCTGAGATTCTATATGTAGGTCAAGGACACCACAATGCCAATAAGCCATTAACTGTTTTGGAAGCCAGCAAAGGTGTTCATGGTCACAGGACAAATACTCTGTCTCAACGCACGGGATCTCCACATCACCTTCGGCCTTGTCTCCTCCCAGGTGATCCTTCCGCAGTACACCACCCCCAGGTTCAGGATCAGGAAGTGACTTCCTTTCCCTGGCTACCTGGTAGTAGACTTTAGGCAGAATTTCAGTGGCGGATCTGGTGGATTCTTCACATACCCTCAACCCAAAAAAACCGACCTCCCGGTCCAGGTTTCTGTTCCTCTCCTTCCTCTGCCTCCCCCGCAATCTTAGTTGGTCTACCAGTTGTCCAGTCCCAAACTGGGTCATTAGAAAATAATTCTTCATGAGACCCTGAATCATGAGGAGAATACACATCATCTTTTCCCTTTTCTTGATCACTGAGATTTCTCTTAGTGCTTATATTTATGTGTGCTTCACAACAAATCCATTAATTAAACCAGGGAACTTTATTAACCAAAACCAAAGATGTAGGAAGATCAGGTATCACTGCTACCAATACCAAAAAATGATATCCTAAAATGGAAACATCAAGAATGGTTAAGGGATATCTTTCTAGTTGACCATGAAAATAATGTATCGTGTCATATCCCTCCAAGGTCTGTAGAGTGGATGGAAGAAGGCTATATTGTATTATATTGTATAGCAGAGTGTTCACTTCCAGTATCTAACTGGGCCCAAATAGTTTTTTCTTGGAATATTACAGGGATTCAATAACTAGTTTTCGCTCCAGTACAAAACATGTTATCGGGTGGTTTATTCCCTTGGTATTGGAGAGGTTTACAGATAATATACTTTCCTCAGATTTTTCTTGCTTTTCTTCTTCAACTCATTTCGTAGGACCTGATATGGACGTTGAGACCAACATCCATACTCATGCTGTTCAAAACATCTACATCTTAAACACCTTGACTCAGAAGATACATCTTTGAAAATCCTAGATCCTTAAATGATGAGGTATTTCCCTGAGAATTTTTGGGAATGAAGTTTTGGTAGGTATTTAAACTTTAAGATAATGATTTATACCTATTAGTTGGTGGAATAACATTTTCATCAGTAGAGGACAATGGACTAGCATCTGATACCCAATTTCCAGATTTTCCACTCCCCATAGAATGATTAGAGTTCTGTTCTTCTTCTAGACTCCAAGTCTCATTTGGCTGATCTTTATAAAGTGGTACATGGTTAGCACAAAAATATTACTTCTCAACACAATCAAACATGGAATTCTTATGAACTTCTTATTTTCCCTTGCAAGAGAGGTTATCTTGGAGTTCACAGCTAGACACTAGTTTTCTGGGTCTAGTCAAAGGATTGGTAGGCATAACCTGGTCACATGGACAAATATACCTTTTCTCATCCCATGGGATCTCCTCACCACCCTGGGCCTTGTGTCCTCCCAGGTGATCCTACTGCAGTGCACCACCCCCAAGGTCAGGATCAGGAAGTGTCTGCCTTTCACTGCATGAGAATGAGCATCCCCTCCATTCTAAAAAAGACGTACATCCCCTCCTCAAGTGGCCTGCTGCTGAGCAAATCTGGCCAACCACCACGTTATTGTCTTCCTGCATTTTATGGGATGGACCATAGAAAAAATGGATACATCTGGAATCCACACTTATACTGGGGATAATGACTTTCTGTTTTACCACCAGTCAGAGTTCCAGAATTTGAGAAGAATTGAGTGTTCCCTTTTTGCTGGGAAAGATACACTACTTCACTCACTAGAGAATAACTTCCCTGTCATTCTTCATCTTCTTGATAGGTCACTCCCATTGGCAATGTAAAACATGATACCCTGCATGGAATAGAACTTTGGTTCAACCATCCTGCCCCCCAAATGAACACCTATCTTACTTCTTGACCTGTGGCCTGTGTGAATGCAGGCCCCTTTCCCTCTCAACCATCTGCATCCAACTGTCCCCTTCTGTCTGTAATAAACACCTCTCATCTTTGGCTAGGACCTCATCTCTGTTTTTTCTGGTTCCATTCAGCATTATGCTGATGACACCCAAATAACCTACATGTTGGCGGGCAGCTTCTCTTCTGTACCCAGCTTGATTCCGTATTGATCCCGCCTTGCCATTGTCCAGGCCGGATGCTTGACAATAACCTATGACTCAATGTTTTGTAAACTGCAGCAATTTACTTGGGAGCTCCCACTCGTTCTACCCCTGCTTTTCCTAGGCCATTGTCTATGGGAACACTTGCCATCCTTAACAGCTTAACTGCTGAGCTTTAATCAAGTATATGCAAAAATGATGAGCATACTCGTTTTAAACTTAATTACACAAGGAACCTGAACGTTATATTTGATAATTCTCTCTTCTGATCTTAGAGATCTCTTAAAAAATCTCACTTAATTTCCTTAAACATATTTTGTTTTTCTTCAAGTTCCCTCTGAGGTCAGAGGTGACTAGAGCACTGTGTCCTCAAGGTCCGACTGGGATGAGAGCTCAGGGGCAACACAATTGCCTTGGAAGCAATTCAATGCAGAGCAACACAGGTTTGGATCTTGGTCCCTCTCTTCGAGACTGGTCTCTGGTATTAAGTGTGATATAAAAGATGAATTAATGAAATTAAAGATTGAACTACTGCAACCTTTACCTGGGTCTCCCTAAATCCCATCTACACATACAACAGATTACTCAGGAAAGCTAAACTCACCCTAGACCTTAATCCCAGTGACCACCTCACCCCTGCTGTAAATTCTCTACTCTGTTATCATATTGAAAACAGGCTATCCTTCAATGCTACCTGCATCATTAAAAACACTAGCTGAACTTTCCTCAAACAAACCAGAATCATCTATTTTTGTCAATTTCTTTAAATGATAGGCCTTTTTGGAGCCTGTCATGATGAAATGCTCTCCCAGATTCCACATGGTTTTAGGGACCACTAAAAATGCTCCCAGTATTTATTTATGGTAAGTGGCTAGCCAGAACATTGTTTGTGCTACAGCATAGCTCCTTGGACATGGACAGGGCACCTTTGTGACTAAGGTGACATGCATATTTCTCAAAGTAATGCAAATAAAATATGTATAGTCTGTGCATTATTTATTTGCATTGCTTTATGAGAACTGGGAACAATTTCCTTTTTTTAAATGGATTACATTTCTTTATAAGCTATTATTTGTCTTTCTTTCTATTATTTATGTTTCTTGATTAAAGAAACATTCAGGTGCAAGTCATTATTCATTGTGACACTGCTCAGGAAAGGTTCTGTACTTCAGCCCTTTTAACATTACTTTAATCTTAGTTTGCTCTGAACATGTGCTGGTTGAAAAAGGTTTGAAGTCTTCCAAACAATGTTTACAGCAACATTTAATCTACAGAAGCTGCCATGACCTTAACCCAAATCTGCCAAATCAACCTCTTAAAAGTTTGAATGATATTATTTGCCCAGGCATAGCACCCACACCTTTGCATACATTATTGCTGGCAACACGTTTAGCGCTCTCTGCACCCAACTGGATTCTTGGAGTCCATTTCATCATGCTGGACTCTTAAGTAACCAGTCATTAGGAACTGTATAAACAAATAAAAATAACTTTTGTACCTGTTTGAGGTGTCATAATGAGGTGTAATAATGTAGGTGGACAGCTGTGGTTCCTGCCACTGCAATTCCATTATTTATTGAAAAAAAAGAAATGAACTGGTATGGTCAATGTTTAAATTGGTGGGATTGAGAGATTATGGTCAGGTTTAAATCAGGTTTAAGTCACCCAATAGAGCAATAGGTGAAGCAGGGGGATAGTATCAATGAGAAGGTAAAGATCAGAGAAGGATGAGTTGAGGGGCCCTATATGAGATACATTAGAAGGTTGGTGTAAAGAGTGTGTGGCATGAGTTGGGTGGCAGTGAATTCAAAAGAGAGTGTAAGAATGCCGATGAGTGGAATGCAGTAGAAGCTTGGGGCTTATTGATCATTAGGCCAACTCCCCCACCTTTTTAAAGGAGTGGGATGAGTCCAAAATATGATGAAGCCTGTGTGGAGATGAGCCGGATTAGTGGATTGAGGGGGTGTCTCAGTGATGCTCATGGCTACAGGTTGGGACTATATGAATCAACACAGTCAGTAGTGAAAGTGGTCTACTGCAAAAAAACTAGGTATTCCAGAACTTAAGTGTAAGAGAAATAGGAGAGGGTGGGGAAGGAAAGAGCTCTGGAGGGGTGCTGAGGAGGATAGATGATATTAATAATAGTGAGATATCAAGAGGGCCTTTTGTGGGTGAGGTGAAGGGAAGGGACCTGATTGGAGGGGGTGGAATGTGAATACTGTAGAATGTTTGTGGGACCCCAAATGATGTCAGGATCATCGCTCAGGTCTGAGTTAGAGCTCTGGCCGTTCCATTAGCACACTTGAGGGCTTCCCATTGCCATGGAATTCGAATATCCAAGCCACAGGTGGAAACCCATCTCATCAAGTGAGCCATGCTCTGAATAGTCTCAGTTAGAACTCAAGGAAGGCAGCAGTCCATTTCATAACTCTGCATGATGCAGGGCTCCAAGCACCTACCCATGTGATTGTTCTACCAATGGAAACATGGAAACATTCTATAAGCCCTGGGAGGACAACCAGCTTCATCCAGGGAGGCATCTTCTGAGTGATCTGAATGAATTCTCAAAAAGTGCAGCAGGGGCGTTTGAGTCTCTGCAAATGCTCTATAGCACCATCCCATCAGCTCAGGTGACTGCCCCAGCCAGTCACAGATTTCTACAAGCAAGGGCAGTCGTCATAAACCTCCCTTTGGAGCAAAGCTTGTATTGTTCCAACTTAGAGAAACAAGAGTACTGTAGAGAAACATGGGCCACTGTCCACAATCTGGGACCCCATCTAACCAACTTGTGATTGTCCCTTCCCAAGGCAGAGTCCCTAAAGGTGTCCCATCCTCATCTGGAACACACATCCCTAAACCCTTAGAGTTAAAGATCCATTATTCATATGAATGCCACTTGTGTCCCTGCCTTGATCCTAGACCAGCCACAGATGCAAGAAATATTTTCAACCCACTGCAGAGTAACATGAAGCCCAGCAGGATTCCCAGACTCTCTAAGGAGCAACACTCAACTGGTCAGATGTTGACCTCAAGGAGGGATGCAATGGCACTTGAGTCATTGCCCATGAACTGGTGTTGTAGCCACCCACCTGAGCTGGCTATACCTTAGCATGTTACATGTCTGCAAGCCCATGTAGCGGTCTGAGCCTTCTTCACAGAGTCAAGCCGTTAATGGTGTGAGATGATGTTCCAGGAGTACCACAAGCTGTGTAGGTTGCTTCCCATTGCACTGCACTCCAAAGTCCCCCTAAAACAATATACATTGAATTGATGATCTGCTTTATTTGATGTTTCCTTACATCTCTATAAACTTTGGAAAATGTAAGAGGAATTGACATTCACTTTTGTCAGATTCTGATGTCTTTGTAAACTGTATCTTGTTAAAGCAACCAAATATTGACACATTTCTAAGATCACCACATACTAATACCTTATATTGCTTGAATACATTGTGAATCAACAATTGCTCTCTTTTTTCCTTGTTAACCTTTTTACATGTAAAACACTTGGTAAGGAGGGTTGGGCATATCCTTTAGTAATTTATAGATATGCTATTCATTCAGATATTAATATTGCCTCTGATTAATTGTTTTTGATAAATAAGCGGTTTAGCTTTTATTGAAAGAATCCCTTTGTGTCTTAGAGTTTGACTGTCCCTACAATTCCCGGGAGTAGTTCCAGATGCCTCCAAGGTGCAACTCTCTGAGAGGTTCAATTTACAGCTCAAGGTAGATCACAGTAACAGTTGGGTAACAGGAGTTTGGACGTGGACTCCATCATCCCATTAAAGGCAGCTGTCCTACCCAGGAGAGATTTCCATGAGTCCTTGAAGGAGTCCCACCCTTATATAAGTTGCAAAACTCTATCTGGTCTGAGTTAGCCCTCATGGATGGCTGCAGAGGCACTTGAATCCAAGTCCATAATCTTGAGCGTTAGACACTTGCCAGATGTGCCAGTTTCTTCCCAGTGAAGAATTCTATGAGTCCCTGTTTGAGCACAGCCTCAACCAGGGAAAGTGTACTGTCTGGCAGACCTGTTTTAGAGCTCTAGGAAAGCTGCAGCTGCAATGGAATGACGTTCCCTAGTCTGTGTGGTGAGTAGAATGTGCTTGGTTTCATGCCAGCAGGGCTGCATTGCTGATTTCCGTTGATGTACAGTCACATACATATAGTTGCCAAACTTCAGTGGATGGCAGGGTTCAGTAGATGGTTTCGGTAGGGCCTCTTTAACTTGTGAATGAAAAGATTACATAGATTTTACCAGGGCTTTACAGTATCTCAAAATCTTAGGTGTCTCTAAATGGAGATTCAGACAGTGTGCTTCCACAGGAGGTAAAGTGCCCATGTGCATTGGGCAACTAGTGAGGAATTCATGAGGTGACACTCTATGTTTCTTGTGAGGGTTATTGCACACACATATAGCAGAACAAAGGTTAAGAACTCGGTACACTTGATGCCTGTCTCCTGACACATTTTTGACAATCAATGATTGATATCTCTGCTACAGCTCTCTACTGTTCCACTTGACTGGATGTGTTAAGCACACTGAAATTGTTGTCTTGTAGTGAGTGCCTTGCATATCCTGCTAATAATCGGTCCAGTAAAATGGGTCCCTCAGTCACCATGTATAAGAAGAAGAAGCCCAGATCTGTGAATTAAATCAGTCAAGAACTTTGTAACTACAGTGATGGATTTAGCTTGTAGGCAAGTACAGGATTCTACCCACCAGCTAAATACGTGAACCATGACCAAGCAGAACTCATAGTTCTGGCAAAGCAGGGGCTGCATAAAATTAATCTACGCATTCAGAAAACAAACCTTCTGGTACCGGATGTGCAAGTGACAGAGTTTTCACAGCTCTTCCCACATTATGAGCCAAACACACAGAACGACTACTACAATATGCTTTAGCTATGTTTGAGAAATAAGGGACAAACCAATCCCGGTTCTAAATTTCAATCATTGTCCCTTCATATGAGCGTGTTATAGAACCTTATTCTAGCAAGATAGGGAAGAATACATCTATGCAGTGAGCACCAACGTGAATCAGGGTGCAACTTACCGTTTCTTCTTGACCACAGATCCTTCTCAGCCTTGGGTGATTTATTCAGCAGCACGGCTAAACTGGCAAGTGTTGAAATCGGTGACTGTTCAACTGAAACACAAATCATCATGAGGCAAAAGTTCATTTAAGGCCACATTTTGGGCTGATCTATTAGCCAAATTGTTTCCAGCTGCAGTAAAAGTTACTGAAGTGTTATGCCCTCGCATTTACCAATCGCCAGGTGAGAAGAAGACTGTAAACTCTGCAATAGGGGTACCTTGCAATAGGGGTACCAGCAGAGGTCAAATAAATTATTTGTTGCCAGAGGATATCGAAATCATGCCCTGCACCGTGTGCATTTCGTGAGTCATTGTAAATAGAAGCAGGCTTCTTTTCTGCTAAGATACAGGCACAGGTGAGTGCAATCAGTTTGACTATCCGGCTGAATTTACATTGACGATTTGCATGTTTTTAACCATAACGAGTGGAGACTCTGCACATCTAATTATTACATAAAAAAGATCCATCAATGAACAGTAACATTCAGGATTTTGCAAAGGTACATCTTTCAGATCGGCACTGGGAGTCATGAGAATTTCAATAACCACACGCTTGCCATAGATGAAGGATCTATAACATAATCGATTGAGAGTAACATTAGCTGCAGTAATCAAAAAGCTTTTCATATTGCTTTAACCATGAATTTGAAATGTGTTGTGTCTTTCCCTTCAACAATACAACTATAGCATCATTTGGCAGAGCTACATTGGGTGGATGTCCCTAACCCAAAGCCTCAGATTTTTCATTCAAAAATACAGTAGTTGTGGCATCTCATAAATATGACGGTAACACAGCAACCACAGAATCTAACACATTGCTTTGGTTTGCAATTGGATGATGATTACCGCCATGCAGCTGAGTCAATATCCCTTGAGCAAACCCATCTTGTTGAACACATCACAATGTAAATGCCTTTTGATAATCAGGCAAGCCCAGAACTAGACTTTTTGTTTGCAATTTCGATGTTATTTTGACAAAGGCTTCCTCAGCTTCAGTTGACCAGAGTAGGGGCTTATGAGAAACCTGAGTTTGTTCGCACAAGAGCCCTACATATAAGGTTACAAAGGCAACCCTTTTGAGTTGAACTATTTTGAACTGGCAGAACTACACCTATTGGTAAGACTTCCTGAAACCAGCTGTTGTGTACATTCCTTTTTAACCACCATTTTTCCTTTAAGAAGACCCCCTATCACATGTGATTTAAGAGTGAGGGCAAACATCGGTTTGGATAAGACAAACTTTGGTTTTGGACTCACGGACATCGACGGCCCTTAGAAGCCTCAGTTGAGGGATGAAACCCCTTAGAGATAGGCCAAGTTGGGTATTACAGTAACCCCAGAAAGTGTAACAATACAGGTTTTCAAACAGTTCCTTTTAAGTCTGTGTCTCTTTTGATAAGATGCCTATCTCACAGGTTCAATAACCGAATCAAGGTTGAGATTCTGAATGGGTTTGACAATTTAGGCGTTTCCCAACATCCATTGCCAATAGTAACCTGACCATCCAGAGAAAGCCTCTCATCCGTTTTCTGGTTTGGGTTCTAGGTACTTGCAAAACAGCATTAATGCAATCCTGAAACATGTTTCTTCCTCCAGCTGAAATGTCATGGCCTAGGAAGTGTACTCTTTATTCTGGCAAAATTGTAACATTTCTTTTAAAGCCATATTTCTCTTATGGGCATGGGCTGTCAGTAGAGGCAGACATTAATAGAAGGTCATCGACATATTGCAACAAAACTGACCCTGCTGTGCACATCAGTGAGTCAAAATCCGTTTTTTTTTTCAATTTCTATGAAAAGGAGAATACATTCTGACTGTAAGGGTTTACAGATATATATAATAATACCATTACTGTGCTCCAAGAACTGCGATTGCTGAAAATGACGGCTTTTTTTTTCGACCCATTACATCATAGGTGGGAGTGGGTATGGTATATAATACAAGTAGGGGAGGTTATGGTCGGTGTCCCCCCACAAATATATGTGGTGTAAAAGGGGTAAAACAAAATAAAATCAGCATTTTTGAGGTTCCATTAATGGGGGTCACAGTGATGACATAGATTCCAGATAAATCAAAGAGGTAAGAGCACAGATCTACAAGCAAAATGAGTGGTGGTAGCAGGATACAAGATAATTAGTAGCAGGGCTAGGAACCACATAAGAAGGTAGCTCAGTGTAAATAGAAGCAGACTTATTTTCTGCTAAAATACAGGCAGAGTGGAGCGCAATCAGTTCGACTATCTGGCTGAATTTACATTGGCGATTGGCATGCTTTCAGCCATAACCAGCAGAGACTCTGCACATATCATTATTCCATTGAAAAGATCCATCAATGAACAGAAACATTCAGGATTTTGCAAGGGTACATCTTTCAGATCGGCCCGGGGAGTCATGAGAATTATAATAACCGCAAGCTTGCCATGGGGTTCCCCGGGGTAGAGTGCATAGATGAAGTATCTAAAACACAATTGATTGAGAGTAACATTAGCTGCAGAAATCAAAAAACTTCTCATATTGCTGTAATCGTGAATTTGAAATGTGTTGTGTCTTTCCCTTCAGCAATACAGCTAGTACATCATTTGGCAGAGCTACATTGGGTGGATGTCCCTATGCCAAAGCCTTAGATTTTTCACCCAACAATACAGTTGTGGCATCTCATAAGCATGATGGTGACCCCGCAGCTACAGACTCTAACACATTGCTGTGGTATGCAATTGGATGATGGATACTGCCATGCAGCTGAGTCAATGTCTCTTGAGTAAACCCATCTTGTTGAGCACAAAACAATGAAAGTTCCTTTTGAAGATCAGGCAAGCCCAGAAACAGACTTTTTATGCAATTTCTATTTAATTTTGACAAAGCGTCCCTCAGCTTCAGGTGACCAGGGTAGGGGTTTGTGAGAAACTTGAGGGAGTTCTCACAAGAGCCCTACATGGAAGGTTCCAAGAGCAACCCTTTTGAGTTGAACTATTTTGAACCGCAGTAACCATAAATATTGGTAATACTACCTGAAACCAGCTGTTGTTTACATTTCCTTTTTAACCATCATGTTCCCTTTAAGAAGACCCAATATTACATTTGGTTTAAGAGTGTGGGCAAGCATCAATTTAGACACAGACAAACTTTGGTTTTGGACTCACGGTCTGGTTTGGATTCTAGGTACTTGCAAAACAGCATAAATGCAATCCTGGAACAAGTGTCTTTCTTCAGCTGAACTATCATGGCCTGGGTAGTGTACTCTAGTCTGGCAAAATTGTCCCATTTCGTTTAAAGCCATATGTCACTTATGGGCAAGGGCTGTCAAAAGATGGAGTGAAAACTAAAACTGCTGTGAACACCAGCAAGTCAAGATATCTTTTTTACAGGTTTCTATGAAAAGGAGAATAAATACTGACTACATGGCTGTACAGATATATCAAAGAAGTTAGAGCACAAATCTAGAAGCAAAATGAGTGGTGGTAGCAGGGTACAAGATGGATTAGTAGCATTGCTAGGAACCACACAAAAGGTAAGTAACATGTCGATCTTGAACAAAACGATAAGTATCTTTACCAGCCTTTTAGCTGTTACAAGTACTATGAGTGGGTATGATCATTTCCTATTCAAACAATGATTCAATAATAAGTCATATACCTTCTTGAGCTGATTAGAAATAGGGTATTGTGGAACACACAGAAAAAAAGGGTTGACTGGGTTCAAAGTAATTTTTACAGGTTCAGCATTTAACATGCATCCCGCATCATTTCTTTGAATTGATCTTGATTCTTGATTCTGGAGGAATATGTTCTAACAGTCCCTGTTGCAATGAGGAAGGGTCATTCTGCTCTTCAGTTTTCACATTTGAGATTTCTTGTAATAGAGCCAACATTTCCAATTCTCTGTGATCGAGACGTCAGGAAATATACCATCTGGGGAACAGTAAATAGTGCAGCCATTTTACAGAGTAAATCCAAACCCAACAAATTCCCGGACGTACAAGGGCTCAGTAGAAAATTATGGGTGGTCTTCAGAAATGGGACTCAGGGTTACAGACATTTGAAAGGTAACAGGATGTGGTATCGGGGCTCCCCAATACACGCAACATGTATCACTTCATCAGAACAGAGATCATGTGGAAATGCAGAAGATTTAAACTCTGTGCTGGAAGCTCAAGTGTAAAATACAAATTACGGTTTTTTTGCCACTGATGACACAATTAACATAGGGGCAGACAAATCAAGCAGCGTTAGTGGGGCAACAATCTTACCGGCCCCCTGGTCACGCTATTGTGAGTTTAACATATTAGAGGACAGGGTGGAGGAAAGGTTTGAATGAACGGTGAAGTGGACTGGGCTTTGTCGTGCCAGCTGATTTGGTCTTAACTCCTTACAGTTATTACATTATTCATTATACACATGTACAGTTTATCGTTCCTGAATTCCTCGCTGTTCTTGTTGAGACAGAGTTCCTCTTTTACTTCACTTCCCCCTCCATTGGAATCCATCACTTGCCCAGTACCCTCCCCTTCCCAGAGAGGGCTGAAGTTGGTTAATTTGTAACCTAATCATTTTGATTCTGTGTTTTGTTTTTGTGCTTCATCATGCAGGTTTTGGGGAGCTAACAGCACCTCGGTTATATTCTTCCATTCCTAACAAATGAGTACCTTTTTCATTCGTTTTGCAACTTTTGGCTGAATCCCTTTAACAAATTCAGAATGCATATATTGCTGAGCTGTGAAGGTTGTATTTGGAATTTTAAAACATCTCTTAAATGTTTCTAAATAAACTGATTGGATTTCCCTTGGCTCTTATTTGCATGCACTTATCTTGGATTAATCAGTCTTTTTTGGTCACATTTCTAAAACGGATTGAAGCAATATATCTGTGATTTTTCTTGGGCAAGAGGTTCTTGTGCTGGCCAGTTGCATTTTTTGCTTTAACAGTGCAAATATTTTGGGTGGGAGATCAGTTCTCAGTAATTGATTGAGATAAGTACGTATAGGTTTATAGCAGTAAATAATGATTCACAACTCCTCTTCAAATCTCGCAGAGTCTTCACAAATTTTGGAGAATCTTTGAACAATTTGGAACAAGCCAGTGGAGCTCCATGGTGTATGCATGATAACTAATGTATTCCCATCACCCGGGTAACTATCTTAAGGAGTAGCAGGATATAGAGGTGCCAGTGTACAGGGAACCAAAAAGCTTCCGGGTGATCATATAGGTGTGGAATGACTTATGCTGGTAGTTCTGGGGTTCGGGCCAAACGTTGTTCATCTTGCTGCAAAGTTGGAGCAGGAGCAGAAGTCTGAATCCGGTTGGGTCTCTGCTTTGTCACAAAATGCAATTTGGTGGGTTTTTACATGTCCAAAATATCTTGGAGAGTTTAATTTGGTGGGGGTACCCTTTGAAGAACTAGATATAAGGCCTCATCACAAGTTGGGCGGTATCCCTTAAATCCGACAGTAATGGATTTAACGCTGCCAATAGCGCTACGCTGAATCAGGAGTCAGCGCAAATAACGCCGGCCACAAAATAACCCAGAGCTATTAGAGTCGGCGTTATACAGGCAGCGCTAATAGTATGAACAACATAAGGCGCAATTACAGCCATATCCCAAGTACATGTACAGCAGTATTAGCACCCAAAGCCGGTGCAAATACAGCCGAGATTTACCTACAGTCCCCAGCTGGAGGTAAATGAGCACAGGTGCCAGGAATTAAACCACCCCTACCCCAAATACTGTTTCCAACACCATGCTGCCATTATTCGCTGCGAGCTGGGACAGGCAGCTGCTCATGCTGCGCCTTGATCTTGAGATGCAAGGCAACCAGGCCAGACAACAGGGAGCACAGGGGGGTGGGGGGGCGGCAGGTGGAGAAGGAGAAGGACGACGTTGAGGAGGAGAACTGGCCAAGCAAACCGAACAACCATCACCAATGTCAGGCCATCACCATGGGCCCCCACCGAGACCCAGTTGATCACCCTGTACCGCCTCAACAGGCAGACCATTATTGAGCTGCTCAATACAATAGAGGACGACATAAGGAGCAGGATAAACATCCAGAAAGCTACAATTCTTAGGCACTGGCACCTTGCAGCAATCTGTGGCCATGATGCACGGCATGGCACAGCCCACATTCTGTGCAGTGTCGTCCCAGGCTCTGGATGACCTCCTGCGGCATATGCATCAGCACATTACACTGCCCACCACTCTAGCCCAGGTAAATGCCATTAAGGCAACATTCTATGGCATAGTCAAATTGCCAGAGAGCTCCTCACTGAACAACTGATTTGTTTCATCTTTTTTCCTGCAAACTAACTGTTTGTCAGTGTTTGGTGATCAACTGCTTTTCACTTGCGGGATCCCTGGCTCCCTGGCTCTGAGCTTCATTGCTCTAACCTATATCCACTGGTACTGGTGATATAAAAGAAAGTACAGCGCGGCAGCACGTGAGGCAGTCGGTGGATTGAGGTAGAGTGTCTGGTTGGCTATGGGACATGGCTCTGCTAACAAGGTGAGAGTGCATCCCATTCTAGCTCATCTACACCATTGATTTTCCTTTTTTTAATACAGCATGAAGCGCTCTTGCACTAAGGAAAATAGCCTGCGCAGTGCCACATACTGCAATCAAGAAACAAAGGAGCCTGGTACGGCCGGGAGCAAGCAGAACTTATTTAAGAAAAAGGCCGAAGGAGAGGACCATCCAGGGTTCTTGCACAAGTCAATTTTTAACCAAGGGAAAAACCACCTGGACTCCATCATTGAGCGAGAACCAAACCAGGCAATCTCCCCTTTCAATTCTGATTTCATGGTCCAATCCTCCTCCTTTACATTGAATAAGAGCAACTCGCTATTGAACATGGTAAAATGAGTCAGAGACTCGTTAGGAGGTGGTTCCACCCTCCCGCAGAGTAGACCAGAGGAAAACACTGACAGTACCAACCTGTCTGCAACGCCGTACTTGGCTAAATTAGTCTCTCGATCTGACTCATTTGCTTCCTCTGACTCAGACACTGATTACTCTCCACCATCTCACAGATCCCCCATCGCTAACTCGGACGCCACATTCATTAATACAGAGCTAATTATAAACAAGTTGGACACAATGACTGACCTCTTGGCCACACTTGTGCAGGAACAATTAGAGGTCAAATCTTCTATGATCAAAATGGTGGATGCCATGCTGGCTAATCTCAGCAAAGCCAGCGATTTGGCATCTTTAGGCCGACCAAAGAGAAACCACAATGTGGGAGGGGCAAAGGATATCAGAACCCGTAGGACTCAATCTTTGGAGGAGGATTCAGAGTGGGAATACGAAGAGATCCACATCTCCCCTGTCCCACTGGCAGTAGCGCCCACTTCTGGATTGTCCCAAATGCTCATCTCAAAAGCCCATACCAATAAAAGTAAAGGGAAAGAATCATCTTCTAGTGACAGCGGGGGTTAGAGTGTGAAACTGCCTGAGGCCAATTTAAAATCTGCAAAAATAAAAGCCTCTAGCATTAGAACCTAAGCGGCTGATTACATTGAAGTCAGAAAAATGTTATTGGACTATATAATGCCAGCATACCCCTGAGACCAAATGGCTCGGTGGGTCCCCTAACATGGATATCGTGGAACACTCGGGGTATATAGATTTTTTCTTCAATACCTCTTGGGGGTGGCAGAAATCTTGGCTTCTGACGTTTTTAAAATGCAGGAAACATAGTTATGTAATATGTTTAACATAGATGGATATCCAATAAGAGTGAGGGCAGCTATCCCTTTGAAATTGGGCCGCCCAAGTGGTGGCCTTGCTATCGGACAAGAACAAGATACCATCTGGAACCCTATGCAAGTACTATCACTTCACCTCATGTTTTAGCTGCATGCTTACAAGTCATGTGGAATACAATAATTAGAGTATTAATTCTAAATGTTTACGACCCTCCCCTAGGGTCTCAGACTAAGAAGATCCAACTAACACTGAGCGACATCATTGCTATGTGGCACAAGGTATTCCCTAATGGATATGTATTGTTGGGAGGGGATCTTAATGCAAAGGATCTTAATCTAGGGGGAAATGATCAGGGGACTGGGGAACGTAACTGGTGACAATTTATTTTGCACAAAGAATTAGAACACTTATCGTACCTGAAAACAAACCCAGTTCAAAAGGGCGCAACACATACATGGTCTAGTGGATGGAATGCTACTCACATTGATTATGTTTCCTCAGATCTTCTTATATTGGAAGGATGCTCTGCTGTCACCATCAATACCAAAGAAGCTAGTGACCATGCTCTGCTGAGCTGGACAGTCACCAACAATACAGCGAAAAAGGTGCTAAGGTGTAATACACAGATTAATGTAAACAGACAGGGTTTCCTCATAATATGGCCAGGATCTCATATAAATACAGTAACCAACTATATAATTTATAACCAATCACAGTTGGAATCAAGGATGACACAAGAGGGTTGCTACATGGAAACATTATTCGCCAACATTATAGTGTTGGTTTATTGGACAACAAATAGAGCAAACAATATGTGAGGGCAAAGTCATGGCCCATTGTTTGATGAGAGGATAAACATATGAAAGCAGGATCGTCAGCACACAACGGCTGAAATTAGAGGGAACCCTCATATATCTCATCATGAAAAACAAATCCAACTCTCCAGCATTGAGACACATCATAAAACTTGGCTCTGCCAGCACAAGCACTCGAATGATAATGCAAATTGGCTTTACCTGGCTGGCTTGCTCAATTCAAATGACAACAGGACATTTTGGGCTCGCTATGAAGAATTAGCGTCTCCCTCTACTACAAAGGAACTAAATCCTATCACTGAGGTTGCTTGGAATGTTTTTGTTGATGACTTATACTTTGATCACAATGCTGATATTATGGTAATCACTGAGGCCAAGCCCTATTGTAAGGAATCAATATTGGGCTTTGATAGTGATGATTTAGTGCTAATTATCAATACATTAAAACCTTCTTGTGCCCCCGGATCCCATGGCATTCCCAATACTCTCTTCAAAGCAAACCCTCAGGCCTGGGCTAAGGTACAATGTAGCTCATTTAGATATATTGACAGAATTGCAGCTATCCCTGAGAGCTAGTTAAAATCTATACTGATCACTGTCTCCAAAAGAGGTGATAGACATGACCCGGCAACTTGCAGACTATTAGCAATGATGGACACCTCGCAAAAAATGTGTGCATACATATTGATTAGGAAATTAACTCTTTGAGTACAGGATAAGAAGTTAATCCCTACCTTTCAGATGGGCTTCAGAAAGGACCACTCCACCCTAAAAAATGTGTGTGCCATGGACCACTTGATGGCAGATTCAGCTCATGTGCAGGAATTATACTGTTGTTTTGTGGACTACAGTAAGGCCTTTGACCTAGTGTCATGGGTGTTGCTCTGGGAAAAACTCACAAAATGGGGGATTGACCCACAATTATTGCTTTTTTATTAAATCCATCTATACAAATACAGCAGTAACTGTGCGTTTCAGCTCTTCTGGTGAATTTGTATGTTATAGATAAACAAATCGCAGCCTTAAGCAAGGCTGCACACTTGCGCCAATGCCTTATAACCTATTTACAGCAGATTTGGCAAGCCACCTTGACAATATAAGACATTTTCCACCAAAAATAAATGATAGGTGAGTTGGGTGGCTTGCCTATGCAGACGATACCATTTTGCTAGTTAAAACTCTGATAGGCCTCCAATGCTCTATCACTGCCCAGTCCACTTATGTACAAATCAATGACATGACATTAAACATCTCTAAGATGAAAGTAATGTGCCTTGGAGATGTTAAGACATGGAAAGGGAACCAACGATTTACCTGGAGCGTAAATCATACGGCATTGCAAGTCACAAAGGAATATCCTTATCTGGGGTTCCCAATAACTATTGCACACTCCAATGCTTTTTATGGGGAGAATGTACTCCATAAGGTACTGAAAAAACGGACTGCAATGAAGTAATACATAATTAAGAAAGGGGGCTACAACATTGCTGCACTATTGGAGATAGATAAAGTCAGTATTATTCCAAGTCTACTCTATGGCATGTCTGTTTTGGAGCGAAAGTATATTCAATGGCTAAAGATAATAGAGGGCAGAATTGTGCGGTCAATCATAAATCTGCCCCAGTCAGTCTCAATAGAAGTCTTACGAATGGAATATGGCCTCACGTCACTATAGTCTTTATGGCTAGTCCAAAGGACTCTACTTTACCTAAGGCTGATGACTGTTTCTGAAACCCACAATGAAATAATGAGACTGATTGGGAAAAGATATGATAAGGATACCAATAACAGATTTTTCGTGGAATTACGTAGTACTGCTCTGAACTTCCTTGCTGAAAAAGATGCCTCTAATGATCAGCTGATTAATATGACCAGCGCAGAGATTACGATTAAAAGGAAAGCTATGGAGTGGGATACTATATCCAATACTGAGAAACTGTCATTCAAGAAAAGATACCAAGAGTTTTCAACTGAAGCATTTAAACCTAAACAACCTCGTAACTATTTGACTAAATTATGTACCCCGACCTTGAAGCGCTTTATCATATATTTGAGATTAAACATCCTCCCCACAGAGGAGTATTTTGGCTTTGTTGCCAGAATTCCATACGAGGAACGTATCTGTCGACTCTGTTGGCATGATATTGAATCCAGCCATCACATTTTGACATCTTGCTCTATGCTTTTACCAAATTGTGTCAAAAGCTATCGCCTATTTGTAAACCACATAGACCATATTCGATATGATCACTTTTGCAGTATTCTATATTCTGCGAAATCAGTTGTAATCGCATCAGCAGCATACTCAATTTCGAAAACGACCATACAAAAAATAGATATGGCCAGATCCATATCTCAGTGAACAAACGAAATTAATTTGTGAAATGCCATCTTATGGATCTCAAACAAACATTATCTATTGTATAATGTTTAGATGTTAATGATATTTAAAGCATGCATTTTCTTACTGCATTTTATCTTGTTGATTGTTTTTCTTCTTTTTACTTCTTGTTTCTTCTATTTTTTAAATATTGCTTAAGGCTTGTTCAATAGCTAATGCAAAAAAAATATATATATTGCTAATTTCAGTTCCCATAGTGCTTACAAAGGCTTACAATTCCAAAAGGTGGATATTTGACCACTATGGAGCCACATACATCTCCCCTGTCCATCAAACCAGTTGAACAGTGACAGCTACTATAGGAGACCACCAGCAGCCATACTTATTTTCATGGCAAATTTATTTTATAAGTGGTAGCTATCATTTTTCATTTATAAAGTAATGAGGTAAGTTTCAGTAAAAGCGTCTCGTTAAATTTCACTGCCAGTGCTCTATACATGTCCCATTGTTATTCATATTAGGGAATTTATTGAAACCTGACCCAGCTTCGAGTAGCAACGGAGCACATTACAATCACATTTTAACAACTACAGGCATTGGAGCTGCAATCTCTCTGAGCAATAATTCACAGAGGGAGGCCATATGAGCAACCAAAGTCCCCTTTCAATAGCCACCGGCTTCATATTGGCGTGCACAATGCTAATCATATTAGGTACAGCCCCCAACCATCTCCAGCTGAACAGAGTGCACACCAGCTCTCCTTAAGTGCAGCAGCCAATGGAAATAATTGAGAGGTACAGCGAAGCTCATGTGCTGCAAATCTATCAGAGGACCACACTTGCTAAATTGAAAATCCGAATTGAAAGTCCGCACCACAATACACTGGTGCTCTGCTAGCTTTGACTCAGCTTTTGTAACTGCTTTATCCACAACAAAAGTATGATTGAAAATACGAGTATTAAATATTGCTTATGGCTAGTTTTCCGTTGGGAAAGGGTCGAAAGTCTGAGAGAGTAAGTGGGCTAAATGTGCATGCCTAATTGAAAGGGTTTAGATGTTATTCTAATTAAATACATCACTAAGGAGACTTTGAAGAGATAGGATTAGAGTTTCCAATGCCTGCCTAATTATGCAGAGCTGTGAAATGGATAATGAAGGGATGACCCAATCAGAAATCCTAGTTAGCTGTGCACCATAGCGATGTTCTGTGCACATTCCGAAGCATGGATCTGTTTGATTACTGACATGTTGAGGTTTAAATTAAAATCTATACCTAGGGCTATCTGGCTGTGTTTAAGGGGATATTTTGAAGACATTTTATCCGACTGCTGGTCATGCCACGCCACGCGAATGAATGCAATTACAGTAATTAGCATTCGGAGTTAATTAACCATTACTGACTGGTTGCCATAGTTGTACAAAATAAAGCCATGCCATCCACCACTTAATATGGCTTTTCCAATACCCTCCCTAGAGCATTGGCATAATCTAATTGTTATACACGGCATATTATGTCCATTTTGTGTTTTACCGCGTTTTTCATTGTGACTAAAAATGAATGAGTTCAAAACTGCCAAAGAACACATTGTGAGGGGAGATACCAAAAAATAATGACAACATCCATTAATGTTATACCGTTAGGCCGCATTCAGTAAGGAGACACTTTTGATATGTTTTAGACATCTGGAAGGTTATTGCATCATAGAATGTCAGGTGTGCAGCGTCCCAGTTCTCTTAATCACTGGAGTGAACTCAGGGCAGCAGAAATGCAACCTCATTAGCACCAGAGCAACCCTCCGCTGTGGGTCACAATGAGAGCTTTACCCCACCTACCATATGGCAACCTTCTGCCTCTCCCTGGGACTGAGTAGGAGAATGCATTGATGTCACTTAACCTACCTTCTGCGTGGGGGAGCCCTACTCGTCCTTGGTCTGAGGCAGCACTGAAGATGCCCGTCCTCTGTTTAACATGTCACTATCACATCCTTTCTAAAACATCTTCCATTGGCTTTCACAATGAGCAAAGCCCTGTGTCAGTGTTTGAGTTCTACACATGTGCGAATTAATGCTGCTATTACTATACTATAGCACATAACGCACGCAGCGATGTAAGGGAAGACAACTATATCAGTTTCCAATAAAGGGGCCACACAAGTCCCAACACGAATATTCAAAACATGACTTGTTTGACAATGTTTTTTCCTCAGTCAGGTTTAAGATATACGTTCCAGGTCCAGGCATGGTGGGGTGTACTTAGGAAGAATCATAGAGTGAGGTCAAAGTGTTCTACATCTCTGCAGCACCACCCGGTAGCCATCCTTGTGGCCATCCAAGTAGCCCACATACCACAGCGCCACATGGCAACTCGATGGCACTGGAACATGTGTGGCTTGTTAGATTAAATGTTCTTTGAAACACAGATTTGCAACTACAGGATTATTTTACATGGATTTTTTTACACCTACCATGGATGGTGTTCAGTAATGCTCATTAGAATTCCATCTTTAATTTATTAAGCATGTCTAAAAAGTTGTCATGTCAAAGGAGATTGCCTCACTTCACCTGCTGGTCCTTAGATTGACGTTCATTAATGAATCTGGCTAGGTTTATGCACATGCTTAAAATGCTTACTCTGGGGTTGGAGGATGGGCATGTCTGCTCATTGTGTGCACATGCACAGTGGTGAGATACATCCTTCTAGTTTGCGTTTCCTTACTGAAGTTTGGTGAATCTTTTATGTATGTATTTATTTATTATGTATGTAATACGTGCATATGTTATACAATTGGAACGTTTATACTTTTAGTTGTCATACAAAAAATGATGCATAATATATACAGTATCAATAAAACATTTGAGATAAATAAAGTGGGGTTCTTCTCTCAAGTACAGTGTCAACCCATGACCAACCCCACTAACAATGCCAACCCAAAGGCCATAACACCAACACCAAAACATGAACATTACTGGCCTCCCCCAGACACTGAAACTACAACAATGTTCTGAAACGGTTAGGCCTTTCAACTGAACACATAAACCCCAGAGATCTGGGTCCAGTTCTCTCAACTTTCCAAGGAAACTTCTGCACCATTAGACTATTAGAATGAACTGCTTCAATATCGACACTTTTGGACAGTAACCTTGTATGTAATTCATATGTTTCCTCACACTCACTAGATGAGCCAGATTAGTGGATTGAGGGGGTGTCTCAGTGATGCTCATGGCTACAGGGTGGGACTATATGAATCAACACAGTCAGTAGTGAAAGTTGTCTACTGCAAAACAACTGGGTATTTTTTTTTTTTGTGTTTAATCACTTCGGATTTTTTACAAAACATAAATGACTGAAGATCCATTTGAATTCCAGAACTTAAGTGTAAGAGAAATAGGAGAGGGTGGGGAAGGAAAGAGCTCTGGAGGGGTGGTGAGGAGGATAGATGAGATTAATAATAGTGGGATATCAAGAGGGCCTTTTGTGGGTGAGGTGAAGGGAAGGGACCTGATTGGAGGGGGTGGGGAATGTGAATACTGTAGAATGTTTGTGGGACCTCAAATGATGTCAGGATCATCGCTCAGGTCTGAGTTAGAGCTCTGGCCGTTCCATTAGCACACCTGAGGGATTCCCATTGACATGCAATGTGGCACAGTCCTAGACGGACATCTCTTCCAAAGCCAGAAATATCCAAGCCACAGGTGGAAACCCATCTCATCAAGTGAGCCATGCTCTGAATAGTCTCAGTTAGAACTCAAGGAAGGCAGCAGTCCATTTTATAACTCTGTATGGTGCAGGGCTCCAAGCACCTAGCCATGTGATTGTTCTACCAATGGAAACATGGAAACATTCTATAAGCCCTGGGAGGACAACCAGCTTCATCCAGGAAGGCATCTTCTGAGTGATCTGAATGAATTCTCAAAAAGTGCAGCAGGGGCTTTTGAGTCTCTGAAATGCTCTATAGCACCATCCCATCAGCTCAGGTGACTGTCCCAGCCAGTCGCAGATTTCTACAAGCAAGGGCAGTCGTCATAAACCTCCCTTTGGAGCCAAGCTTGTATTGTTCCAACTTAGAGAAACAAGAGTACTGTAGAGGAACATGGGCCACTGTCCACAATCTGGGACCCCATCTAACCAACTTGTGATTGTCCCTTCCCAAGGCAGAGTCCCTAAAGGTGTCCCATCCTCATCTGGAACACACATCCCTAAACCCTTAGAGTTAAAGATCCATTATTCATATGAATGCCACTTGTGTCCCTGCCTTGATCCTAGACCAGCCACAGATGCAAGAAATATTTTCAACCCACTGCAGAGTAACATGAAGCCCAGCAGGATTCCCAGACTCTCTAAGGAGCAACACTCAACTGGTCAGATGTTGACCTCAAGGAGGGATGCAATGGCACTTGAGTCATTGCCCATGAACTGGTGTTCTAGCCACCCACCCCAGCTGGCTATACCTTACCATGTTACATGTCTGCAAGCCCATGTAGCGGTCTGAGCCTTCTTCACAGAGTCAAGCCTTTAATGGTGTGAGATGATGTTCCAGGAGTACCACAAGCTGTGTAGGTTGCTTCCCATTGCACTGCACTCCAAAGTCCCCCTAAAACAATATACATTGAATTGATGTTCTGATTTATTTGATGTTTCCTTACATCTCTATAAACTTTGGAAAATGTAAGAGGAATTGACATTCACTTTTGTCAGATCCTGATGTCTTTGTAAACTGTATCTTGTCAAAGCAACCAAATATTGACACATTTCTACGATCACCACATACTAATACCATATATTGCTTGAATACATTGTGAATCAACAATTGCTCTCTTTTTTCCTTGTTAACCTTTTTACATGTAAAACACATGGTAAGGAGAGTTGGGCATATCCTTTAGTAATTTATAGATATGCTATTCATTCAGATATTAATATTGCCTCTGATTAATTGTTTTTGATAAATAAGCGGTTTAGCTTTTATTGAAAGAATCCCTTTGTGTCTTAGAGTTTGACTGTCCCTACAATTCCCGGGAGTAGTTCCAGATGCCTCCAAGGTGCAACTCTCTGAGAGGTTCAATTTACAGCTCAAGGCAGATCACAGTAACAGTTGGGTAACAGGAGTTTGTACTTTGACTCCATCATCCCATTAAAGTCAGCTGTCCTACCCAGGAGAGATTTCCATGAGTCCTTGAAGGGGTCCCACCCTTATATAAGTTGCAAAACTCTATCTGGTCTGAGTTAGAGCTCATGGATGGCTGCAGAGGCACTTGAGTCCAAGTCCATAATCTTGAGCGTTAGCCACTTGCCAGATGTGCCAGTTTCTTCCAAGTGAAGAATTCTATGAGTCCCTGTTTGAGCAGCGCCTCAACCAGGGAAAGTGTACTGTCTGGCAGACCTGTCTTAGAGCTCTAGGAAAGCTGCAGCTGCAATGGAATGACGTTCCCTAGTCTGTGTGGTGAGTAGAATGTGCTTGGTTTCATGCCAGCAGGGCTGCATTGCTGATTTCCGTTGATGTACAGTCACATACATATAGTTGCCACACTTCAGTGCATGGCAGGGTTCAGTAGATTGTTTCGGTAGGGCCTCTTTAACTTGTGAATGAAAAGATTACATAGATGTTACCAGGGCTTTACAGTATCTCAAAATCTTAGGTGCCTCTAAATGGAGATTCAGACAGTGTGCTTCCATAGGAGGTAAAGTGCCCATGTGCATTGGGCAGCTAGTGAGGAATTCATGAGGTGACACTCTATGTTTCTTGTGAGGGTTATTGCACACACATATAGCAGAACAAAGGTTAAGAACTCGGTACACTTGATGCCTGTCTCCTGACACATTTTTGACAATCAATGATTGATATCTCTGCTACAGCTCTCTACTGTTCCACTTGACTGGATGTGTTAAGCACACTGAAATTGTTGTGTTGTAGTGAGTGCCTTGCATATCCCGCTAATAATCGGTCCAGTAAAATGGGTCCCTCAGTCACCATGTATAAGAAGAAGAAGCCCAGATCTGTGAATTAAATCAGTCAAGAACTTTGTAACTACAGTGATGGATTTAGCTTGTAGGCAAGTACAGGATTCTACCCACCAGCTAAATACGTGAACCATGACCAAGCAGAACTCATAGTTCTGGCAAAGGGGGGCTGCATAAAATTAATCTACGCATTCAGAAAACAAACCTTCTGGTACCGGATGTGCAAGTGACAGAGTTTTCACGGCTCTTCCCACATTATGAGCCAAACACACAGAACGACTGCTACAATATGCTTTAGCTATGTTTGAGAAATAAGGGACAATCCAATCCCGGTTCACAATTTCAATCATTGTCCCTTCATATGAGCGTGTTATAGAACCTTCTTCTAGCAAGATAAGGAATAATACATCTATGCAGTGAGCACCAACGTGTATCAGGGTGCAACTTACAGTTTCTTCTTGACCACAGATCCTTCTCAGCCTTGGGTGATTTATTCAGCAGCACGGCTAAACTGGCAAGTGTTGAAATCGTTGACTGTTCAACTGAAACACAAATCATTATGAGGCAAAAGTCCATTTAAGGCCACATTTTGGGCTGATCTATTAGCCAAATTGTTTCCAGCTGCAGTAAAAGTTTCTGAAGTGTTATGCCCTCGCATTTACCAATGGCCAGGTGAGAAGAAGACTGTAAACTCTGCAATAGGGGTACCTTGCAATAGGGGTACCAGCAGAGGTCAAATAAATTATTTGTTGCCAGAGGATATCAAAATCATGCCCTGCACCGTGTGCATTTTGTGAGTCATTGTAAATAGAAGCAGGCTGCTTTTCTGCTAAAATACAGGCACAGGTGAGTGCAATCAGTTAGACTATCTGGCTGAATTTACATTGGGGATTGGCATGCTTTTAACCATAACCAGCAGAGACTCTGCACATCTCATTATTACATAAAAAAGATCCATCAATGAACAGTAACATTCAGGATTTTGCAAAGGTACATCTTTCAGATCGGCACTGGGAGTCATGAGAATTTCAATAACCACACGCTTGCCATGGGGTTCCCCCTAAAACAGGGTAGGGAGCATAGATGAAGGATCTATAATATAATCGATTGAGAGTAACATTAGCTGTAGAAATCAAAAAGCTTCTCATATTGCTTTAACCATGAATTTGAAATGTGTAGTGTCTTTCCCTACAGGAATACAACTATAGCATCATTTGGCAGAGCTACATTGGGTGGATGTCCCTGTCCCAAAGCCTCAGATTGTTCACCCAAAAATACAGTACTTGTGGCATCTCATAAATATGACGGTAACCGAGCAACCACAGAATCTAACACATTGCTTTGGTATGCAATTGGATGATGGTTACCGCCATGCAGCTGAGTCAATATCCCTTGAGCAAACCCATCTTGTTGAACACATCACTTTTGATAATTAGGCAAGCCAAGAGCTAGACTTTTTGTTTGCAATTTCGATGTTATTTTGACAAAGGCTTCCTCAGCTTCAGTTGACCAGAGTAGGGGCTTATGAGGAACCTGAGTTTGTTCGCACAAGAGCCTTACATAAAAGGTTCCAAGGGCAACCCTTTTGAGTTGAAATATTTTGAACCGGCAAGACTTCCTGAAACCAGATGTTGTGTACATTTCCTTTTTAAACACCATTTTTCCTTTAAGAAGACCCCCATCACATTTGATTTAAGAGTGAGGGCAAGCATCGGTTTGGACAAGACAAACTTTGGTTTTGGACTCAAGGACATCAACGGTCTTTAGAAGCCTCAGTTGAGGGATCAAACCCCTTAGAGATAGGCCAAGTTGGGTATTACAGTAACCCCAGAAAGTTTAACAATACAGGTTTTCAAACTGTTCCTTTTGAGTCTGTGTCTCTTTTGATAAGATGCCTATCTCACAGGTCCAATAACCAAATCAAGCTTGAGATTCTGAAGGGGTTTGACAATTTAGGCGTTTCCCAACACCCATTGCCAACAGTAACTGACCATCTAGAGAAAGCCTCTCATCTGTTTTCTGGTTTAGGTTCTAGGTACTTGCAAAACAGCATTAATGCAATCCTGAAACACGTTTCTTCCTCCAGCTGAAATATCATGGCCTAAGAAGTGTACTCTCTAGTCTGGCAAAATTGTAACATTTCTTTTAAAGCCATATTTCTCTTATGGGCATGGGCTGTCAATAGAGTCAGACATCAATAGAATGTCATCGACATATTGCAACAAAACTGACCCTGCTGTGAACATCAGCGAGTCAAAATCAGTTTTTTTCAGTTTCTATGAAAAGGAGAATAAATTCTGATTGTAAGGGTGTACAGATATATATAATAATACCATTAGTGTGCTCCAAGAACTGCGACTGCTGAAAATGACGGCTTTTTTTATTGTTTCCGACCCGTTACATCACATATATATGTGGCAGTGGGTGTGGTATATAATAGAGTAGGGGAGGCTGTGGTGGGTGTCCCCCCGCAAATATGTGGTGTAAAATGGGTAAAACAAAATAAAATCAGCATTTTTGAGGTTGCATTAATGGGGGTCACAGTGATGACATAGATTCCAGATGAATCAAAGAGGTTAGAGCACAGATCTACAAGCGAAATGAGTGGTGGTAGCAGGATACAAGATGGATTAGTAGCAGTGCTAGGAACCGCATGAAAGGTATCTCAGTGTAAATAGAAGGAGACTTATTTTCTGCTAAGATACAGGCACAGTGGAGTGCAATCAGTTAGACTATCTGGCTGAATTTACATTGGCGATTGGCATGCTTTCAGCCATAACCAGCAGAGACTCTGCACATATCATTATTACATTAAAAAGATCCATCAATGAACAGAAACATTCAGGATTTTGCAAGGGTACATCTTTCAGATCAGCCCTGGGAGTCATGAGAATTACAATAAACACAAGCTTGCCATGGGGTTCCCCGGGGTAGAGTGCATAGATGAAGGATCTCAAACACAATTGATTGAGAGTAACATTAGCTGCAGAAATAAAAAAAAAACTTCTCATATTGCTGTAATCATAATTTTTAAATGTGTTGAGTCTTTCCCTTCAGCAATACAGCTAGTACATCATTTGGCAGAGCTACATTGGGTGGATGTCCCTGTGCCAAAGCCTCAGATTTTTCACCCAACAATACAGTTGTGGCATCTCATAAACATGATGGTGACCCAGCAGCTACAGACTCTAACACATTGCTGTGGTATGCAATTGGATGATGGTTACTGCCATGCAGCTGAGTCAATATCTATTGAGTAAACCCATCTTGTTGAGCACAACACAATGTAAATTCCTTTTGATAATCAGGCAAGCCCAGAAAAATACTTTTAATGCAATTTCTATTTAATTTTGACAAAGGATTCCTCCGCTTCAGTTGACCAGGGTAGGGGTTTGTGAGAAACTTGAGGGAGTTCTCACAAGAGCCCTACATGGAAGGTTCCAAGAGCAACCCTTTTGAGTTGAACTATTTTGAACCACAGTAACCATAAATATTGGTAATACTACCAGAAACCAGCGGTTGTTTACATTTCCTTTTTAACCACCATTTTCCCTTTAAGAAGACCCCATATTACATTTGGTTTAAGAGTGAGGGCAAGCATCGGTTTAGACACAGACAAACTTTGGTTTTGGACTCACGGTCTGGTTTGGGTTCTAGGTACTTGCAAAACAGCATAAATGCAATCCTGGAACAAGTGTCTTTCTTCAGCTGAATTATCATGGCCTAGGTAGTGTGCTCTAGTCTGGCAAATTGTCCCATTTCGTTTAAAGCCATATGTCCCTTATGGGCAAGGTCTGTCAAAAGATGGAGTGAAAACTGACCCTGCTGTGAACACCAGCAAGTCAAGATATCTTTTTTTCAGGTTTCTATGAAAAGGAGAATAAATACTGACTATATGGCTGTACAGATATATCAAAGAGGTTAGAGCACAAATCTAGAAGCAAAATGAGTGGTGGTAGCAGGGTACAAGATGGATTAGTAGCATTGCCAGGAACCACACAAAAGGTAGGTAACATGTCGACCTTGAACAGAACGATAAGTATCCATACCAGCCTTTTTGATAGAAAGAAAAAAGAGTGTTACAAGTACTATGAGTGGGTATGATCATTTCCTATTCAACCAATGATTCAATAATAAGTCATATACCTTCTTGAGCTGATTGGAAATAGGTTATTGTGGAACACACAGAAAAAAGGGTTGACTGGGTTCAAAGTATCTTTTACAGGTTCAGCATTTAACATGCATCCCACAGTATGTTCTAACAGTCCCTGTTGCAATGAGGAAGGGTCATTCTGCTCTTCAGTTTTAAAATTTGAGATTTCTTGTAATAGAACCAAAATTTCCAATTCTCTGTGATCGAGACTTTAGGAAATATACCATCTGGGGAACAGTAAATATTGCAGCCATTTTACAGAGTAAATCCAAACCCAACAAATTCCCGGAAGTACAAGGGCTCAGTAGAAAATTATGGATGGTCTTCAGAAATGGGACTCAGGGTTACAGAAATGGGAAAGGTAAGAGGATGTGGTATAGGGGCTCCCCAATACACACAGCATGTATCACTTCATCTTTGTTTGCCACTGATGACACAATTAACATAGGGGCAGACAAATCAAGCAGCGTTAGTGGGGCAACAATCTTACCGCCCCCTGGTCACGCTATTGTGAGTTTAACATATTAGAGGACAGGGTGGAGGAAAGGTTTGAATGAACGGTGAAGTGGACTGGGATTTGTTGTGCAGCTGATTTGGTCTTAACTCCTTACAGTTATCACATTATTCATTATACACATGTACAGTTTATCTTTCCCAAATTCCTCGCTGTTCTTGTTGAGACAGAGTTCCTCTTTTACTTCACTTCCCCCTCCATTGGACTCCATCACTTGCCCAGTACCCTCCCCTTCCCAGAGAGGGCTGAAGTTGGTTAATTTGTAACCTACTCATTTTGATTCTGTGTTTTGTTTTTGTGCTTCATCATGCAGGTTTTGGGGAGCTAACAGCACCTCGGTTATATTCTTCCATTCCCAACAAATGAGTACCTTTTTCATTCGTTTTGCAACTTTTGGCTGAATCCCTTTAACAAATTCAGAATGCATAGATTGCTTAGCTCTGAAGGTTGTATTTGGAATTTTAAAACATCTCTTAAATGTTTCTAAATAAACTGATTGGATTTCCCCTGGCTCTTATTTTTATGCACTTATCTTGGATGAATCGGTCTTTTTTGGTCACATTTCTAAAATGGATTGAAGCAATATATCAGTGTGATTTTTCTTGGGGAAGAGGTTCTTGTGCTGGCCAGGTGCATTTTTGCTTTAATAGTGCAAATATTTTGGGTGGGAGATCAGTTCTCAGTAATTGATTGAAATCAGTATATATAGGTTTATAGCAGTAAATAATGATTCACAACTCCTCTTCAAATCTCGCAGAGTCTTCACAAATTTTGGAGAATCTTTGAACAATTTGGAACAAGCTAGTGGAGCTCCATGGTGTATGCATGATAACTAATGTATTCCCATCACCCGGGTAACTATCTTAAGGGGTAGCAGGATATAGAGGTGCCAGTGTACAGGGAACCAAAAAGCTTCCGGGTGATCATATAGGTGTGGAATGACTTATGCTGGTAGTTCTGGGGCTCGGGTCAAAAGTTGTTCATCTTACTGCAAAGTTGGAGCAAGAGCAGAAGTCTGAATCCGGTTGGGTCTCTGCTTTGTCACAAAATGCAATATCGTGGGTTTTTACATGTCCAAAATATCTTGGAGAGTTTAATTTGGTGGGGGTACCCTTTGAAGTACTAGATATAATGCCTCATCACAAGTTGGGCGGTATCCCTTAAATCCGACAGTAATGGATTTAGCGCTGCCAATACCGCTACGCTGGATCAGGAGACAGCGCAAATAACGCCGGCCACAAAATAACCCAAAGCTATTACAGTCGGCGTTATACAGCCAGTGCTAATAGTATGGACACATAAGGCGCAATTACAGCCATATCCCAAGTCAATGTACAGCAGTATTAGCACCCAAAGCCGGCGCAAATACAGCTGAGATTTACCTACAGTCCCCAGCTGGAGGTAAAGCACAGGTGCCAGGAATTAAACCACCCCTACCCCAAATACTGTTTCCAACACCATGCTGCCATTATTCGCTGCGAGCTGGGACAGGCAGCTGCTCATGCTGCGCCTTGATCTTGAGATGCAAGCCAACCAGGCCAGACAACATGGAGCACAGGGTGGGGGCGGAGGAGACCTGGCCAAGCAAACCGAACAACCATCACCAATGTCAGGCCATCACCCTGGTCCCCCACCGACACCCAGTTGATCACCCTGTACCGCCTCAACAGGCAAACCATTATTGAGCTGCTCAGTACAATAGAGGACGACATAAGAAGCAGGATAAACATCCAGAAAGCCGTAGCCCCACTGCTGAAGCCAGTGTCTGTGCTACAATTCTTAGGCACTGGCACCTTGCAGCAATCTGTGGCCATGATGCACGGCATGGCACAGCCCACATTCTGTTCAGTGTTGGCCCAGGCTCTGGATTACCTCCTGCGGCATATGCATCAGCACATTACACTGCCCACCACTCTAGCCCAGGTAAATGCCATTAAGGCAACATTCTATGGCATAGTCAAATTGCTAGAGAGCTCCTCACTGAACAACTGATTTTGTTCCAACTTTCTTCCTGCAAACTAACTGTTTGTCAGCGTTTGGTGATCAAATGCTTTTCACTTGCTGGATCCCTGGCTCCCTGGCTCTGAGCTTCATTGTTCTAACCTATATCCACTGGTACTGCTGATATAAAAGAAAGTACAGTGCGGCAGCACGTGAGGCAGTTAGTGGAGTGAGGTAGAGTGTCTGGTTGGCTGTGGGACATGGCTCTGCTAACAAGGTGAGAGTGCATCCCATTCTAGCTCATCTACACCATTGATTTTCCTTTTTTTAATACAGCATGAAGCGCTCTTGCACTAAGAAAAATAGCCTGCGCAGTGCCACATACTGCAATCAAGAAACAAAGGAGCCCGGTATGGCCGGGAGCAAGCAGAACTTATCTAAGAAAAAGACCGGAAAAGAGGACCATCCAGGGTTCTTGCACAAGTCAATTTTTAACCTAGGGAAAAACCACCTGGACTCCATCATTGAGCGAGAACCAAACCAGGCAATCTCCCCTTTCAATTCTGATTTCATGGTCCAATCCTCCTCCTTTACATTGAATAAGAGCAACTCACTATTGAACATGGTAAAATGAGTCAGAGACTCGTTAGGAGGTGGTTCCACCCTCCCGCAGAGTAGACCAGAGGAAAACACTGACAGTACCAACCTGTCTTGAACGCCGTACTTGGCTAAATTAGTCTCTCGATCTGACTCATTTGCTTCCTCTGACTCAGACACTGATTACTCTCCACCATCTCACAGATCCCCCATCGCTAACTCGGACGCCACATTCATTAATACAGAGCTAATTATAAACAAGTTGGACACAATGACTGACCTCTTGGCCACACTTGTGCAGGAACAATTAGAGGTCAAATCTATGATCAAAATGGTGGATGCCATGCTGGCTAATCTCAGTAAAGCCAGCGATTTGGCATCTTTAGGTCGACCAAAGAGAAACCACAATGTGGGAGGGGGAAAGGATATCAGAACCCATAGGACTCAATCTTTGGAGGAGGATTCAGAGTGGGAATATGAAGAGTTCCACATCTCCCCTGTCCCACTGGCAGTAGCGCCCACTTCTGGATTGTCCCACATGCTCATCACAAAAGCCCATACCAATAAAAGTAAAGGAAAAGAATCATGTTCTAGTGACAGCCGGGGTTAGAGGGTGAAACTGCCTGAGGCCAATTTAAAATCTGCAAAAATAAAAGCCTCTAGCATTAGAACCTAAGCGGCTGATTACATTGAAGTCAGAAAAATGTTATTGGAATATATAATGCCAGCACCCCTGAGACCAAATGGCTCGGTGGGTACCCTAACGTCGATATCGTGGAACACTCGGGGTATATACATTTTTTCTTCAATACTCCTTGAGGGCGGCAGAAATCTTGGCTTCTGACGTTTTTAGAATGCAGGAAACATGGTTATGTAATATGTTTAACATAGATGGATATCCGATAAGAATGAGGGCAGCTATCCCTTTGAAATTGGGCCGCCCAAGTGGTGGCCTTGCTATCGGGGCAAGAACAAGATACCATCTGGAACCCTATGAAAGTACTATCACTTCACCTCATGTTTTAGCTGCATGCTTCCAAGTCATGTGGAATACAATAATTAGAGTATTAATTCTAAATGTTTACGACCCTCCACTAGGGTCTCAGACTAAGAAGATCCAACTAACACTAAGCGACATCATTGCGATGTGGCACAAGGTATTCCCTAATGGATATTTATTGTTGGGAGGGGATCTTAATGCAAAGGATCTTAATCTAGGGGGAAATGATCAGGGGACTGGGGAACGTAACTGGTGACAATTTATTTTGCACAAAGAATTAGAACACTTATCGTACCTAAAAACAAACCCAGAGCAAAAGGGCGCAACACATACCTGGTCTAGTGGACGGAATGCTACTCACATTGATTATGTTTCCTCAGATCTTCTTATATTGGAAGGAAGCTCTGCTGTCACCATCAATACCAAAGAAGCTAGTGAACATGCTCTGCTGAGCTGGACAGTCACCAACAATGCAGCGAAAAAGGTGCTAAGGTGTAATACACAGATTAATGTAAACAGACAGGGTTTCCCCATAATATGGACAGGATCTCATATAAGTACAGTAACCAACTATATAATTTACAACCAATCACAGTTGGAATCAAGGATGACACAAGAGGGTTGCTACATGGAAACATTATTCGCCAACATTATAGTGTTGGTTTGTTGGACAACAAATAGAGCAAACAATAATTGAAGGCAAAGTCATGGCCCATTGTTCGATGAGAGGATAAACAAATGAAAGCAGGATCGTCAGCACACAACAGCTGAAATTAGAGGGAACCCTCATATATCTCATCATGAAAAACAAATCCAACTCTCCAGCATTGAGACACATCATATAAATTGGCTCTGCCAGGACAAGCACTCGAATGATAACACAAAGTGGCTTTACCCGGCTGGCTTGCTCAATTCAATTGACAACAGGACATTTTGGGCGCGCTATGAAGAATTTGCGTCTCCCACGACTACAAAGGAACTAAATCCTATCACTGAGGTTGCTTGGAATGTTTTTGTTGATGACTTATACTTTTATCACAATGCTGATGTTATGGTAATCACTGAGGCCACGACCTATTGTAAGGAATCAATATTGGGCTTTGATAGTGATGATTTAGTGCTAATTATCAATACATTAAAACCTTCTCGTGCCCCCGGATCCCATGGCATTCCCAATACTCTCTTCAAATCAAACCCTCAGGCATGGCCCAAGGTACAATGTAGCTCATTTAGATATATTGACAGAATTGCAGCTATCCCTGAGAGCTAGTTAAAATCTATACTGATCACTGTCTCCAAAAGAGGTGATAGACATGACCCGGCAACTTGCAGACTATTAGCAATGACGGACACCTCGCAAAAATGTGTGCATACATATTGATTAGGAAATTAACTCTTTGAGTACAGGATAAGAAGTTAATCCCTACCTTTCAGATGGGGTTCAGAAAGGACCACTCTACCCTTAAAAATGTGTGTGCCATGGACCACTTGATGGCAGATTCAGCTCATGTGCAGGAATTATACTGTTGTTTTGTGAACTACAGCAAGGCCTTTGACCTAGTGTCACGGGTGTTGCTCTGGGAAAAAACTCACAAAATGGGGGATTGACCCACAATTATTGCTTTTTTATTAAATCCATCTATACAAATACAGCAGTAACTGTACGTTTCAGCTCTTCTGGTGAATTTGTATGTTATAGATAAACAAATCGCAGCCTTAAGCAAGGCTGCACACTTGCGCCGATGCCTTATAACCTATTTACAGCAGATTTGGCAAGCCACCTTGACAATATAAGCCATTTTCCACCAAAAATAAATGATAGGTGAGTTGGGTGGCTTGCCTATGCAGACAATACCATTTTGCTAGTTAAAACTCTGATAGGCCTCCAATGCTCTATCACAGCCCTGTCCACTTATGTACAAATCAATTACATAACATTAAACATCTCTAAGATGAAAGTAATGTGCCTTGGAGATGTTAAGACATGGAAAGGGAACCAACGATTTACCTGGAGCGTAAATCATACGACATTGCAAGTCACAAAGGAATATCCTTATCTGGGGTTCCCAATAACTATTGCACGCTCCAATGCTTATTATGGGGAGATCATACTCCCTAAGATACTGAAAAAACGGACTGCAATGAAGTAATACATAATTAAGAAAGGGGTCTACAACATCGCTGCACTATTGGAGATAGATAAAGTCAGTATTATTCCAAGTCTACTCTGGCCTGTCTGTTTTGGAGCGAAAGTATATTCAATGGCCAAAGATAATAGAGGGCAGAATTGTGCGGTCAATCATAAATCTGCCCCAGTCAGTCTCAATAGAAGTCTTACGAATGGAATATGGCCTCACATCACTAGATTCTTTGTGGCTAGTCCAAAGGACTCTACTTTACCTAAGGCTGATGACTGTTTCTGAAACCCACAATGAAATAATGAGACTGATTGGGAAAAGATATGATAAGGATACCAATAACAGATTTTTCGTGGAATTACGTAGTACTGCTCTGAACTTCCTTGCTGAAAAAGATGCCTCTAATGATCAGCTGATTAATATGACCAGCGCAGAGATTACCATTAAAAGGAAAGCTATGGAGTGGGATACTATATCCAATATTGAGAAACTGACATTCAAGAAAAGATACCTAGAGTTTTCAACTGAAGCATTTAAACCTAATCTACCTTGTAACTATTTGACTAAATTATGTTCCCCGACCTTGAAGCGCTTTATCATATATTTGAGATTAAATATCCTCCCCACAGAGAAGTATTTTGGATTTGTTGCCAGAATTCCATACGAGGAACGTATCTGTCGAGTTTGTTGGCATGATATTGAATCCAGCCATCACATTTTGACATCTTGCTCTATGCTTTTACCAAATTGTGTCAAAAGCTATCGCCTATTTGTAAACCACATAGACCATATTCGATATGATCACTTTTGCAGTATTCTATATTCTGCCAAATCAGTTGTAATCGCATCAGCAGCATACTCAATTTGGAAAACGACCATACAAAAAATAGATATGGCCAGATCCATATCTCAGTGAACAAACGAAATTAATTTGTGAAATTGCCATCTTATGGATCTCAAACAAACATTATCTATTGTATAATGTTTAGATGTTAATGATATTTAAAGCATGCATTTTCTTACTGCATTTTATCTTGTTGATTGTTTTCTTCTTTTTACTTCTTGTTTCTTCTATTTTTTAAATATTGCTTAAGGCTTGTTCAATAGCTAATGCAAAAAAAATATATATATATTGCTAATTTCAGTTCCCTTAGTGCTTACAAAGGCTTACAATTCCAAAAGGTGGATATTTGACCATTATGGAGCCACATACAACTCCCCTGTCCATCGAACCAGTTGAACAGTGACAGCTACTATAGGAGACCACCAGCAGCCATACTTATTTTCATGGCAAATTTATTTTATAAGTGGTAGCTATCATTTTTCATTTATAAAGTAATGAGGTACGTTTCAGTAAAAGCGTCTCGTTAAATTACACTGCCAGTGCTCTATACATGTCCCATTGTTATTCATATTAGGGAATTTATTGAAACCTGACCCAGCTTCGAGTAGCAACGGAGCACATTACAATCACATTTTAACAACTACAGGCATTGGAGCTGCAATCTCTCTGAGCAATAATTCACAGAGGGGGGCCATATGAGCAACCAAAGTCCCCTGCCAATAGCCACCGGCTTCACATTGGCGTGCACAATGCTAATCAAATTAGTTACAGCCCCCAACAATCTCCAGCTGAACAGAGTGCACACCAGCTCTCCTCAAGTGCAGCAGCCAATGGACATAATTGAGAGGTACAGCGAAGCTCATGTGCTGCAAATCTATCAGAGGACCACACTTGCTAAATTGAAAATCCGAATTGAAAGTCCGCACCCCAATACACTGGTGCTCTGCTAGCTTTGACTCAGCTTTTGTAACTGCTTTATCCACAACAAAAGTATGATTGAAAATACGAGTATTAAATATTGCTTATGGCTAGTTTTCCTTTGGAAAAGGGTCGAAAGTCTGAGAGAGTAAGTGGGCTAAATGTGCATGCCTAATTGAAAGGGTTTAGATGTTCTTCTAATTAAATACATTACTAAGGAGACTTTGAAGAGATAGAATTAGGGTTTCCAATGCCTGCCTAATTATGCAGAGCTGTGAAATGGATAATGAAGGGATGACCCAATCAGAAACCCTAGTTAGCTGTGCACCACAGCGATGTTCTGTACACATTCCGAAGCATGGGCCTGTTTGATTACTGACATGTTGAGGTTTAAATTAAAATCAACACGTAGGGCTATCTGGCTGTGTTTAAGGGGATATTATGAAGACATGTTATCCGACTGCTGGTCATGCCACGCCACGCGAATGAATGCAATTACAGTAATTAACATTCAGAGTTAATTAACCATTACTGACTGGTTGCCATAGTTGTACAAAATAAAGCCATGCCATCCACCACTTTATATGGCTTTTCCAATACCCTCCCTAGAACATTGGCATAATCTAATTGTTATACATGGCATATTATGCCCATTTTGTGTTTTACCGCGTTTTTCATTGTGACTAAAAATGAATGAGTTAAAAACTGCCAAAGAACACATTGTGAGGGGAGATACCAAAAAATAATGACAACATCCATTAATGTTATACCGTGAGGCCGCATTCAGTAAGGAGACACTTTTGATATGTTTTAGACATCTGGGAGGTTATTGCATCATAGAATGTCAGGTGCGCAGCGTCCCAGTTCTCTTAATCACTGGAGTGAACTCAGGGCAGCAGAAATGCAACCTCATTAGCACCAGAGCAACCCTCTGCTGTGGGTCACAATGAGAGCTTTACCCCACCTACCATATGGAAACCTTCTGCCTCTCCCTGGGACTGAGTAGGAGAATGCATTGATGTCACTTAACCTACCTTCTGCGTGGGGGACTCCTACTCGTGCTTGGTCTGAGGCAGCACTGAAGATGCCCACCCTCTGTTTAACATGTCACTATCACATCCTTTCTAAAACATCTTCCGTTGGCTTTCACAATGAGCAAAGCCCTGTGTCAGTGTTTGAGTTGTACACATGTGCAAATAAATGCTGCTATTACTATACTATAGCACATAACGCACGCAGCGATACAAGGCAAGACAACTATATCACTTTCCAATAAAGGGGCCACACAAGTCCCAACACGAATATTCAAAACATGACTTGTTTGACAATGTTTTTTCCTCAGTCAGGTTTAAGATATACGTTCCAGGTCCAGGAATGGTGGGGTGTACTTAGTAAGAATCATAGAGTGAGGTCAAAGTGTTCTACATCTCTGCAGCACCACCCGGTAGCCATCCTTGTGGCCATCCAAGTAGCCCACATACCACAGCGCCACATGGCAACTAGATGGCACTGGAACATGCGTGGCTTGTTAGATTAAATGGTCTTTGAAATACACATTTGCAACTACAGGATTATTTTACGTGGATTTTTTTACACCTGCCATGGATGGTGTTCAGTAATGCTCATTAGAATTCCATCTTTAATTTATTAAGCATGTCTAAAAAGTTGTCATGTCAAAGGAGATTGCCTCACTTCACCTGCTGGTCCTTAGATTGACGTTCATTAATGAATCTGGCTAGGTTTATGCACATGCTTAAAATGCTTACTCTGGGGTTGGAGGATGGGCATGTCTGCTCATTGTGTGCACATGCACAGTGGTGAGATACATCCTTCTAGTTTGCATTTCCTTACTGACGTTTGGTGAATCTTTTATGTATGTATGTATTTATTATGTATGTAATACGTACATATGTTATACAATTGGAATGTTTATACTTTTAGTTGTCATACAAAAAATGATGCATAATATATACAGTATCAATAAAACATTTGAGATGAATAAAGTGGGGTTCTTCTCTCAAGTACAGTGTCAATCCATGACCAACCCCACTAACAATGCCAACCCAAAGGCCATAACACCAACACCAAAACATGAACATTACTGGCCTCCCCCAGACACCGAAACTACAACAATGTCCTAAAACAGTTAGGGCTTTCAACTGAACACATAAACCCCAGAGATCTGGGTCCAGTTCTCTCAACTTTCCAAGGAAACTTCTTCACCATTAGACTATTAGAATTAATGCTTCAATATGGACACATTTGGACAGTAACCTTGTATGTAATTCATATGTTTCCTCACACTCACTAGATGAGCCGGATTAGTGGATTGAGGGGGTGTCTCAGTGATGCTCATGGCTACATGGTGGGACTATATGAATCAACACAGTCAGTAGTGAAAGTGATCTAGTGCAAAAAAACTGGGTATTCCAAACTTAAGTGTAAGAGAAATAGGAGAGGGTGGGGATGGAAAGAGCTCTGGAGGGGTGCTGAGGAGGATAGATGAGATTAATAATAGTGGGATATCAAGAGGGCCTTTTGTGGGTGAGGTGAAGGGAAGGGACCTGATTGGAGGGGGTGGGGAATGTAAATACTGTAGAATGTGTGTGGGACCTCAAATGATGTCAGGATCATCGCTCAGGTCTGAGTTAGAGCTCTGGCCGTTCCATTAGCACACTTGAGGGTTTCCCATTGCCATGGAATTTGGCACAGTCCTAGATGGACATCTCTTCCAAAGGCAGAAATATCCAAGCCACAGGTGGAAACCCATCTCATCAAATGAGCCATGCTCTGAATAGTCTCAGTTAGAACTCAAGGAAGGCAGCAGTCCATTTTATAACTCTGCATGGTGCAGGGCTCCAAGCACCTAGCCATGTGATGGTTCTACCAATGGAAACATGGAAACATTCTATAAGCCCTGGGAGGACAACCAGCTTCATCCAGGTATGCATCTTCTGAGTGATCTGAATGAATTCTCAAAAAGTGCAGCAGGGGCTTTTGAGTCTCTGCAAATGCTCTATAGCACCATCCCATCAGCTCAGGTTAATGCTGATTCACAGGGCAACAACGGAACACACCCGTGTAAGTCTGTCCTCAGCAAGTCCGCTCTCGTGCAAAAAAAGCAAATGAGCAAGTTATCAAAACAAACAATCGAGCCGGAGCCCACTCCAGATCTGGAAATGGACCCCAGACCAAGAGCTGCTTTCTCTCTGCAGAATGAGACTAATGCTGTACAAACACCTATGAGCTCTATGCAGGCATTAAAACTTTTGCAGACGGCACTTGCAGGGCTCTTACCCTGTGAAATCCAAGAGAATTTGAGAATGCCTAGTGCTAAGAATCCAGAATTAACACAAACTAATCTGTTTCCAACTGGTATTAAGCGTCCGGCGGCTTATGCATTGATTCTCTCATGCCGTCCAGCGCCTTATCCACAGTATGATATCAACAGACATACTTCGTTAGCTATTTTTTCTGATTTACCGCAATTAGAGGACATATTGTCCACTGATTTAGCACTAATAGAATTCCCTAAAAACAAAATAGCAACTACAGTAAAAATCTGGATGAATTCGAGAGTGGTGCAAAACACAATATGGATGGCAAAAGAGGCTTTATTCAATTTGGGTTTTATAATTTCAACAGAGGATCCACAAGAAACGATTCCCAGTACAAAACATAATAAACATTGTAATAAACCCTATAAAGCCATTAGCCAAGAGCAAATGATATTTGAGGAAAATCGATTAAATATGCATCATTTGCCCACTAACACTCAGAACTAGCTAGGCTCCAAACTTCCATGTGATACACTTGCATTAATTAGTTGGAACACAAGGGGCTTCAAGCATTTAAATCAAATCTTTAGTGATCTAATTAATTATGACATCATTATGCTTCAGGAAACATGGTTACAGGTAGTACCCTTGATGGATGGCTATAATGTATGTTTAAATCCGGCTCATAAAGCTGAAAATGGTCGCCCCATGTCAGGCCTTCTTATTGCAATTAAAATTGTTTCAGATACGGTTATTGATCCGTGGTTCAATCCAAATAGATTTATTCAAATGGTCAAATTTAAAACATCTGAATATACAATAGCCATCATTAATTTGTACTGGAATCTGGCTGGTATTGCCGAGACACGATTTATTGAAGATCTGTCTGATTTAATGCTAAAGATCTCTCAAGACAAATCTATAATGCATATAATTATGGGTGGCGATTTGAATTTGAATTGTCTATACGCAAGGTCATCTAAGTCCTAAACAAGACTAAAAGCATGGAACCAATTTATAAAATGTCATAATTTTGTGATGCTTAATGGCTCATGCGCGTCTGATATCCCCGCACATCCAACATGGAGGCGGGGGAAAACAGAATCTACAATTGATTATTTATATGTGAGCACTTCAGTATTCCCATGTATTGTTGATTTTTGTGTTATGCAATCGGATTATAGTGATCATGATCAGCTAACATTTAAATGGACAAAATGTAATCATCTAGGCAGACACAAAGAGAGCATGGTCTAACAAATCTGACCACCAATGTGAGAAGCACAAGACTATGATGTTCGGATAGGCAGCTGCATGAATATCATGATTATGTACAGAATTGTGTGAGCTTGACCAAACAGGGTGAGTCATTGGATGACTATTATTATACAATGATGCCTTATTTTCTTCATGATAAGAAAAGAAACTTGGGATTTGCGAAACCATTTATACACACATATAATGATGAAGTGAAAAAGCGGAAAACTTTGTTTAGGATGGAAAAAAGAAATGCTGCTAAGCTTCCCATGATATTAAGAGGGCCCACACTAAACAAGATAAAGACATGGTATAAAAATTGGCTGAGAGCTAGACGGGCTAATCTATATCAGGTAGATGGTCAAAACATGCTTAGTTTAATACAATCTAAAAACTCTGCTAAAACATGGTCAATCTTGAATGGTGCTGTGAATGGACCACAGGGGCTCATTCAAGGCAATAGCGTTATGGAGTCTGACTGGATATCTTATTTCGCTAACTTATATGCTAAACTAACAAATAATGCAAGTTTGGATTCAGTCGATTTCACAACCAAATTTAATCTGGAATTTGATTTATTAGATATCCCGCTATGCATCAATTCTATTAGTCGGTCAAGGGCGTGTGGTCCCGATGGACTGTCAAATCAGACACTAAGACAAAGCCCTCAAATATGGGCCCAAATTCTTTATGATATCTTTACTATGGTGAATGTTTCTCAAACTATCCCCCAGTCATGGATACATTCAATTACAGTACCAATTTACAAAAAGGGTAATCATCAGGCTCCTAACAGCTACCGGCCAATAGCATTACTAGACGCACCAGGGAAGATCTTTACGCGTCTCATCTTAAAAAAACGTAAACATTGGGCACAAAAAACACAAATGGTGGATCCTCTCCAAGCTGGTTTTGTCACAGGAGTGGGCACAATTCCTAATATAATGATATTGAACTTAATTAAGGACAAGTGTGCAAATCTTGGTCAACCGATTTATCTAGCATTTGTTGATTTCAAAATAGCTTTTGATTCTGTCGACCGTTTGCTACTATATCAAAAATGAAAGCGCTACAAGTGTCCCGATACTCTATTGGCTTTGATTGGCTTGCTCCATTCTAATACTTTCATGCGAGTAAGATTGTCTCTAGATGGAATTCTATCAGGTTACATCCGTACACAGAGAGGTTTGAAACAGGGATGTATTCTGGCATCAACATAGTTTAATCTGTTCATTCTAGATATAGGCCGTGTGTTTCAGAATATCATTTGTGATACTCCAAAACTGGGTTTGTATTCGATAAACTATCTGCTTTACGCAGATGATCTCATTTTATTATCCAAAACTCTGAGTGGTTTACAAAACATGCTGAATGCATTAAACTTATGTGCAGTAGACAACAATTTGATGATTAATACAGCAAAGACGCAAGTATTGGTGTGTAAACCAAAAAAGCAGTTGAAGGTTAGTTCCTATCAGTGGTACCTGGGAAGTGAACAACTTGAAAAAGTTAATACGTATAGATACCTGGGCATTATGATATCCAAGTCACTGAGAAAGAATGAAAATGAAATAGGAATCACTCAGAAATTACCTCCACTAATTGCCCAGGCAAGGCTATTAACATATAAATATGCAAAATTCTCCTACTCCCATATACTGCTATTCTATAAACAAAAAGTGACTCCTATCCTCACGTATGGGGTCGAATCTACATTACCTAAACAACGTAACTTTTGGGACAGGATAGAATCCAAGTTTTGGAAAAGAATTCTAAACATTCCTATGTCCATGTCCAAAGCTATATTGCGTTTTGAACTGGGTTTGACATCCTTGTATGCACAGGATCAATGGAAGAGATGTGCGCTGTTTAGGAAATGTTTGTTAAATATTGGCTCCTTAAATGTTCTCGGAATATTAGCAATGTATCTAGCCACTACAAATGATTCTTATTCCAAGGTATGGACACAGAATATTATAAATATTCTAGCAGATGCTGATATCTCTTTAGACATTCTGCTGACTAATCCGGCTAGAGCAAAAATGAAGTTATTCCAAATGGATTGGATTATAACAATAGAACAATGCTCTAGAATGAAAGATTTTGATATATCGATATTTGGGCAGAAACAATTAGGAATAATGGCCGAGTATCTACAGAAATATCCTTCTCCGCAGATGCGTAATCAGTATCTGCGCTTTAGATGCAATTTATGGCACACTAGATCGGTATTGGCAACAAGAAAGCAAATTCCAGAGAATGAACATTTTTGTAGATGGTGCAAAGTACCGACACAGGAAGAAACTCTAAAGCATTGTTTAATTGAATGTCCTCATCTTGATATTATAAGAAAAAAGCATTTTTTCAGAATCACCCGTGATCTATTGCCTATGAACCACTCTGATGCATGGAAATGGTTATTTGCGACTAACAAACTAACGGTTCAAATTGCCACTGTTCAATATCTGAATGAATTATTTAAAAATAAAGAAATTGTGAATTAAGAAATATACTAAGAAATGTAAGGATCTAAGCTAGATGGAAATCCTTTTATAAGATGTAGATATGATGTGTAAATCAAATGTTTGATAATGTTTCTCGAAAGGTAATTGTAAAAATGAAATTAATTTTAAGATTGCTATGATACTCTCTGATGAAATTATATATTTTTTAATAATGGATATACATTGATAAAGCTGTATGTTTGACTATGCTGAAAATAATGTGTTTGTATTTTTGAAAGGTTCAATGAAATGAACTAATCAAATAAATAAAATAAAAAATATGAATGCACTTGTGTCCCTGCCTTGATCCTAGACCAGCCACAGATGCAAGAAATATTTTCAACCCACTGCAGGGTAACATGAAGCCCAGCAGGATTCCCAGACTCTCTAAGGAGCAACACTCAACTGGTCAGATGTTGACCTCAAGGAGGGATGCAATGGCACTTGAATCATTGCCCATGAACTGGTGTTCTAGCCACCCACCGCAGCTGGCTATACCTTAGCATGTTACATGTCTGCAAGCCCATGTAGCGGTCTGAGCCTTCTTCACAGAGTCAAGCCTTTAATGGTGTGAGATGATGTTCCAGGAGTACCACAAGCTGTGTAGGTTGCTTCCCATTGCACTGCACTCCAAAGTCCCCCTAAAACAATATACATTGAATTGATGTTCTGATTTATTTGATGTTTCCTTACATCTCTATAAACTTTGGAAAATGTAAGAGGAATTGACATTCACGTTTGTCAGATCCTGATGTCTTTGTAAAATGTATCGTGTGAAAGCAACCAAATATTGACACATTTCTACGATCACCACATACTAATACCATATATTGCTTGAATACATTGTGAATCAACAATTGCTCTCTTTTTTCCTTGTTAACCTTTTTACATGTAAAACACTTGGTAAGGAGGGTTGGGCATATCCTTTAGTAATGTATAGATATGCTATTCATTCAGATATTAATATTGCTTCTGATGAATTGTTTTGATAAATAAGCGGTTTAGCTTTTATTGAAAGAATCCCTTTGTGTCTTAGAGTTTGACTGTCCCTATAATTCCCGGGAGTAGTTCCAGATGCCTCCTAGTTTCAACTCTATGAGAGGTTCAACTTACACCTCAAGGCAGATCACAGTAACAGTTGGGTAACAGGAGTTTGGACTTGGACTCCATCATCCCATTAAAGGCAGCTGTCCTACCCAGGGGAGATTTCCATGATTCCTTGAAGGAGTCCCACCCTTATATAAGTTGCAAAACTCTATCTGGTCTGAGTTAGAGCTCATGGATGGCTGCAGAGGCACTTGAGTCCAAGTCCATAATCTTGAGCGTTAGCCACTTGCCAGATGTGCCAGTTTCTTCCCAGTGAAGAATTCTATGAGTCCCTGTTTGAGCACAGCCTCAACCAGGGAAAGTGTACTGTCTGGCAGACCTGTCTTAGAGCTTTAGGAAAGCTGCAGCTGCAATGGAATGACTTTCCCTAGTCTGTGTGGTGAGTAGAATATGCTTGGTTCCATGCCAGCAGGGCTGCATTGCTGATTTCCGTTGATGTACAGTCACATACATATAGTTGCCAAACTTCAGTGGATGGCAGGATTCAGTAGATTGTTTCGGTAGGGCCTCTTTAACTTGTGAATGAAAAGATTAAATAGATTTTACCAGGGATTTACAGTATCTCAAAATCTTAGGTGTCTCTAAATGGAGATTCAGACAGTGTGCTTCTACAGGAGGTAAAGTGCCCATTTGCATTGGGCAGCTAGTGGGGAATTCATGAGGTGACAATCCATGTTTCTTGTGAGGGTTATTGCACACACATATAGCAGAACAAAGGTTAAGAATTTGGTACACTTGATGCCTGTCTCCTGACACATTTTTGACAATCAATGATTGTTATCTCTGCTACAGCTCTCTACTGTGCCACTTGACTGGATGTGTTAAGCACACTGAAATTGTTGTGTTGTAGTGAGTGCCTTGCATATCCCGCTAATAATCGGTCCAGTAAAATGGGTCCCTAAGTCACCATGTATAAGAAGAAGAAGCCCATAACTGTGAATTAAATCAGTCAAGAACTTTGTAACTACAGTGATGGATTTAGCTTGTAGGCAAGTACAGGATTCTACCCACCAGCTAAATACGTGAACCATGACCAAGCACAACTCATAGTTCTGGCAAAGGGGGGCTGCATAAAATTAATCTACGCATTGAGAAAACAAACCTTCTGGTACCGTGACATAGTTTTCACTGCCCCTCCCACATTATGAGCTAAACACACAGAATGACTGCTACAATATGCTTTAGCTATGTTTGAGAAATAAGGGACAAACCAATCCCGGTTCACAATTTCAATCATTGTCCCTTCATATGAGCGTGTTATAGAACCTTCTTCTAGCAAGATAAGGAAGAATACATCTATGCAGTGAGCACCAATGTGAATCAGGGTGCAATTTACCGTTTCTTCTTGACCACAGATCCTTCTCAGCCTTGGGTGATTTATTCAACAGCACAGCTAAACTGGCAAGTGTTGAAATCGGTGACTGTTCAACTGAAACACAAATCATTATGAGGCAAAAGTCCATTTAAGGCCACATTTTGGGCTGATCTATTAGCCAAATTGTTTCCAGCTGCAGTAAAAGTTTCTGAAGTGTTATGCCCTCGCATTTACCAATGGCCAGGTGAGAAGAAAACTCTGCAATAGGGGTACCTTGCAATAGGGGTACCAGCAGAGGTCAAATAAATTATTTGTTGCCAAAGATATCGAAATCATGCCCTGCACCGTGTGCATTTCGTGAGTCATTGTAAATAGAAGCAGGCTTCTTTTCTGCTAAGATACAGGCACAGGTGAGTGCAATCAGTTTGACTATCTGGCTGAATTTACATTGGCGATTGGCATGCTTTTAACCATAACCAGCAGAGACTCTGCACATCTCATTATTACATAAAAAAGATCCATCAATGAACAGTAACATTCAGGATTTTGCAAAGGTACATCTTTCAGATCGGCACTGGGAGTCATGAGAATTTCAATAACCACACGCTTGCCATGGGGTTCCCCCTAAAACAGGGTAGGGAGCATAGATGAAGGATCTATAATATAATCGATTGAGAGTAACATTAGCTGCAGAAATCAAAAAGCTTTGCATATTGCTTTGACCATGAATTTGAAATGTGTAGTGTCTTTCCCTACAGGAATACAACTATAGCATCATTTGGCAGAGCTACATTCTGTGGATGTCCCTGTCCCAAAGCCTCAGATTGTTCACCCAAAAATACAGTAGTTGTGGCATCTCATAAATATGACAGTAACTGAGCAACCACAGAATCTAACACATTGCTTTGGTATGCAATTGGATGATGGTTACCACCATGCAGCTGAGTCAATATCCCTTGAGCAAACCCATCTTGTTGAACACATCACAATGTAAATGCCTTTTGATAATCAGGCAAGCCAAGAACTAGACTTTTTGTTTGCAATTTCGATGTTATTTTGACAAAGGTTTCCTCAGCTTCAGTTGATCAGAGTAGGGGCTTATGAGAAACCTGAGTTTGTTCGCACAAGAGCCTTACATAAAAGGTTCCAAGGGCAACCCTTTTGAGTTGAACTATTTTGAACTGGCAAGACTTCCTGAAACCATATGTTGTGTACATTTCCTTTTTAAACACCATTTTTCCTTTAAGAAGACCCCCATCACATTTGATTTAAGAGTGAGGGCAAGCATCGGTTTGGACAAGACAAACTTTGGTTTTGGACTCACGGACATTGACGGTCTTTAGAAGCCTCAGTTGAGGGATCAAACCCCTTAGAGATAGGCCAAGTTGGGTATTACAGTCACCCCAGAAAGTTTAACAATACAGGTTTTTAAACTGTTCCTTTTGAGTCTGTGTCTCTTTTGATAAGATGCCTATCTCACAGGTTCAATGACCAAATCAAGGTTGAGATTCTGAAGGGGTTTGACAATTTAGGCGTTTCCCAACACCCATTGCCAACAGTAACTGACCATCCAGAGAAAGCCTCTCATCTGTTTTCTGGTTTGGGTTCTAGGTACTTGCAAAACAGCATTAATGCAATCCTGAAACAAGTTTCTTCCTCCAGCTGAAATATCATGGCCTAGGAAGTGTACTCTCTAGGCTGGCAAAATTGTAACATTTCTTTTCAAGCCATATTTCTCTTATGGGCATGGGCTGTCAATAGAGTCAGACATCAATAGAAGGTCATCGACATATTGCAACAAAACTGACCCTGCTGTGAACATCAGCAAGTCAAAATCACTTTTTTTCAATTTCTATGAAAAGGAGAATAAATTCTGACTGTAAGGGTGTACAGATATATATAATAATACCATTACTGTGCTCCAAGAACTGCGACTGCTGAAAATGACGGCTTTTTTTATTGTTTCCGACCCGTTACATAACATATATATGTGGGAGTGGGTATGGTATATAATACAAGTAGGGGAGGCTGTGGTGGGTGTCCCCCCGCAAATATGTGGTGTAAAATGGGTTAAACAAAATAAAATCAGCATTTTTGAGGTTGCATTAATGGGGGTCACAGTGATGACATAGATTCCAGATAAATCAAAGAGGTTAGAGCACAGATCTACAAGCGAAATGAGTGGTGGTAGCAGGATACAAGATGGATTAGTAGCAGGGCTAGGAACAACATGAAAGGTAGCTCAGTGTAAATAGAAGGAGACTTATTTTCTGCTAAGATACAGGCACAGTGGAGTGCAATCAGTTAGACTATCTGGCTGAATTTACATTGGCGATTGGCATGCTTTCAGCCATAACCAGCAGAGACTCTGCACATATCATTATTACATTAAAAAGATCCATCAATGAACAGAAACATTCAGGATTTTGCAAGGGTACATCTTTAAGATCAGCCTGGGAGTCATGAGAATTACAATAAACACAAGCTTGCCATGGGGTTCCCCGGGGTAGAGTGCATAGATGAAGGATCTCAAACACAATTGATTGAGAGTAACATTAGCTGCAGAAATAAAAAAAAAACTTCTCATATTGCTGTAATCATAATTTTTAAATGTGTTGAGTCTTTCCCTTCAGCAATACAGCTAGTACATCATTTGGCAGAGCTACATTGGGTGGATGTCCCTGTGCCAAAGCCTCAGATTTTTCACCCAACAATACAGTTGTGGCATCTCATAAACATGATGGTGACCCAGCAGCTACAGACTCTAACACATTGCTGTGGTATGCAATTGGATGATGGTTACTGCCATGCAGCTGAGTCAATATCTATTGAGTAAACCCATCTTGTTGAGCACAAAACAATGTAAATTCCTTTTGATAATCAGGCAAGCCCAGAAAAATACTTTTTATGCAATTTCTATTTAATTTTGACAAAGGATTCCTCAGCTTCAGTTCACCAGGGTAGGGGTTTGTGAGAAACTTGAGGGAGTTCTCACAAGAGCCCTACATGGAAGGTTCCAAGAGCAACCCTTTTGAGTTGAACTATTTTGAACCACAGTAACCATACATATTGGTAATACTACCAGAAACCAGCAGTTGTTCACATTTCCTTTTTAACCACCATTTTCCCTTTAAGAAGACCCCATATTACATGTGGTTTAAGAGTGAGGGCAAGCATCGGTTTAGACACAGACAAACTTTGGTTTTGGACTCACGGTCTGGTTTGGGTTCTAGGTACTTGCAAAACAGCATAAATGCAATCCTGGAACAAGTGTCTTTCTTCAGCTGAATTATCATGGCCTAGGTAGTGTGCTCTAGTCTGGCAAATTGTCCCATTTCGTTTAAAGCCATATGTCCCTTATGGGCAAGGTCTGTCAAAAGATGGAGTGAAAACTGACCCTGCTGTGAACACCAGCAAGTCAAGATATCTTTTTTTCAGGTTTCTATGAAAAGGAGAATAATTACTGACTATATGGCTGTACAGATATATCAAAGAAGTTAGAGCACATATCTAGAAGCAAAATGAGTGGTGCTAGCAGGGTACAAGATGGATTAGTAGCATTGCCAGGAACCACACAAAAGGTAGGTAACATGTCGACCTTGAACAAAACGATAAGTATCTATACCAGCCTTTTTGATAGAAAGAAAAAAGAGTGTTACAAGTACTATGAGTGGGTATGATCATTTCCTATTCAACCAATGATTCAATAATAAGTCATATACCTTCTTGAGCTGATTGGAAATAGGTTATTGTGGAACACACAGAAAAAAGGGTTGACTGGGTTCAAAGTAATTTTTACAAGTTCAGCATTTAACATGCATCCCACAGTATGTTCTAACAGTCCATGTTGCAATGAGGAAGGGTCATTCTGCTCTTCAGTTTTCACATTTGAGATTTATTGTAATAGAGCCAAAATTTCCAATTCTCTGTGATCGAGACGTCAGGAAATATACCATCTGGGGAAAAGTAAATAGTGCAGCCATTTTACAGAGTAAATCCAAACCCAACAAATTCCCGGACGTACAAGGGCTCAGTAGAAAATTATGGGTGGTCTTCAGAAATGGGACTCAGGGTTACAGAAATGGGAAAGGTAAGAGGATGTGGTATAGGGGCTCCCCAATACACACAGCATGTATCACTTCATCTTTGTTTGCCACTGATGACACAATTAACATAGGGGCAGACAAATCAAGCAGCGTTAGTGGGGCAACAATCTTACCGGCCCCCTGGTCACGCTATTGTGAGTTTAACATATTAGAGGACAGGGTGGAGGAAAGGTTTGAATGAACGGTGAAGTGGACTGGGATTTGTTGTGCAGCTGATTTGGTCTTAACTCCTTGCAGTTATTACATTATTCATTATACACATTTACAGTTTATCTTTCCCGAATTCCTCGCTGTTCTTGTTGTTACTCTTTTACTTCACTTCCCCCTCCATTGGACTCCATCACTTGCCCAGTACCCTCCCCTTCCCAGAGAGGGATGAAGTTGGTTAATTTGTAACCTACTCATTTTGATTCTGTGTTTTGTTTTGGTGCTTCATCATGCAGGTTTTGGGGAGCTAACAGCACCTCGGTTATATTCTTCCATTCCCAACAAATGAGTACCTTTTTCATTCGTTTTGCAACTTTTGGCTGAATCCCTTTAACAAATTCAGAATGCATAGATTGCTTAGCTCTGAAGGTTGTATTTGGAATTTTAAAACATCTCTTAAATGTTTCTAAATAAACTGATTGGATTTCCCCTGCCTCTTATTTTTATGCACTTATCTTGGATGAATCGGTCTTTTTTGGTCACATTTCTAAAACAGATTGAAGCAATATATCTGTGATTTTTCTTGGGCAAGAGGTTCTTGTGCTGGCCAGGTGCATTTTTGCTTTAACAGTGCAAATATTTTTGGTGGGAGATCAGTTCTCAGTAATTGATAGATATCAGTACATATAGGTTTATAGCAGTAAATAATGATTCACAACTCCCCTTCAAATCTCGCAGAGTCTTCACAAATTTTGGAGAATCTTTGAACAATTTGGAACAAGCCAGTGGAGCTCCATGGTGTATGCATGATAACTAATGTATTCCCATCACCCGGGTAACTATCTTAAGGGGTAGCAGGATATAGAGTTGCCAGTGTACAGGGAACCAAAAAGCTTTCGCGTGATCATATAGGTGTGGAATGACTTATGCTGGTAGTTCTGGGGTTCGGGTCAAACGTTGTTCATCTTGCTGCAAAGTTGGAGCAGGAGCAGAAGTCTGAATCCGGTTGGGTCTCTGCTTTGTCACAAAATGCAATATGGTGGGTTTTTACATGTCCAAAATATCTTGGAGAGTTTAATTTGGTGGGGGTACCCTTTGAAGAACTAGATATAATGCCTCATCACAAGTTGGGCGGTATCCCTTAAATCCGACAGTAATGGATTTAGCGCTGCCAATAACGCTACGCTGGATCAGGAGTCAGCGCAAATAACGCCGGCCACAAAATAACCCAGAGTTATTACAGTCGGCGTTATACAGCCAGTGCTAATAGTATGAACACATAAGGCGCAATTACAGCCATATCCCAAGTCCATGTACAGCAGTATTAGCACCCAAAGCCGGCGCAAATACAGCCGAGATTTACCTACAGTCCCCAGCTGGAGGTAAATGAGCACAGGTGCCAGGAATTAAACCACCCCTACCCCAAATACTGTTTCCAACACCATGCTGCCATTATTCGCTGCGAGCTGGGACAGGCAGCTGCTCATGCTGCGCCTTGATCTTGAGATGCAAGCCAACCAGGCCAGACAACAGGGAGCACAGGGTGGGGGTGGCAGGTGGAGAAGGAGGAGGAAGACGTTGAGGAGGAGAACTGGCCAAGCAAACCGAACAACCATCACCAATGTCAGGCCATCACCCTGGGCCCCCACCGACACCCAGTTGATCACCCTGTACCGCCTCAACAGGCAGACCATTGTTGAGCTGCTCAGTACAATAGAGGATGACATAAGAAGCAGGATAAACATCCAGAAAGCTGTAGCCCCACTGCTGAAGCCGGTGTCTGTACTACAATTCTTAGGCACTGGCACCTTGCAGCAATCTGTGGCCATGATGTACGGCATGGCACAGCCCACATTCTATGCAGTGTTGTCCCGGGCTCTGGATGACCTCCTGCGGCATATGCATCAGCACATTACACTGCCCACCATTCTAGCCCAGGTAAATGCCATTAAGGCAACATTCTATGGCATATTCAAATTGATAGAGAGCTCCTCTCTGAACAACTGATTTTGTTCAACTTTCTTCCTGCAAACTAACTGTTTGTCAGCGTTTGGTGATCAACTGCTTTTCACTTGCTGGATCCCTGGCTCCCTGACTCTGAGCTTCATTGCTCTAACCTATATCCACTGGTACTGCTGATATAAAAGAAAGAACAGCGTAGCAGTACGTGAGGCATTCGGTGGAGTGAGGTAGAGTGTCTGGTTGGCTGTGGGACATGGCTCTGCTAACAAGGTGAGAGTGCTTCCCATTCTAGCTCATCTACACCATTGATTTTCCTTGTTTTAATACAGCATGAAGCGCTCTTGCACTAAGAAAAATAGCCTGCGCAGTGCTACATACTGCAATCAAGAAGCAAAGGAGCCCGGTACGGCCGGGAGCAAGCAGAACTTATCTAAGAAAAAGGCCGGAGGAGAGGACCATCCAGGGTTCTTGCACAAGTCAATTTTTAACCGAGGGGAAAACCACCTGGACTCCATCATTGAGCGAGAACCAAACCAGGCAATCTCCCCTTTCAATTCTGATTTCATGGTCCAATCCTCCTCCTTTACATTGAATAAGAGCAACTCGCTATTGAACATGGTAAAATGAGTCAGAGACACGTTAGGAGGTGGTTCCACCCTCCCGCAGAGTAGACCAGAGGAAAACACTGACAGTACCAACCTGTCTGCAACGCCGTACTTGGCTAAATTAGTCTCTCGATCTGACTCATTTGCTTCCTCTGACTCAGACACTGATTACTCTCCACCATCTCACAGATCCCCCATCGCTAACTCGGACGCCACATTCATTAATACAGAGCTAATTATAAACAAGTTGGACACAATGACTGACCTCTTGGCCACACTTGTGCAGGAACAATTAGAGGTCAAATCTATGATCAAAATGGTGGATGCCATGCTGGCTAATCTCAGCAAAGCCAGCGATTTGGCATCTTTAGGTCGACCAAAGAGAAACCACAATGTGGGAGGGGGAAAGGATATCAGAACCCATAGGACTCAATCTTTGGAGGAGGATTCAGAGTGGGAATACGAAGAGATCCACATCTCCCATGTCCCACTGGCAGTAGCGCCCACTTCTGGATTGTCCCACATGCTCATCACAAAAGCCCATACCAATAAAAGTAAAGGGAAAGAATCATGTTCTAGTGACAGCGGGAGTTACAGTGTGAAACTGCCTGAGGCCAATTTAAAATCTGCAAAAATAAAAGCCTCTAGCATTAGAACCGAAGCGGCTGATTACATTCAAGTCAGAAAAATGTTATTGGACTATATAATGCCAGCACCCCTGAGACCGAATGGCTCGGTGGGTACCCTAAGGTGGATATCATGGAACACTCGGGGTATATAGATTTTTTCTTCAATACCTCTTGGGGGTGGCAGAAATCTTGGCTTCTGACGTTTTTAGAATGCAGGAAACATGGTTATGTAATATGTTTAACATAGATGGATATCCGATAAGAGTGACGGCAGCTATCCCTTTGAAATGGGGCTGCCCAAGTGGTGGCCTTGCTATCGGGGCAAGAACAAGATACCATCTGGAACCCTATGCAAGTACCATCACTTCACCTAATGTTTTAGCTGCATGCTTCCAAGTCATGTGGAATACAATAGAGTATTAATTCTAAATGTTTACGACCCTCCCCTAGGGTCTCAGACTAAGAAGATCCAACTAACACTGAGCGATATCATTGCTATGTGGCACAAGGTATTCCCTAATGGATATGTATTGTTGGGAGGGGATCTTAATGCAAAGGATCTTAATCTAGGGGGAAATGATCAGGGGACTGGGGAACGTAACTGGTGACAATTTATTTTGCACAAACAATTAGAACACTTATCGTACCTAAAAACAAACCCAGAGCAAAAGGGTGCAACACATACCTGGTCTAGTGGACGGAATGCTACTCATATTGATTATGTTTCCTCAGATCTTCTTATATTGGAAGGATGCTCTGCTGCCACCATCAATACCAAAGAAGCTAGTGACCATGCTCTGCTGACCTGGACAGTCACCAACAATGCAGCGAAAAAGGTGCTAAGGTGTAATACACAGATTAATGTAAACAGACTGGGTTTCCCCATAATATGGACAGGATCTCATATGCGTACAGTAACCAACTATATAATTTACAACCAATCACAGTTGGAATCAAGGATGACAGAAGAGGGTTGCTACATGGAAACATTATTCACCAGCATTATAGTGTTGGTTTATTGGACAACAAATAGAGCAAACAATAAGTGAGGGCAAAGTCATGGCCCATTGTTTGATGAGAGGATAAACAAGTGAAAGCAGGATCGTCAGCACACAACGGCTGAAATTAGAAGGAACCCTCATATATCTCATCATGAAAAACAAATCCAACTCTCCAGCATTGAGATACATCATAAAAATTGGCACTGCAAGCACAAGCACTCGAATGATAACGCAAATTGGCTTTACCTGGCTGGCTTGCTCAATTTAATGATAACAGGACATTTTGGGCACGCTATGAAGAATTTGCGTCTCCCTCGACTACAAAGGAACTAAATCCTATCACTGAGGTTGCTTGGAATGTTTTTGTTGATGACTTATACTTTTATCACAATGCTGATATTATGGTAATCACTGAGGCCAAGACCTATTGTAAGGAATCAATATTGGGCTTTGATAGTGATGATTTAGTGCTAATTATCAATACATTAAAACCTTCTTGTGCCCCCGGATCCCATGGCATTCCCAATACTCTCTTCAAAGCAAACCCTCAGGCCGGGGCCAAGGTACAATGTAGCTCATTTAGATATATTGAGAGAATTGCAGCTATCCCTGAGAGCTAGTTAAAATCTATGCTGATCACTGTCTCCAAAAGAGGTGATAGACATGACCCGGCAACTTGCAGACTATTAGCAATGATGGACACCTCGCAAGAAATGTGTGCATACATATTGATTAGGAAATGAACTCTTTGAGTACAGGATAAGAAGTTAATCCCTACCTTTCAGATGGGCTTCAGAAAGGACCACTCTACCCTAAAAAATGTGTGTGCCATGGACCACTTGATGGCGGATTCAGCTCATGTGCAGGAATTATACTGTTGTTTTGTGGACTACAGCAAGGCCTTTGACCTAGTGTCACGGGTGTTGCTCTGGGAAAAACTCACAAAATGGGGGATTGACTCACAATTATTGCTTTTTTATTAAATCCATCTATACAAATACAGCAGTAACTGTGCGTTTCAGCTCTTCGGGTGAATTTGTATGTTATAGACAAACAAAACGCAGCCTTAAGAAAGGCTGCACACTTGCGCCAATGCCTTATAACCTATTTACAGCAGATTTGGCAAGCCACCTTGACAATATAAGACATTTTCCACCAAAAATAAATGATAGGTGAGTTGGGTGGCTTGCCTATGCAGACGATACCATTTTGCTAGTTAAAACTCTGATAGGCCTCCAATGCTCTATCACAGCCCTGTCCACTTATGTAAAAAAAATTCCATGACATTAAACATCTCTAAGATGAAAGTAATGTGCCTTGGAGATGTTAAGAAACGGAAAGGGAACCAACGATTTACCTGGAGCGTAAATCATACGGCATTGCAAGTCACAAAGGAGTATCCTTATCTGGGGTACCCAATAACTATTGCACGCTCTAATGCTTATTATGGGGAGATTATACTCCCTAAGATACTGAAAAAACGGACTGCAATGAAGTAATACATAATTAAGAAAGGGGGCTACAACATCGCTGCACTATTGGAGATAGATAAAGTCAGTATTATTCCAAGTCTACTCTATGGCCTGTCTGTTTTGGAGCGAAAGTATATTCAATGGCTGAGGGCAGAATCGTGCGATCGATCATAAATCTGCCCCAGTCAGTCTCAATAGAACTCTTACGAATGGAATATGGCCTCGCGTCACTAGAGTCTTTGTGGCTAGTCCAAAGGACTCTACTTTACCTAAGGCTGATGACTGTTTCTGAAACCCACAATGACATAATGAGACTGATTGGGAAAAGATATGATAAGGATACCAATAACACATTTGTCGTGGAATTACGTAGTACTGCTCTGAACTTCCTTGCTGAAAAAGATGCTTCTAATGATCAGCTGATTAATATGACCAGCGCAGAGATTACCATTAAAAGGAAAGCTATGGAGTGGGATACTATATCCAATATTGAGAAACTGTCATTCAAGAAAAGATACCTGGAGTTTTCAACTGAAGTATTTAAACCTAATCTACCTCGTAACTAGTTGACTAAATTATGTTCCCCGACCTTGAAGCGCTTTATCATATATTTGAGATTAAACATCCTCCCCACAGAGGAGTATTTTCACTTTGTTGACAGAATTCCATACGAGGAACGTATCTGTCGACTCTGTGGGCATGATATTGAATCCAGCCATCACATTTTGACATCTTGCTCTATGCTTTTACCAAATTGTGTCAAAAGCTATCGCCTATTGGTAAACCACATAGACCATATTCGATATGATCACTTTTGCAGTATTCTATATTCTGCCAAATCAGTTGTAATCACATCAGCAGCATACTCAATTTGGAAAACGACCATACAAAAAATAGATATGGTCCAGATCTCAGAGAACAAACGAAATTAATTTGTGAAATTGCCATCTTATGGATCTCAAACACACATTATCTATTGTATAATGTTTAGATGATAATGATATTTAAAGCATGCATTTTCTTACTGCATTTTATCTTGTTGATTGTTTTTCTTCTTTTTACTTCTTGTTTCTTCTATTTTTTAAATATTGCTTAAGGCTTGTTCAATAGCTAATGCAAAAAAAATATATATATATTGCTAATTTCAGTTACCATAGTGCTTACAAAGGCTTACAATTCCAAAAGGTGGATATTTGACCACTATGGAGCCACATACAACTCCCCCGTCCATCAAACCAGTTGAACAGTGACAGCTACTATAGGAGACCACCAGCAGCCATATTTATTTTCATGGCAAATTTATTTTAAAAGTGGTAGCTATCATTTTTCATTTATAAAGTAATGAGGTACGTTTCAGTAAAAGCGTCTCGTTAAATTACACTGCCAGTGCTCTATACATGTCCCATTGTTATTCATATTAGGGAATTTATTGAAACCTGACCCAGCTTCGAGTAGCAACGGAGCACATTACAATCACATTTTAACAACTACAGGCATTGGAGCTGCAATCTCTCTGAGCAATAATTCACAGAGATGGACCATATGAGCAACTAAAGTCCCCTTTCAATAGCCACCGGCTTCATATTGGCGTGCACAATGCTAATCATATTAGGTACAGCCCCCAACCATCTCCAGCTGAACAGAGTGCACACCAGCTCTCCTTAAGTGCAGCAGCCAATGGAAATAATTGAGAGGTACAGCGAAGCTCATGTGCTGCAAATCTATCAGAGGACCACACTTGCTAAATTGAACATCCGAATTGAAAGTCCGCACCACAATACACTGGTGCTCTGCTAGCTTTGACTCAGCTTTTGTAACTGCTTTATCCACAACAAAAGTATGATTGAAAATACGAGTATTAAATATTGCTTATGGCTAGTTTTCCGTTGGAAAAGGGTCGCAGGTGTGAGAGAGAAAGTGGGCTAAATGTCCATGCCTAATTGAAAGGGTTTAGATTTTCTTCTAATTAAATACATCACTAAGGAGACTTTGAAGAGTTAGGATTAGGGTTTCCAATGCCTGCCTAATTATGCAGAGCTGTGAAATGGATAATGAAGGGATGACCCAATCAGAAATCCTAGTTAGCTGTGCACCACAGCGATGTTCTGTGCACATTCCGAAGCATGGATCTATTTGATTACTGACATGTTGAGGTTTAAATTAAAATCAACACGTAGGGCTATCTGGTTGTGTTTAAGGGGATATTATGAAGACATTTTATCCGACTGCTGGTTATGCCACGCCACGCGAATGAATGCAATTACAGTAATTAGCATTCGGCGTTAATTAACCATTACTGACTGGTTGCCATAGTTGTACAAAATAAAGCCATGCCATCCACTACTTTATATGGCTTTTCCAATACCCTCCCTAGAGCATTGGCATAATCTAATTGTTATACACGGCATATTATGCCCATTTTGTGTTTTACCGCGTTTTTCATTGTGACTAAAAATGAATGAGTTAAAAACTGCCAAAGAACACATTGTGAGGGGAGATACCTAAAATAATGACAACATCCATTAATGTTATTCCGTGAGGCCGCATTCAGTAAGGAGACACTTTTGATATGTTTTAGACATCTGGGAGGTTATTGCATCATACAATGTCAGGTGCGCAGCGTCCCAGTTCTCTTAATCACTGGAGTGAACTCAGGGCAGCAGAAATGCAACCTCATTAGCACCAGAGCAACCCTCCGCTGTGGGTCACAATGAGAGCTTTACCCCACCTACCATATGAAAACCTTCTGCCTCTCCCTGGGACTGAGTAGGAGAATGCATTGATGTCACTTAACCTACCTTCTGCGTGGGGGACCCCTACTCGTCCTTGGTCTGAGGCAGCACTGAAGATGCCCACCCTCTGTTTAACATGTCGCTATCACATCCTTTCTAAAACATCTTCCATTGGCTTTCACAATGAGCAAAGCCCTGTGTCAGTGTTTGAGTTTTACACATGTGCAAATTAATGCTGCTATTACTATACTATAGCACATAACGCACGCAGCGATACAAGGCAAGACAACTATATCACTTTCCAATAAAGGGGCCACCCAAGTCCCAACACGAATATTCAAAACATAACTTGTTTGACAATGTTTTTTCCTCAGTCAGGTTTAAGATATACGTTCCAGGTCCAGGGATGTTGGGGTGTACTTAGGAGGAATCCTAGAGCGAGGTCAAAATGTTCTACATCTCTGCAACACCACCCAGTAGCCATCCTTGTAGCCATCCAAGTAGCCTTACATACCACAGCGCCACATGGCAACTAGATGGCACTGGAACATGCGTGGCTTGTTAGATTAAATGGTCTTTGAAACACACATTTGCAACTGCAGGATTATTTTACATGGATTTTTTTACACCTGCCATGGATGGTGTTCAGTAATGCTCATTAGAATTCCATCTTTAATTTATTAAGCATGTCTAAAAAGTTGTCATGTCAAAGGAGATTGCCTCAGTTCACCTGCAGGTCCTTAGATTGACGTTCATTAATGAATCTGGCGAGGTTTATGCACATGCTTAAAATGCTTACTCTGGGGTTGGAGGATGGGCATGTCTGCTCATTGTGTGCACATGCACAGTGGTGAGATACATCCTTCTAGTTTGCGTTTCCTTACTGAAGTTTGGTGAATCTTTTATGTATGTATTTATTTATTATGTATGTAATACGTGCATATGTTATACAATTGGAACGTTTATACTTTTAGTTGTTATACAAAAAATGATGCATAATATATACAGTATCAATAAAACATTTGAGATGAATAAAGTGGGGTTCTTCTCTCAAGTACAGTGTCAATCCATGACCAACCCCACTAACAATGCCAACCCAAAGGCCATAACACCAACACCAAAACATGAACATTACTGGCCTGCCCCAGACACGGAAACTACAACAATGTTCTGAAACGGTTAGACCTTTCAACTGAACATATAAACCCCAGAGACCTGGGTCCAGTTCTCTCAACTTTCCAAGGAAACTTCTGCACCATTAGACTATTAGAATGAACTTCTTCAATATCGACACATTTGGACAGTAACCTTGTATGTAATTCATATGTTTCCTCACACTCACTAAAATGTTTGAAGTTTCCAAAATAAGTGTTTGTTTACATAAACAACAATATCGATTAACTTGGTCTACACCTCTGTGTGAGCCCCATACCTCTAATCTGCATAGTAACTTACTTGCTGTTCAAGGAAAGTAATACGGAATGCAACACTTGGCACCTGCTGAACTGTTTCCTCTTCTCCTTCTGAATGATCATATCAGGTGGCGTATTATTGCATTCATTGTATCGCTGTAGGTGCCATTTTCTGAGCGTTGGACAGAACTAGTTGCTGGCGGAAGCCGCCCCTCAATGTGTATGTCTCTTTATACCTCAGTAATCCTCCCTCCATATCCCTTTGCTCCTTACGGATTAGCCTTCAGCACTCTGCCACGTCACACTCACCTTGCATTGCAGGGGGCACAGGTCAAACAGGCTGTGCTGTGAGATGCCCATACAATTTCCTAGCCACACCTTGGACAAGGTTGGGCCCCAGTCCATAAAACACAAGAGAGCTTTCCTTGTCACTACACTATAAACAGTGAGACTGAGCAAGGTTGAGGTGACATTCTCCAAAGACGGTTCCAGTTCCAGAAAACATTTCTAGATCATAGACCTACTCCATTGTTAAAAGCTGAATTATAATGTTTTCAAAGTAAATGCTTCAGAACCTCAGCCCACCAAGTAAGGAGCATCATGAGAGCAAGATGACCCATGGACAGAACAAGCCAACACGTCCTTATTCCAGACTACAAGCTTGATCCCCATATCTAAACATCAACATTCCACAATTTTGACCACAGCAACTTTAATGCACTCTATTGTAACGGCAATTACTGCAATTTCAATTTCTCTGCCTTGTCTACAAATCTCTCCATGACCTAGCCCCCCCTATATTTCCTCCCTCCTCTCATTCTACTCTCCCTCCCACTCTCTCCGCTCAGCTGACCTACACCTTTTCACTGTACGCCCAGCTCCTTGTGTCTCCTTACGTTACTGCTCCTTCCAACTCTTGGCCCCCCTCCAATGGAACTCCTTACCCCTCTCTATCCGCTCCTACCCCTCCTACATATCTTTCCGCTCCTCCCTGAAGCCCTTCTTCACCAATCCCCCCTTACTCTCCTTCCCTACCGCTCCCCCATCCCTACCCATCCCTTCCCCTCCCTCCTTCCCCTACATCCCGATGACCTATAAAACGCTGAATGTAAGCCCTTCCTCACCAATCCCCCTGACTCACCTTCCCTACAGCTCCCCCCCATTATCTACACATCCCTTCCCCTCCTTCCGTCCTCCTCATCCCCATGACCTCATGCAGGAAGCTGTAACCACCTAAGGGTGTAAAACTCACCTGTGAACTCCCCCACCTGCCCCACCCTTGAGTTAATTGTTCCATATACTGTACCACTGGTTTGTTTCAAGTTTGTAAATATGCTTCTTTTTTGTACTGTTGTTATTCTGTAAAGCGCTTTGGAGTAAAGTGCTATATAAACTCAATAAACATAATCATAGACTTCTTCCAATGGATTCTCACTGAGAAATGTATGGCACAGTACATCCTGATTCAAATAGTGGTCTATAAAGGGTGTATGAAAGTTAAATTACAGAAACTCAAAAGAGCCCACTACTGTTACTGTTTATCAATACCTTCCCACTTTGGCAGTGGTTCATGTGCATGCCTGTTGCCTTCCTTAGATGTGCATGCCATGTCTTAGATACCCTCTCTGGACTCAAATCCATATGTTCCATTACCTGTGCTCCCCAAGATAAGAACAGATATTAGCACCGGTGGGGGTTGGGGATTGGCTGGCTCCCAGTCAGTCAAGAAGCTCAGAATGGGGTATTTGCCTCATACTAAAACAACTGTTCTGAGCCTCCTAAGAAGCAGGAGACCACCATCTTCCCTGTGGGGAAAGCAGGTAAGTTTGCACCATACTCCCTTTCCAAAGCCCCTACCTCCAATTTTTTCCAAAAGCAACCTCCACCCCTGCCCCACTTACCTGGCAGTCTGATGTCCATCACCGGCACCGGGAACACTTAGAGTTTCCAGCACATCTACGTCACAGTAATAGGCACCATGGAAAGGGAGAAGGGACTATGTGTATGTTCAAAATCTGTTTGTCAAAGGTTATCTCCAAAGCAAAATATGGAATGGGTATGCAGGGCTATGGTAATCTGGCACAATAACAGTTTCACGAAAATATATTTTTTAAGTAGCTGCTTGGTTTACCAATGTCCTTTGCAAATTTTGAAGTTCATTGGTAGTTCGGACTGCCATTCTTGCAAGTTGCACTCATATTGGAGCCAATGTTTTTAAGGTTGGTCATTTGGGGCAATGTCAACATGGTCCTAACCCAACAAATGATTACTGGGTTGTTAATGTCTGGAAATAATATCATGTCGATTCCTTGGTTTAGACATGTAAGAAAGTTGTCTAACATTTTAAACAATGAAAGTCTATTTACAAATCCGGCTAGTATCATTTGTAAGGCAGCTAAGACTTCTTGCAAAACTCTTCGACCGGACAGCATACTCCAGGCTCAATTCCATTGTAGAAGCCTACTATCTCCTCGACCCCGCACAATCCAGCTTCAGACCACGACATGGAACAGAAACCACTCTGATCTCGATCTGGGATGATCTCAAGGTCACTGCTGACTCGGAAGGATGTGCAGCACTGATTCTCATCGATCGCTCTGCTGCCTTTGACATGGTTAACCAATCAATCCTCCTTGACCGCCTTCACTCTCTAGGAATCTGTGCCACTGCTATCAAATGGGTCACTTCCTTCCTCAGCAACAGAAAACAAATAACCCTTCTCTCCCCGTTTGTCTAATCTGCTCGCTCAGTGAACACTAGAGTACCCCAAGGTGCATGCTTATCTGCTCTCCTGTTCAACCTCTATATGTCCACTCTACCAGGAATCATCTGCACGCATATCTCCTGTTACAACTATGCTGACAATACCCAAATTATCCTTAGAATTTCCAAGTCAGGCACCAACCCCCATCCCGACCTTGAAGCTTGTCTCTGCGATATTGACTGATGGATGACAATAAACCACCTCCGTGTAAACCCTGTTAAAACAGAAATCATGGTGTGCTGCAATACTGCCCTTCTGCCACATCTGCTCCCATGCCCACCTCCCCCCTATGATATTGTTAGAAACCAAGGCTGCACTATGGGCCCATGACTTACCCTCTCCAGTCAGTTCAACAACTTGTCAAAATGCTGTCACTACCACCTCAAACTCCTCAGAGGCATTTTTCCCTACATCTGCTACTGAACAGACTTTCCACAGTTATCTCTATTGTGATGTCGAGCCTGGGCTATGCCAACTCCCTATACCTAGGAACACCGGCATACCAACTCAACAAACTCCAAAGAGCCCAAAACACTGCTGCAAAACTGCTCCTTGCCCTGGGTCAAAGAGACCACGTCTCACCAGCTTTTCAAACCCTCCACTGGCTCCCAGTCAGACGAAGGGCCACTTTAAAGACCCTATGCATCACTCACCGAGTAGTGCACAAGACTGGCCCATTGTACCTACAAGAAAAGATAAAACCATACCTCCCATCTCGCACCCTAAGATCAAGCACTGCCCTCCTTCTAGTGATTCCAACCTCTAACTCTGTCAGGATAAGAGGATCCGCCTTCGCATCCTTAGCCCCAACTCTGTTGAACTCGCTCCCCTCACATATCCAACATACCGAAGACTATATGACATTCTGCAAAGCTCTAAAATGTGTCTCTTCCCGTAATACCGACCCCGACCATCTGAAGCGACTGAACTCTTGCAACCAGATGACAAATGCTCAATGAGACCCGAGCAATGTCACAACTGAATAAGCATCACTAATAAACTAAGGCACACCTGAAAACCGGAATTAGCAAATTCCTTAGATCTTAACTCCACCCAAACACTCATCTCCCATAACACCATGCTTACTCTCTACTCTACAACATCACACAATCAGAGTTCAGCTACACTCCATGATCAATTTCGGCCTAGCTTCTCACATACGAACATTACAAACATTACCCCATCAACACCTCATCATTCTATTAAAATGCTGCTACATCCCACGACAAACCGGCCTAGCTGCACACATAAGCATCCTTCACAGGCCTAGCACAGCCTGAACCCAGTCCTTGTGCCCACCCTCCAGACTGCACACATTCAACTGATATCAATACCACCACAACTAATGCCAGGTTGCAGCTATCATCAGGTAATTGCATCAGCTGCACACAGGATGCCTCACTTTTGATGCAGTATTTTCCACGCCCTGCAATCATCTGAAGTTAATACACTGTGATAGGTTGGCAGGAATATGCCATAGGTAAATATATCATTGTGGAGGTTTGGTTAGATTCACAGGCTTGGCTTTCCTTAAGGTGGGTGATTTTAATTGAGAGGTTTCAATAGAGGTGGTGGCAATAGATGTATTTTGATTTTGGTGATTTTTGTTTTGCACGGATGGGCAGTTGGTTTGACTTAGGTGCACTTGATTATGGTTTCAATTCAGTCTTTAGGTTTTTTTTGTTTAGTTTGTTCATTTGGTGTTTATATGTTTTGGCATTTTAGGGTTCTTTAACCGCACTGTTTTGAAGACGACTGTAGGAGTTTCCGCAGGGATCCTGGTCTCTGTGCACGCTGTGCACAGAAGCACACTTAACATTTTTTGGCAATACTTTCTTTATAAGGTACATAAAAATGTTTTATTACTCAGGTATAATTCACTTTGAGGTTTTCCTTTGGAGTCACACAAGTTTCATTTCTGTGATTATACTACCACTTTACATGATCATGTATAACTTCTTTGGATTTGTGTGTAGACATGACATTTAATCCATAGCTTCAGTAGAATCTGTTTAGGCAGTTGAAATCTTGAGTGAACGATGTTGTGAGTGCTAATTCTATATATATCTGTATTTGCAGATCTTCTGCTCCTGAAGAAGGGGTTATTCCCTGAAACACGTAGAGCTTGAAGCTGTATTTCAAAGTTGGGAGTACATTACTTTGTCTGTTTTTGATTTGTTTTCCATGCTGGCCATATGTGAAGCCATATGATATCTGTTTTTCTTGATTCAAGTGAATATATGTTGTTATTTATGTTCTAACTTGACATTTCTGTATATAAAAGTGTAAATGTTTTGAAAACTGACTGATTTATTTCAGCATGTATGGTGTTAAGTTTAGACACTTTTTGGTTTTATGTTTAACACAGGCTCCAGTGTCAGGGCATGTATTCCTCCCCAGCACCCACAACTGTTTAAAATTATTTTCCAAAAGTTAGTATCTATTTTCTGTGAAATAGGTGTGCTCTGATTGATATTGCTTTTTGCATTTAGGTAGTTGCTCTTTTTGTGTGACACTAATCATTGGTAGCACCCACATGAAAGATTATGTCCTTTTCGAAAATTAATGAGATCACAGATAAACATGCCACCACTTTGGCATTTACAAGCGATGAAGCTAAACAGATTCTGGCTCTAATTGGCCAAACTGAAAAACTTACAGATACACAAGATAACCCTGATTGCTTGATCTCTAGGCTTGAACGTGTCATTAGACGTGAGATTTCTCAAAAGCTTCATGCTTCGACCCTTGTCAAATACCATAAATCCCAACGAATTCCTAGGGGTCTGAGAGTTTATTTCAGGCCAACCTTATGTAAGGAAAATAAGGAGTTTATTATTAAATGGGACCAGATATTAAATAAATGTTCACTGGACCTTATTCTTTTGACCATACAGGAACTCGCTAATTCTTTAGACAATATTCAGAAAGAAGTTATGGAGTTGACTACTCAACTTTCTAAGTTGAAAACTGAATAGGACCTCAAGTGCATTTTGGATGACATCAATTTGAAACTTGCTTCATATAAACAAGACATTGAGCAACGCAAATTACATAAATTCAGGAGAGATACTTTTGATTACCATAACGATATTGTATATTCGTGGCAAGAATTTTATGCACAAAGAAATAGGAATAGATTTCCTAAACCTGGACCAAAGTCATCAGGCTCGGATAACACCACTGAGGGAAGCATTGGCGACCCCATACTAGGTACAAGTTTACCAACCCGCACTCCGGTGGTCAGTGGACATACAGGTGAAGCGGTTTTAAATGTACCTATAGGGGCACGTTCACCACCGAGGGTTCCTTTTTTAGAAAAAAGACCCGACGTGGGAACAAGGTCCAAAAAGAAAAACAAGTGAGAGAATCCATTGTAGTCAATATTTCGAGTAAAACCCTAACTGACAATCAGCTTGATATTTTGAATAAGGGACTCTCATTTGTTCCAGCAAGCAACTCCACTTTGTTTGAAGAGAAAATTAATCTACATTTGTTATTACGGAAAATTAAACTTAAACTGTTTTTTGCCACGCAAACGTTTGACACAACAGTTGAAGAAATTGAGGACGGATTGGAAATGAAACCTAAGAGTATGTTTGATCCACCAATTGAAATTCCAGTGGTTAATATGTTTAAATTTAAAGTAGAAAATGACTTGAAGAAAATCAAGTTTAATTCAAAAATTCCAGTCAATCTCAAAGAGTCACAGCTTAAAGACATTGAGGCCTTGGCTAAAGATTTGGATTTAACGATTAAACCAGCGGACAAAGGTGGGGCAGTAGTAGTTATGGACTCTGCTTTTTACCACACCCAATGTCGGGAGATATTGAATGATAATATCAACTATCTACGGTTGGACAGAGATCCAACCATACAGATTAGATCTGTAATTGAAGATTGTGTCAATAAAGCTTTTGATAATGATTGGATCTCCATTAAAACCAGGTTCTTGCTTCTTAAAAAACATCTGATTATTCCAGTACTGTATGGACTTCCTAAGATTCATAAAAACACATCATATCCTCCATTGAGACCTATTGTTGCAGGTACGGACAGTATTCTAGATCCTTTGTCTAAATATGTCGATAAGATTTTGCCACCTTTAGTCAAGTTGATACCGACTTATTTAAGAGACACAACTGATTTTCTATTGAATGTTAATGAAATCGTTTGTTTATCTTCAGAATGTATTCTGTTCTCAATGGATGTGTGTAGCCTGTACACCTCGATTCCACATCAGGAAGGAATTGAGGCGGTAGAGTGGCTACTATTACAGTCTGTGAATGTAGAATGTGATCCACAGTTGGTCGTTGAACTCATCACGATCATTTTGAACAATAGTTACTTTAGGTACCAAGATTCTTTCTTTGCACAAGTTTCTGGAACATCCATGGGGTCAGAGATGGCCCCAGCCTATGCCAATATTTATATGTACTGGTTTGAAAAGCAGTTTGTTCTAGATAAAGTTGAATGGTCCAGCAGAATTATTGTTTGAAATGGTACATCAATGACATTTTCGGTGTGTGGTGTGGCTCCAAAGAGGTTTTGATTATTTAAACAATGTACATTCACGTATCAAATTCACTTTGGAAATTGGTGATCCCAAATTACACTTTTTGGATGTTCAGTTAGAAATTGTTAATAATCAGGTCAAAACATCACTTTTTCACAAACCGACAGATGTTAATAACTTATTACACTTTGCGAGTTTCCATCCAAAACCAATGATGCCTAGTCTTCCATACAGTCAGATTTTACGTATTAAGAGAATCATTACTGATACAGATGAGTTTAAAACTGAATGCGAGACACTTTCACAAAAATTCTCAGCAAGAGGGTATCCAGCACAACTTTTGAATGATGCCCAGCCAGAACAAGGCGCTCCCGATTACAAGGGAGCAATTGCTCACCCCAAAAACCAAGAAGGAGCCAGCTGCAATATTTCACATCTCCAAATTTTCCAGACGAAGTTGGCAGGTCAAAAGAATTATACACAAACATTGGTCGATTCTCCATCACGATCCTTTACTTCTGGAATTGTTCCCAAGCCCTCAATGATGGTCTATAGAAGAGGCAGAAATATTAGGGATAGAGTTGTGAGAGCGGAAAGATGTCCGAAGGAAACTCAAATGACATTGGCTACCAAAACAAAGGGTATATTCCCTTGTTTGACATGCAGTCACTGCAATAATGTGGCTAAAGGAGAATATATTCTTCACCCACATATGGGTATGAAAATTAAGCTTCGAGATTTTGCCACATGCAGATCCATACGGGTGATATACAGCATTAAGTGCCCGTGTGGGTTGATGTATATTGGACAGACAGCCATATCGGCTCGTGAAAGATTGACTGAGCATAAATCCCATATCAGATATAATAATGTAAAATCTTCAGTAGCTAGACAGTTTAATTTGTTCAGACACACTATTGCACAATTAAGGTTTAATGTTTTGGAGGTGGTGAAGAAACCCCCTAGAGGAGGTGACTTGACGAGAATGTTTTCTCAGAGAGAGATGTTTTGGATTGACCTCGTGGATACTGTATCTCCAAGAGGTCTCAATGAGGAGCTCTCCTTGAATTGTTTTATTTAGGAGAATTGGTATGGTTGGAAAAGGAAAAAGGTTCATGTCTCTAAATATGTATAAATAGATGAGGTCTAGGTCTCATGTAGTGGTTTGTTTGCTCCCAGAGTTGTATACTTGGTGATTCCTTCGAGGTGAATGTATGAGTTGGTGGTTTGTTAGTTCAAGATCAGCACGAGTTTGTAGGTGTTCAGCTCCTAGGTTTTAATTTCCCTGGTTGTGTATATATTGGTTTATTTTAGTCACTATGAATTTTGTTTTGTATTGCGTTTTTCTCTAGGTATTTTATTTATGATTAGTAGTTGAATAGTATTTTGTTAATGCATTAGTTTATAAAAAAAAAAATGAGTCTTTCTTCTATGTTGGTTCCTCATTGGAGACTTGTTCTTCTCCTTTTTTTACCCCTCCCCCTTTTTTGTGTTTCGGCACTATTTAGGTGAGCGGTTATCATTTTGATTGTTATTGACACTTTGTTGTAAATTTTTTGTTAGGTTTTTTTCATTCCATTGTTTTATTTAAATGTGCGTGCATGTAGGGCTAGGTAACATGCCGTCTTTATTTTTTCATTTGCTTTTGGTGTTTATTCTTAATGTGATCTTTATTTTCCGATTACATGCAGTAGAAGACTTGAGCTTCTTTTTGCGGACATGTTTTCTTTACCTGCACGCATTTAGAAGCATACGGAGTCAGCATCACTCGATGGTATTGCTGATTATCCGAGGGTCATGTGACTTTGCCATGTGACCACCCAGAACCAGCATAAATAACGTTAAAAACTGCATACGCGGTTTGGAAGCGGTGCGGTTGAATGCGAGGAGAGCCGGTCTACTTTAATGTAGAACGGGTAGTCTCATAAGGTAAGGTTTGGTCCTTTGGGCGGTTTCTTTATGTGAGAGGTGTATCGTGTTTAAAGGGATATTAAGTGTTCAATTTTATTAGTTTCACAGTACGATTCTACAAAAGGCAGGATGCCTCACGTTTGATGCAGTATTTTCCACGCCCTGCAATCATCTGAAGTTAATACACTGTGATAGGTTGGCAGGAATATGCCATAGGTAAATATATCATTGTGGAGGTTTGGTTAGATTCACAGGCTTGGTTTTCCTTAACGGGGGTGATTTTAATTTAGAGGTTTCAATAGAGGTGGTGGCAATAGGTGTATTTTGATTTTGGAGATTTTCGTTTTGCACGGATGGGCCGTTGGTTTGATTTAGGTGCACTTGATTATGGTTTCAATTCAGTCTTTAGATTTTTTTTAGTTTAGTTGGTTCATTTGGTGTTTATATGTTTTGGCATTTTAGGGTTCTTTAACCGCACTGTTTTGAAGACGACTGTCGGAGTTTCCACAGGGATCCTGGTCTCTGTGCACGCTGTGCACAGACGCACCCTTAACATTTTTTGGTGATACTTTCTTTATAAGGTTCATAAAAATGTTTTATTACTCAGGTATAATTCACTTTGAGGTTTTCCTTTGGAGTCACACAAGTTTCATTTCTGTGATTATACTACCACTTTACATGATCATGTATAACTTCTTTGGATTTGTGTGTAGACATGACATTTAATGCATAGCTTCAGTAGAATCTCTTTAGGCAGTTGAAATCTTGAGTGAGCGATGTTATGAGTGCTAATTCTATATCTATCTGTATTTGCAGATCTTCTGCTCCTGAAGAAGGGGTTATTCCCCGAAACGCGTAGAGCTTGAAGCTGTATTTCAAAGTTGGGAGTACATTACTTTGTCTGTTTTGATTTGTTTTCCATGCTGGCAATATGTGAAGCCATATGATATCTGTTTTTCTTGATTCAAGTGAATATATGTTGTTATTTATGTTCTAACTTGACATTTCTGTATATAAAAGTGTAAATGTTTTGAAAACTTACTGATTTATGTCAGCATGTATGGTGTGCAGAGGACGGGAGTGTCTTTAAGTTTAGACACTTTTTGGTTTTATGTTTAACACAGGCTCCAGTGTCAGGGTGTGTATTCCTCCCCAGCACCCACAACTGTTTAAAATTATTTTCCAAAAGTTTGTATCTATTTTCTGTGAAATAGGTGTGCTCCGATTGACATTACTTTTTGCAATTGCATCAGCTGCACACATAACAGGTTCACACAAGCACCCTATGACACCTCACTCTCTCAACTGACCTGGACTACAGTCCCCCAGGGCGTTCGACTTACCAGCACTTTGAGGTCATAACAATGATATATAGAGCGCTATATAAATGCTAAATAACTATTGCAACTTCATGAGGTTACGTCAGCACAAACACCACACTTAGAGCTTATGAATAGCACTAGTTGCCAACATGTCGCATTGTTTTTCAAAGGCCTTCAGAAATAGCTAATAGTTTCTAAATCTTTAAATTACCAGTATTTTATTACTAGAGCTTGTTTTAATATTCATCCTTTGAAAGCTGTAAATACCAAATGGGTTGTCCATCATTCAGACAAAGTCATCTGTGATATGTGTAATGGCGGTGCAGAGGACTTGTTACACTATCTTTTCTTTTGTTTAACCTATCATTGTGGTCGTAATCACACTATAATTCCACTACTACATACATTTAAATCTACCCAATGCAGACCTGCAATGGACTTTATTTTGCTTGCTGATTCCCATCTGGATTCTTGGACCTTATCGTCCTATATGAGAACTGCATTGGCTATCAGGAAAAAGCACGTGATCATTACATAACTCTCGAATGGCTGTAATTCCATTATTTACAAGTTTGTTCTTTTTAGTAATTTGATTATTTGTCGCTATCTGAATTGTTTTACACAATACATTAAATATCTCCATTTCCTGTACACATCCAGACCTGCAAACAAGACAGAATGTCCTAGGAGAGGGTGAGAGGCAAGGGTGCCCAAGACGAAATCCTTCGACGGGGAGTTCTTGGATATGAGGTGGTTGCATACCCTGATGAATTGTATGGACTCAGGCAGTGCAAAATATCAGGCAAGCGGAGAACTGCCATCTGGTGTACAGTGCACCCAGTGATGGGGAGGAACACAGGAAGCGCTATAACGACCTGAGGGTCAGGGTGCACGGACTGATGTCCCAACTTTGTGGGAGAGCATGCCAACTGGCTGAGGAACTGTGAAGCCACTGGTCCTCACCGCATGGGAAGAGAAATGCAGCACAGTGATGAACATGGAGACCATCAAGGGAGTTGGAGGTGCAGAGGCAGGTATCAGCAGTCTGGAGGCAGGAAGTGAGTCAAACCCCATCCTCCCAGCAACTGTGCATGTATCAATGGCTAGCACAATATGCCAAAGGGGTACATCCAAGTGCCCTGCACTTTAAACCCATGCTGGCAGCACAGCAATGCCCCATAGAGACCAGCCAGTTCCATGTAGCAAGCCACCCCCTGCCCAATTAGAGTGGCATCCATGGAGGGGACTTGTGTGCATGGGGACCCGAATCGTGCATGCCAGACAACAGGTGCCCAATCACAGGCACCTTGTTATCCCCACACACAGGCCAAAGACCAACTGAGCATGTGACATACATCCCTACCCATCATTGTGAACCCACATGCAAACACCCCTGACCAACCATGCACATCAGCCCAATTGTCTGGGGATCCTACTCAGCACCATGTAATGAATGCCTTGCATGCCAAAACATGTGGGAGAATGAAACCTGACAACATCTCCTATGTCCCCTACAGGCACTCAAGCAAAGTCAGAGACATCCGAGGATGATGAGGTGGCAGGCCCATCTGGGGGTGGGACATCTCAGCCCACAAGTCCCACCAGTACCCCCACCACTACTACCACCACCTTGAAAAGTGTCAGACAGTCCAGGCCAGGGAGGATATCTGGCCAAGGCACACCCCATCTCAGCAGGAACAGGCCAACCCCCAGCCCACCAGGAGCACAGCAATGCCAGCTGCACCCACATCCACAGCTGTGGGCACTGCCACGGAGGCCACACCACCTAGAAGAGTTACAGTGGAAACACAGGGAGACAGCAGCCTGGTTACATCACATGTGGAAGTACCAACAAACCCTGGTTGCAGTCTCCACCAGCAGCACTCCACCACACCTGAGAGCCCACACTGTCGGTAAAAGCATGGACAGACCCCTGAGAGCCCACCTGCCTCTGCTGCACTCATACACATGATCTGGGCACCGACACATCATGATATGGTTGCCCTGTCACCATCGTTATACTATGTCAAGACCGGATGCGAGCATTATGCTTGTTCAAAGCTATGAACTATTGCCCCTGCAGCGCTTGCTATAGGCATAAAATAGAAGGTCCTAAACGTGCCATCGCTGGACCAGTCTGCGGATTTTAAGATGTCTTTAAGGCTTGCACCAGCTCCAAAAGCTTTGGAAGCCGTGGCGTCCCTAACTGAATGCATCCCAAATCTCGATGCATCTACGCTCGCTAGGGTCATAATCTCTTGCACCCAACACACTATGGTTGCTGCTGCTACTGCCCTAAATGGTTTCTTGAGCATGATGAGCAGCTGTGCTACGCCCCTTGGATGCTTGTCTGCTGTCCTTAGCTATGCATAGTTTGGGATGCTCTCGGAAATACGGGTATGAGATAGCTGTCATGTTACATTTGGTCCTTTTCTCTATGGAAAAGGTTACTCCATTTATCTGTAGTGTCTTCACGTCTGACACTGTTTTGCACAATAATAAACAGAGTGGCATAGCTAGTTTACCTGAAAACTGCTGGTCAGATATATTTGTATTGCAAGACCAGTCTAGAAGTAGACTTAGAAGTGTCGATACATCCCATAACTGGGTGTATTTGGGAAGGGGAGGTGCGCTAGCATTTACTCCCCACATGAGTTTTACTATGGCCGGGTATTCTTCTATTGGTGCTCCTTCTAGGGGATCATGCCTTGCTAAAATGGCTGACCTGTAAACTGCTATGGTACGGAAAGCATTCCCTTCTTTGTCCAAGGAAGCTAGAAAGTTGAGTACTTGTACTAAAGGGGCAGAAACAGGATGAAGGTTCTGCTGGCCGCACCAAAAATCCATCTCTTACAAGTGTTCTCGTAACTCTTGAACGTAGACTGCTTGATAAATTCTGCAGCTGATCCCAAAATGCCCGGCAAGCGGCATCTGTTCCCGATACTGTGCACGTGATGAGAGATAGTTGGTCGGTCCTCGTTAGAGGATGACAGTTCCCTAAAGATCTAGCAGGAGATCCTCTCTGGGATGGAGGACTTGCGGTAAATCCATAGAATGTTCCATCGGTACTGGAAACCATGCTTGTGCTTGTAACTTCCAATTTGGGGCTAATACTACCACTTCCAATCTCTCTTCTAATTTTTGCTAGTACTCTGGCTAGCATTACGAAGGGGGGAAAGGTGCACTGTTCCCCACCATGTTTGCAGAAAAGCATCTGCTCCTTGGGCTTCTGGGTCTAATCTCCAGCTGAGAAATCTTGGTAATTGTTTGTTCAACCTGGAAGCAAATAGGTTGGTGTTGAGAGGCCCCCAGAACACTTCCTTGTGCAACTTCCAGTCGCTCGAGTCGTGCCAATAGTGAGAATTCCAATCTGCTATGCTGTTCTGAATCCCCAGGAGATATTCCGCTGTCACGGAGATCCTGTGCTCGAGGCAATAGTGGCAGAAGGACTTCACTAGTTCTGCTAGCATGCGCAACTGTGACCCCCCTAAGTGGTTGATATATCGGACCGCAGAGATGGTCTCCATTCTGATTTGGATGCCTTGCCTTTGGTGAATGCTTTTACTGCGAACGCGCCTGCAAGCAATCTAGTCAATTGGTGTAAAGATCCATTTGGTTCTGGGACCATCTGCTTCTGTCCCCAGGTGCCTGCACCTTGCTCCCCAGCCTATTCTGCTGGTGACAGATTCTATGACTAGCTCTGCTGTGTCTCCTTCCATGTTGTTGAGCCACCATTCCAGTTCTGGTTTTGCTTCTGGTTCTAGATCTGGGTTTAGAGGGACTAGTTTGTGATATCCCAGGCCACCCTGCGGGTGCTGGATCTTTAACCTCTGCAGGGCTCTGTAATGTAGGGGCCCCGGGAAGATAGCTTGCATTGATGCTACTAGAAGGCCGACAATTCTGGCTGTGGTATGAAGTGATATTACGTCCTTCGTCAGAGTCGCCCTGAGTTCTTTCTTTATTGCTCTTATCTTGTGACCCATGAGTTCCGGACTCCTTTTCATGGTGTTTAGCATGAACCCCAGGAATTACAGATGTTGTTTGGGGGAGCGCTCCGATTTCTCTAGGTCTATTAGAAAACCTAGGGAAAGGAGGAGATCGGACGCACATTGTGCTTGTTCGATGAGGACCTGTTTGCTCCCTGCTAGCATCAAGATGTCGAATAAGTAGACGATCATTCGGATGCCCCTCTCTCTCATATTTGCAGCTACTGATCTCATAATCTTTGTGAAAGCCCTCAGAGCTGACGCAAGTCCGAACGGGAGGCATTTGAACTGCCATGTCTGCTCGTTCCATATGAAGCGTAGATATATCAATTACCCTCCAGAATTTGCACCAGGCCAGTGCTGTGGTGATAACAGAGTCGAAACAGCAATTGTCAGCAAATACCACGAGGAAAACCAGTGAGCGCAGGTCTCTGCCTCCAAACAAATGTCTCTCAATGAGGGGGGTGAGTTATCACTAAACCACAGGGCTGCATATTGTGCCTGTGTATAGAGTATAACTCAAAGTCAGGAGCAGCAAACCCACCTCTGTCAAATGGTTGCGTTAGTGTGCCCCATTTCAATCGTACCATCCCAGAATGCCCCATGAATTTGCTGATCTCGCTCTCCAACTCCTGAAAAAAAAGGTTGGATGGGCCACAAAGGTATATTAAGGAAAAGATAAAGTGGTTTAGGAAGGACTGTCATTTTAAGAAGCAGGATCTTACCCGCTATTGTGATGGGGAAGTGGGCCCAGCCCGCAAGCTTAGTTCGCAACTTGGTCATATACATATTGTAGTTGCAGTCATGTGACATTGGTCCATGTCTGGCTACCATCACGCCCAGGTAGCGTATTGTTGCAAGATCCCATTGGAATCCCTGTAGGTCTGTGGGAGGAGGATTGCTATCTGTTAGTGGAAAGAATTCAGGTTTACTACAGTTTACTCAGAGACCCGACACCTCTCCAAACTTTAGTGGTTCCGTATGTATATTAATGCATCATCTGCGTAAAGGGAGATGATTTGCGGTTCGTCTGTCAACCAGACTCCTCAATGTTTGTGTTTGAGTCTTATTAAGTTTTCCAGGGGTTCAATTATAATAGCAAAAATTAGGGGCAATGGGAGGCAGCCCTGTCGTGTACCACACCTTATCACAAATGGTGCAGAGAATAGCCCATTTGTATCAACCCTTGCTACTGGGTCAGCATAGAGGAGGCATAGGGCCTTGAGGAACCCCGGACCGAACTCACATTTCAACAATACAGTGTACATGAACCGCCAGGAGACCGAGTTGAACGCCTTTTGAATATCTAACCTAGCTGCTACCACGTGAGTTTTGGGATCCATCTGTACCAGTATATTAAAGAGGTGTCAAAGGATGAGTGCCGTGGATCTGCCGGGGATGATTACTGATTGATCAGGATGGACAATATACAGCATAACTGGCATCAACCGGGTGGCCAATATCTTCAAAAATATATTTATGTCAGTATTAATTAAGGGCAGAGGGTGGTATGAGCCACACTGATCTGCAGGTTTAACCTGTCTCAACACGCCCTTAATGACTGGCTCTCACATAGTGCCCCAAAGTAATTTGGACTCAAGAGATTTGAACCAAACCTGGAGGAGATATGGGGTAAGAGTCTCCTTGTAATGTTTATACAATTCAGAGGTTAGGCCATCCGTACCCAGGGTCTTCCCAGATGGGAGTTGTTCAATTTCCTGAGTAATATCAACTATGGAGATCGGGAGATCCAGAGGGCCCTGGCTTCCTGTGATCTTTCATTAAGTGGTAATATATCAAGAAACCTATCGATCTTCCCCTGCGTGCATATGTCTTTATCGGCATAGAGGTCTTGATGAAATCCTGTGAACACCTTGTTGATAGCTGCAGGCTTGTTGGCTAGGTCGCCCAATTCATCCTTAATGAGTGGGATACAGCCACTACCTTCATCCTATCGTGCCATACGTGCAAGCAATCTGCCAGACCTAGGTCCCTCTCTGTATTTCCTAGCAGCCATGGGAGCATTAAAAAATGTCACTTGATGATCTGCATGGATTCTAAAAGTGTCTACAGCCTCTTTAATCTGTGAAAGGGTGGTCTTAGTGTAGTCGCCCGTGAGTTCCAGTTCCAACTCTCGCAATGTACCCTCCCATTGTGTTATATTGTATTGAATTGTCTTGAGGACACTAAACTCCGTAGACTTTGCGACTACCCGAATGTAAACCTTAACGGCTTCCCAGAGTGTACCAGGTAAGGGTACCAAACCTATATTCTTCTCAATAACTAGGTGTACATGTCATCCACAGTGGATGTAAATGCAACATCTTGCAGGGCTAGCGATTTAAAGCACCAGCTGCTTCGAGGTCTGGGGAGTGTAGGCAGAGTCAGGGAGATACTGATCGGAGAGTGGTCAGAGTACGTGCTATGGAGCAGAATCCCCCCGGCCACCCCCACCAACCCATTTTTGTTAGTTCAGGCTCCCTCGCTATGCTCAGTCGCAATCACATACTTGTGGCAAATATTGACACGATCCAAAACACTCACCATCCACCACTCTCTATGTTACGTTAAAGATTTTAGTTTTGATTGAAAAACATATTTGCTTCTTTGACTTGCAGTAGTGCATGCTTGTTTAAAACAGCAACGCCACAGATAACACGTACTTTGGTGTCCATTTATCTATAGATGTTTCCTACACTAGTTGTAGCCTGCGTTACAGATTTCGGTTACCCTGTTAGAAATACTGTATTTTTTATGTTTTTCATATAGACCCCACGTCAAATCTGGAAAACAGACTTCCCCAAATGTGTAATTATGGACAAATCATGTCTCCCTCTGTGCCTCATTTCTTATATCTGGCTGAAATTAGAGCACCTGGAAACATGGGTGCTGGATGCATCTAAAAAAAATCTGAAGGTTGTTTGCCTTCACTTCCTGTGATGTCACTTGGGGGTGGGGTCAAATTGCATCACTTTCTGTGATATCATAAGGGGTCAAGGGTTGTGTGATGTCACTTCCGCTACCCCTGGCATTTTCATGAAATGACGTCCCTAATATTGGCTTTTCTAGACGTACAAAAGTTCCTATATTTCATATTTAATTTCTTAGAAAGTGCTAATCTCGACTCCAAATTCATAAATAAAACTTTACCCTTATATTCCATTTGGCCAAGGCCACATCCACATTATGTCGGTGTGGGGTTTTTGAGATTTTGATTGACCTGAAGTTGGGGTTTGATCTTACTCCGTTGACCATTCCCAAGATGAAATCATCAAAATGGTTGACATCGAAGACCTCCATCTTCCACTCCAACAAGGTAGATCGAATAATACGATTGAGGTCTAAATTCATAATTGTAATATTGGGCTCAATCCAACAAATGGCATTGCCTGCAGCTGTAGATCTAAGTTGTACTCTAGAGGTACACTCTTTGTCAATTATTAGAATATTCAATTTGGCTTTTAAAATGCCCTGGTCACTCCAGTCATTCCTAAAAACATTTAAAGTGGTACAGCGATTTAATGAACAACAGTCAGCAAAGATATGGTCTAGAGTTGATGAACTGGCCTCTCTATACCATGTTGGATAGTTAGTTTCATTTCCATGATCACATCCATTAAGGACTTTAAACCCTAACTACTCCATGGCCAAGCACCAACTCTTCCCTGATTGAGATTAAATATTTTGAGGTAACATATCAGACAACATTTCAGAAAGGTCATAGTCCAGATCGTGGGAGGAACAATATGCATTGAAGTGCCTTGCGACAATGACCCTACCCTTAGGGTTAGAGGTAGTCCATGATTGGAAAAAATACAATTATGGTGTTTAGAAAGCTGTTAAGATCTGCAACCCCCTTATGCTAATAAACATTCAGCAACAGGAGTTCAAGGTGTGAATTTTTAGAAAACATGGATATTGCCATAACCCCCCAAAAAATGCCAAGTAGTGGGACAGCTGTCATTCTCAGAGTTGAATTGACAGAGATTAGGAGCCCTCCAGAGGATCTACTCCCTGTGCCTGGTCTGGCCGATTGAGTAAACACAAGGAAACCATTGAGCACAGGAGACTCACTCAACCTGGTTTCCTGTAACATGATGCAGCTTGCATCCTTCAGCATACTCATTGCTGCAGGCTTATTAAAAAGATGATGATTCCCCTAGTGTTCCAAGATTTAATTCTAAATAACAGTTCTTGTTTCTCGGGGAGTCATCAATTTGGCAACTACAGGATTGTTTTCCTCCAGAGGTTTGACGTGAGTGCAGGCCAGTCTTTGTGGTTATCATGTTCAGAGATTTTATGATCAATAATAGATCTTACCCCTTGCCGTGCTGGAGGAACCAATATCTGCAAGCCCCCAACCGCACCTCCCCCCAAAACTCCATCCTCCTGTTTGCTGACAAGGCAGATATCAAAACCTAAGGCCTGCCATTTCCCCCTTTCTGAGTTTACTAGCTCCTTCACTATATTAGAATTAAAAGATGGAACATTCAGGGTGTCTTTTATCTGGGAATGCAATGTGCTCCAAGTCTGGCGATGTTAACAAAGCAATGGCTGGGATTTCAGCATAAATCATCAAGATATTACTCTTGTTCAGGCAGACAGGGACAGTAGGTCCCAAAAGACTGGACATTTTCAATTTAAAGTCCTTTTTACGTGAACTCGCTGGCTTGATGTCATAACAAATCGCTATCTTTCCCAATTTCCACCAAGTTTAATGGAGTTGATCCCATCTGGGCATCCTGTTCCCTTGCATTTCATAAAATACTATAGGGCTTAGGTCTCTCCAGTTCCTGCCCTTCCACAATGGATCTCCCCAATTCCGCCTCTTCCAGAGTGGGTCCAATGCCCAGACTTAAATTAGGCATACATAGTCTCCCCATAAGATGGCTTACCCCAGAACTCACAGTTGAATACAGATTAAGCAGTAAATTCCCCACCAAACATTAATTCAGTTCGCAAATAAGTTGATTCAGGCTCTCTGTGCCTCTAGAGCCAGGAGTAGGGATCAAAGAGGTGGCCTGTTTTGCAGAGCAATAAAGTTTGCTCAATAAATTCTCCTGATGGTGAGTAGTGTAGTCTTTTACGATAGAGACTCAGTGCATAAAAGCTTTTTCACTCTCACATCGAGTGATAAATTGCGAGTCAGTTTGAGCAACCTGTGAGCATAGATTCGGAGACACAAGATCACACAAAATTCTATCAATAGGTCTGGGGACAGGTATACTTGAAACCACCACTGTTGAAGGGGGGGGGTAGAATTCATTTGGGTTGGTTCCTGGAAAATCTGAGTGGTGGAGTCCACTGCTAGTAATCTGATAGATGTTGTTACCGCAGCTCTTTCTTCTTCAATCAGTGGAGACAAAATAGATGGATGAAAGTTCTTAAAAACGTCTCCATTACCATTAGATCTCGAGGTAATGGCTGTTTCCTTAGATTTACGAAATAGCAGCAATCTTCTCCTTTAAATTTTATAGGCTTTTGCTTTAGACAATTTGGTAGCTGGGAGAGGGAGGGAGGGCTGTATTGCCATATTATCAGCCTCAGAGTGGTCAATCGCAGATGCTATAAAAACAACTCCCTTGGCTCATTTGTTATGCAGTCCATGGCCATTTAATGTACTCAAGACATTCTGTACAGATACGGCTGGGTAGGGTAATAGTAAATGTTCCCCAATGGTAAAATGCTGAGTTATCACAGTATCCGGCGCATGGACAGAGACAATTTCCACCGAAGACTGGTCTGTCACTGTATCTGTTGGAGGGATGCACATTCCCTGGGAGGCCAAACCCCCAGCCCTATTAAGTATCAGCTGATCCAGGGGGGGTGGCTACAGGCCATGTAAGAAGACATGATCACCGAAGTGCTCCTGTCGATCCTGACATGATCTGAAATATTACTATGCTAACTGCTACCCAAACTGGCTGAAATCGTAAGCATGGATGTATGAACATACACTGCCCAACTGGAGCCTTTCGTCGTGAGTGGGAGACAAGGAACTCCGGGCATAATCAGATCGGAGAAAAACCCTGCGGCTAGAAGGAGGAGGAACAAGATGGCGGCCCGAATATAACAAATGACTGGGATCTGGCGATAAGCTCTCGGACGCGGACATCGGATGGTGATTGTGCCAGGAAGAAACATAGCAATCAGGAGGTCCGACTCTCAAAAACAGGAAAAAAAAAGGGTTCAGTTTCCCCACCACTGCACCGTAACACGGGCCAAGAGAGAACAGATGTGAGGCTGGCCAGGAAAAGGGACGCTGCATCATGCACACACGGAGACAAAGGGCTGAGATCAGGGTGGACCACAAGAAGCGCATCGGCGCACCCCGCCATCTGTCGGATGGAACATCAAGAATCGGAATACAGCAGACGGAGCCCTGTGCATACCATGTGTCGCTGGTAGCGCATGGGCACTCCTAGACCACAAAGCCCATCCACATTAACGCACTGACACCCACCACCCTGTTGCTGCTTCCATATTTGCTAAGCGTGAGAATCCGTGCTTGAGACATGTGATACCCCAGTGAGGAGTCTCAAGAAAGGGGGCAGACATTTGGTAAGAAGCGGGACACAGAGCTGAGGACCCTGACACGGGGGACCCACTCCACAGACCCCAGACTGGAGAGCAGAGCTCAGGATTCCCTGGTCTCCAGCAAGATAGCCCCAGGCCCACAGACAGAGTCAAGAAAAGGACGTGCCTGGGACAAGCGAGGAGCCGGACTGCAGGCACATACTGCAGGGACACAGCGGCACACAGGAGGACTCTGGCTATGGTGCCAGGCAGACCGTGAGTAAAGCCACAACATAGTGCCACGCTACCGGTGCAGGGCAATGGGAGGCTGAATAGGATAGAATGGCCCATGGAAGCAAATGGCTGCCGGCTAGTGCTGTGCATCAGACCAGACTATGGAGCGAAAAGCTGAGAGGCGACCTGAACCCTCTGAGGCCTCCTTTTCGCAGTAGTAAACAATACCAGCCACTGTCAGCGCAAGACAGAGCTAATGCTTGCGCACGGTAAAGACAACTGACACAGCCCACTGGGTCCCCTACACAAAAAAATACAGGCAAAATACACACCCGTGCAGGGACCCAGGAGAAACACAGTAACCACTATCTAGGCCATCACCAGTGCAGCCCCCGCAAAAAACAAAAAAGTGCCCTCAGCGGCAAGATAGAAGCTGAGGAATTGCAACCACCCGATGCCAAGACACTAAGTAGCCATAAGAAGATACGGAGTAAGCAATATTGGAACCCACATACCGACCCAAGCACCAACCTCCCACTACACCTGTCAGGAAACCGAATCTCAGACACCCACAATGGAGGAATACACAAAGACACCACAGTCAATGGAAGGGGCAAGGAACAGAGAAAGAAATCCACAAACGGACGCAACCCCGACACATAACAATCAACAGACCCTGGATGCGATTGCTGATTTGAAAGTATCATGGGAAACCAAACTACAGGCAGCTATGGCCAAACTCAAGACAATGCTTGAACTTAAAGTGCGGGCGGTGCAAGAGGATGTCAACCTACTCAGACAGGATGTACGGAAAATAGCAGATCGTGCAGACGACCTGGAGACGGAAACGGCCACAAACAAAGCAGAAGGCACATCATACACCTCGGAAATGTACACTCTGAAGCAACAAGTAAGCAACCTGGAGAATAGAGCAGAAGAAGCCGAAGGGCCTGCCCAAAGGAATAACATACGCATAGTGGGGCTTCCAGAAGGGGAGGAAGGACCCTACCCAACGGACTATGTTGAGACCATGTTGCTGCAAGAAATAGGAGGAGGAGCGCTCACCCAAGGGTTTGCGGTGGAGAGTGCGCATAGGACCCTGGCAAGGAAGCCCCACCCTGGTACCCCTGCAAGGCCTATAATTGCCAAAATTATGAATTACTGGGATAGAGAAAAGATCCTGGAACACTTCCGGAAAGGGGTAACAATACAAAGATCCTCCGGGTCTATCACGGCTTACCCGGACTGTACCCTGCTGGTCCATGGGCGATGACTGAACTATGGGACGGTGAAGAAGAGGTTGCGAGAGGCGGGCTACAGATATATGCTAATGTACCCGGCTAAACTGAAAGTGTTCCTTAAGAACAGGGCCTTGTTTTTTTAAACCCCCAAGGATGCGATGGAATGGCTGGATGCCCAGAATTGCCCACTGGAAACCGTTGGCCTCAAAGAGGGCAAAATAGAGAAATGAGGCGACAATCCGGACACCGAGGTGCTGTATGAACTTTGCCACTGGGACTATAAGATAAGGCAATGATGACCCAGGAAATTAGAGTTATAAGCTAAACATATATATTCATGCAGACATAGCATAATGGTGCGCAATTGCAGGAAGCACAAAGGACTCACTCTTGCACCCCTAGTGCAAGTCTAGTTGGGTTGCCGGTAGTGTGGCAACCCCCCACTGTATTCCCATCACCAGTGTTGGCGAGTAGGGACTAAATGCGGGAGGGCCTGAGATCCAGGGATGGAGCTGGGCAACAGTTGGGCATGGGAAGGGAGGGGGGCAGGAGGGGAGCGTGTAGTGTTTTTGGGGGCAGAGGGAGTTGGAGGTTGTGCAGTGATTTTAGTTAGGGCACAAACCTATGCCCATGCGCTGCAGCGCAAGCCTCGGAAGACAAAGGAGACAAAGGAGGATAGCAGCGGGTCTGGGTATGGATGAATGACGGGAGACCTTAAAATAGCTACCTGGAATGTCAGGGTACTAAACAGCTACCTGAAAAGAAACAAGGTTATGATGTACCTGAAAAAGCAGAAAATCGACATTGCGCTACTACTAGAAACCCATCTCACCAGAGAAAAGTTAGAGGTGATAAGAAGGAAATGGAAAGGTACCACAGTAGGAGCAACATATTCGGCATATGCCAGGTGGGCAATCACCTGGGTAGCACCGCACGTCCCCTTTCAGTTACTACATTCAGCGATAGAGATGGATGGGAGGATGGTAGCTGTTTGGGCTTGATTGAAAATAGGGACGTGTGTATCATTAATACATATGCCCCGAACCAAGACACTGTAACATACTTTGAGGCACTATATAGTCAAATTAGCCCATTCCTGGGGGGAGTGGTCATATGGGGAGGTGACTTTAACTGCACATTAGATCCTAAAGTGGATTAATCAGACAACAAACTAAATAAACCCACCCGGCAGCCAAAACCTTGACAACCCTGCTGAGAGATTTTAAGCTAGAGGACATATGGAGGCTACAACACCCATGCGACAGACACTACTTGCATTATTCAGCCCCACACAACCTGTACACACGGCTGGACTATCTGTTTGCATCCCTGGAGATAGTTGAAGGAATAGTGTGGACAGAATACAGGGCGAGGGTCCTTTCAGACCACTCACCCTTAATTTTAACTTGGCAATACCAATCCGCCAGAGCTAGAATCCCTACGTGGCGGTTGCGAGCTGAAGCACTGAAAGACCTAAGGGACGAAATAGTCGAATATTTTGAAAATAATATAGGGAGTGTAAAATAAGCCGGCACGCTATGGGAGGCATTTAAAGTGGTGGTACGGGAAGCAGCAATAGCAAAATCTAGAGGACTGCACAGAGAAATAGTGCAAGGGCTGAGTGAAGCAGAGGCCGAAATTGAAGCGCTCATGCAGAGAGGGGACAACACCTTAGAAGGGGCTGGCACCATAAAAAGACTACAGCGGATATGTGAGGAGCACTGGGCGAGGCTATGTATCTTAAATTATAGGAAATACCTGGAGAGACAGCATGCTGGTGGGGACAAACCGGGGAGGTTGCTGGCATGGTTATATAAAAGCAAGACGCCGAGACCGGAGATTAGGGCAATACACAGGGCAAATGGGCAGATGCTAGACGCCCAAGAGGAAGTTAATGAGGGGTTCCTTGAGTTCTACAAACAACTGTATGGGGATACAGAGGGGGCGATTGGGAAGAGATAGTGGAAACACTAGGAGACATTGGCCTACCCAAACTGAACACAGGGGAGAGAGAGAATTTAGACGCTCCCATCACACTGGAAGAACTAGAAGCAGCGATTGAGGCATTACCCACCTGCAAAGCCCTGGGGCTAGAGGGACTCCCTTGCGAGTTCTACAAAACATATAAGACAGAGGTGCTACCCTCGTTGTTGACTATGCTCAACAAAGCCCTTGAAACAGGAATATTGCCTGAATCCCTACGTGAGGCGATAATCGTCCCGATCCTCAAACCTAATAAGCCGAACATGGACCATGGTTCGTACAGACCGCTGTCCATGCTGAACCAAGATAGCAAGATTCTCACAGCCGTGCTAGTGGGTAGATTCAGACAGGTCATAAGTAAACATGTTCATCCTTATCAAACCGGATATGTCCCGCACAGAAGCATATTGGACAACCTTAGGAGACGTCACCGAGTCATGGAACAGACAGAAGGAATGTAGCAAGAAGTTGCAATTGTCTCCCTAGACGCGGTGAAAGCCTTCAACTCGTTAAATGGCTGTGGATGATACCAGCTCTACAGGAGTATGGTATAAGGCCTGAATACCTGAAATGGGTTAAACTGTTATATAGCTCACCATTGGCTAGAGTTAAAATGGGAGCGGTCATCTCATAAAGATGGCAATTTAGCAGAGGTACCAGACAAGGGTGCCCCTGGTCCCCGATGCTATATATTTTGGCACTAGAACCCCTGGCTATATACCTAAGACAACAGTACAGAGAGGTGGGGATCTTCACCAAGGGAGGACCACACCTAATATCATTATATGCAGACAACATGTTGCTCTACTTGAGATACCCGGAGGAAAACCTGGAATATATCCTAGAAGTGATGGAGTGATTCGTGTCGCTCTCGGGCATTGCAGTCAATCCTAAAAAGTTGTGTATATTCCCCCTAGGGAGATATAAAGGGATCCCGCGAAAACACCGACCCAACTTACAAATACCCTGGGAGACCAAAACTTTCAGATACTTGGGAATAGACATTTACCACACCGCTGAAGATTAACACAAATATAACACTGAAAAGGCGTTGGTAAATGTCGAGACTAGCATGAGATTCTGGGCTAAGCTCCCCTTGGCGATGGTAGGGAGGGCGGCTTTGCTGAAAATAGTGGTGTTACCCAGGCTGTTCCACTTCTTTGGAAACATACCATATCTGATACCTAGGTGCTTTTTTTATTAAACTACAGAACAAATGTAGAGGCTTTCTCTGGCACAACACCACGAATAGAATAGCCCTGTGGAAACTGCAAAACATGTATGATAAAGGCGGCATAAAACTTTCCAATTTCTAGGTCTACCATTGGGCTAGCCAGCTGCAATATGTGGCCAGGTGGCTATCGGAAAACTCAACAGCGGAGACTACACTGTTGAGGTCAGACTGTGCCCATTTCTTTATGAAGGAATAGATATGGCTGCCCAAAACTGAACTACAGGGATGCCTGAAAATGCTAGAATTGGGATGGCAAATGTGGCGGATGGCGTGCCGGGCAATGGGAAACTCGACCGAGTGCTCCTCCCAGGTACCGCTGGTAGTGCTAACCAGGATGTGCAACTGAGGCAGATGATACACAAATACTAAGAAACTGTGGACATTGCTACCCTAGGAGATATATGGCAAGACGGGAATATACTGGAATGTGACACTTTGGCAGAAGACACGGGCCTGCATCCAGGGCAATATATTACATATACCAGACTGGTGCGACCGGTGAAAGAGACACGGTCTGAGATAGTGCTGGCAGACCAACCAGGCACTATAATTGACACAATATATGATATTGCATAGGGAGGGCATGCGGTTTCCAAGATTTATGAACTGCTGATGACTAGGCTGGGGGAAGAAGTAAGCCAGCTAAGATGAGATTGGGAGGAGGAAGTGGGAGAAAATATGAATGATGGGCAGTGGGAACGGTCTCAAAGGTATCATAAAAAAATGTCTAGAAATGCAAGGCTACAACAAATCCAACTATATGTAACATGCGTACATGACCCCCCAGAGGATAGCCCGATTTAAAAATGCAGGCATACAAACATGCCCCAAGTGCGGAGAAGTGAATGCCGGGATGACACATATGTTCTGGGCCTGCCCAGAAATCGGGGAATTCTGGAAAGAAGCGGCCTACCACTTGGCAGAGAAAGGCATTACTCTAAGAGTGGAGTCGGAGTGGGCATGCATGATGGGGGGGTTTCCTAGTTTCCTAGATGTTTTTTTATGGGATTAACTGTTGTAAAAAAACAATAAAAGTTGTTTTAAAAAAAGCATCAGCTGATCCAAAATTGGCTTTAAATGGTAGCTTTGTCCCAATGCTTCAAGTTTGCCATTGACCTCAGTCATGGTTAGGGTGTTAGCTTTCACCTCGTTCCATATATTATCATAAAGGGCCTCATTACGACCCAGGCGGTAAGTTACCACCTGGGCCGTGACTTTACCACCATGGCGTAAACTACGTTTACGCCATGGTGGTTGGCGGACTTACCGCCCCATTCCGACCTAGGCGGGGCGGTAAGTCCCCAATCCCCATTTACCCTTCCCCATTCCCATTTTTGCCCCATAGGGCATAATGGGAGTGGGGAAGGCGTTAATTACGCCACCGTAAATTACGGTGGCGTAATTAACTCCATGGTCCCTTAGCGCCATGGATTTTAACACCTGCTAAAAGCAGGTGTTAAAAGCACCATGGCGCTAGGGGACCTCGTAATCAGGCGGTAAGGGTCGGCGCTGTTAACGCTGCCGTAAACCCCCTACCGCCTGAGTTGTAATGAGGCCCAAAGAGTCACAAACGAACTCAAAACAAGATTTAGCACAGAGACAGTCAGGTGGGTGAAACGAATTCGGCACCCCTTGATGGATCAACTGCTTCAGTAGATGACTGGGTTCCAATTTGTACATGGTCATCTGGGTCATTAGTAATAGCATAGTTGTCAATAATATTAGTTAAGTCTGTCAGCGTGCAAGGTTGAGATGCATCGCAAGTTTGTTGGATAACACTTCCAACAATGCAGTCGGAAGCTGGGCCAGAGTGATGATTTTTTTTCCAATGCCAGGTCTGCACATTCAATTATGCTAATGTCGGTGAGGTCTTTAATCCCCACCGTAGCACACTGGGCTGTTATGATGGAATGATCCGTACTGGCCCCTATATATTTAGCATAGTAATAGTCAGAAATTCTATGGCCCACAATCGGCGAGCAAATGGAGCCAGGCTTGGACATGTTGCGAATCAGACGTGGCTTTAATAAACTCATAGGGGTCCCAATACATTTGAGTCCCGGTTTATATACTTTCACTGCCACATTTACAACAGTCAATGGGCCGGGGATCAGTGCAGGTAGAGAACAATTTCCGCTCAGATTTTGTATTAAGGAAGCCACAATCTGTTCCTCTTGAGAGTTTGGTAATTTGGTAGGTTTTATCTTCAGATGATTCTCCAAACTCGCAGGCAAATTAGTACTGCTCATACTAGTGCATCGTGGGGCTAATAGTTCTAAATGGTCCTCCATGGCTGATTGACTTCTAAGGCCCAATCCCATGGCCCCTCCATGGACTTTAGAGTAACAAGGATACGTAGATCAAAGGGAAAAGAACCCTGCAGTCTCTAGCATAGCCTTAACAATGGAGCAGTAAAGCTGCTTTTGTATCCCATATATCAGCCAGCAGCATGTAGATCAAAGGAAAGAGAACCCTGCAGTCTCTAACGTACCCTTAACAATAGAGCAGCATAGCTGATTTTGCAGCCTGAATATCAGCCAGCAGCACTTACGAGTATGTTGGAGTCAGTGACTGTAAACGTAGACGTAGGGACCAGGGACGTCATTTCACCAAAATGCCTGGGATAGCGGAAGTGACATCATACGACCCTTAAGTTTTGATGATATCACAGGAAGTGATGCCATTTGACCCCACCCCAAAGTGATATCACGGGAAGTGATGGAACATGACCTTTCACTCCTTGACAAAACAGGAAGTTGCATCACATAGCATTGTTCCTAAATACACTACGAAAAATATGGTTACGATATCACTATCATGTGATATACATTTCAAACAAGAATGGATCCTCATATGTATCGTTAAGATCAGTGTGTGTAGGCCCATATTACCAAATTACTGTGAATGCAAGCAGACGTCCATGGCCAAATTCCATGTTCTGCATGTTACAGTAATTTTGGATATCTGAAAGTTTGGATAACTTGACCATTCTGTAAATAGCTGTCCTTTGGGATCCTGGGTTTCTCAAGTTAGCCATGCTTGTATGGTTTTTCCCCTTTATGGGGAATTTGGTTCCAATTAAGGTGTTTGATTTTCCATCTTGTGGGCCTTATTATTTATTATTACTTGTATTTAATCATTAAAAGATTTTGCGCATTCTGGAGTGGATGCAAACCTTTCTAATGTTGCCTGGTGAATGGTTCGAACCTTACGGTTTAATTCCTTATCCATGCATCTAACACCTAGCTTCCGGAGTGCGATTTATTCTTTCCAAAGCCAGGTTTAAGAGTTTAGCAGTCACCGTATGCCATCGAGGCTTTTCGCCTGTGATTAGGCGATTCCACCAAATATCTTCATTCCCTACAAATGATGTAGCCGTCATGGGGGTGAAGTAGGTGCACCCGGCCTGGTTAAGAGCTGGACATCTCATCAATAGATGTTTTATAGATTCAAAGTCATCTGGATCTGCACATAGTCTGCAGGGTGGTTTCTCCAAACCCGCTCTTATCGCTAAAATTTCTCCGGTCGGTAAGACATTTAGACGGGCTCTTAAAAGGGTTCTCATCAGTCGCTTATCTGGATATTTTTTACAGTACACCATCGGTTCTTTTAGTTTGTTGGAGTTCAAGGGAAGGTGAGCTAGGAGTTTGCACGCTGAAACTAAATCAGCCATATTGATCCAGTCCCAACATTCAAGTTTCTTTTTTATCCGCGTTGGATTTTCTTTGAGTTCTGTCTCAGTACATGCTATTTGCCGTAGTTTTTGTTTTTGCTCCGCGGCCCATTGATTCATAGACTGATTTGAGCCTTTTTCCAGTTCTACTGCCATTATTTGGTAGATTGTGAGACTCTCAGGGTGGATGATTTTCCTATATAATTGCAAAGAACTGTGATCCACTACGGCCGTCAGAGAGAGTAAACCCAACTCTCGCCTGATTGGAGCTATCGGTGTTGAGTTTGGAAGACCCAAGACGGCTCTCCATATATGGCCTTCCAGTTTTTGCCATGTTGAAGACGGAAAAGAGGGTATGGCATCCATGCCGTAAGTCAGAGATGGAACAATCTTAGCTTTATAATAGTTTATAGCCGGTTGGAGTGAAAACTTTACATATTTCCGATCGACCATTCTTAACTGTGCTGTAAGATTTTTAGTTTTCGCCCATAAGCTGGCTTGCATGGTTCCCGATTTCTTCGAGGTATCTAAATGGACACCCAGATATTTAAAGGAGTCTACTACTTCAATTTGTGTTCCCTTGAGGTGCCAGTGAAACCTCTCCTTTTTTTGGTGGCAGTTTTTTGTAGAATCAAAATCTTAGTTTTTGCTTTGTTGATCTCCAGATTATTATCTTGAATGTATGTTGACAGATTATCCAGTTGGCGCTGGAGACCCACTTGGGTGTGATCCAGTAGAATCAGGTCGTCAGCATACAGCAATCTTGGGATCGGTGTCCCACCTATCTTAGGCAGAAATGTTCTGATGTTACTTTGACTCTCCTTAAAGTCTCCCAAGTATGTTATAAATAACGCCGGGGCCAAAGGGCAGCCTTGCTTGACTCCACGACCTGTTGAGATGGATTTAAATAGGAGGCCTACGTTGTTTAGGCGAACTTTTATACATGTGTCTGTATGGAGGCTAACTATGGGTTCCAAGATTTCGTTTGGACAGGCCCAGGATTTCAATTTTGTCCAGAGTTTCTGTCGATCCACTCGATCAAAGGCCTGAGATAGGTCAACAAATGCAAGAAAAATTCGGGGACCACCAGTCAAAACTTTTTCTTTGAGTAGCGTCAAACACATAATGTTTGCGCTGGTGCTTGCATTCTTCTGGAAACCAGTCTGTAGAGGATCAAAACAAGTCGCTGAGAGCGCCCATTTCCGAAAGTAAGACAAAAGCATGGAGGCAAAGATCTTTCCAATGACGTCCAAGAGAGCTATTGGCCTGTAATTCGCCGAATCCGCACGTGATCCTTTTTTGAAAATAGGAACGATCAAGGCTTTAGACCATGAATCCGGCACTGTTCTTTTTTCTCTGCATAGACTGAAGATTGCGCCGATGAGGTTAGACCACTCATCTGGATGTTCCTTTAGGTTGCAATTTGCTAGGCCATCCGGTCCCGCAGCTCTAGATGAGTTTAATTTCATTATCGTGAGTTTGATGTCACTCACATCAGATAAATCCACCCATGGTGAGTCCACCATTCTAACTCATCCTTGTTTTCTTCCGGTTTTTGGAACAGCTTCGAGAAGTGTGCGTTCCAGGTTTCCTCTGGAACTGGGTTTATCATGTGAGAATTTGCTGTCTTATTTGATTTATTTATCAATGTCCAGAAGTCACGAGACTTTTTGTTAGCTAATCTCTTTAACATCTCCTCTGCATCAGCTTGATATCGCAGGTTTCTTGAGTGTTTCAGCCATTGCTTGTATTTTCTGGTTTCCGCTTTTAGGGTGTCCCACAGTGATGGAAGATTTAGGATTTTAGCTTCTCTTCTTTTTTTCCGTATAGCTCTGCGTTTTGAGACCAGCATTGCATTATATATTTATGAGTGTGCTGGGTCGAGTGTAGATTCAGTGGTTTTCTTGGTTTCTTAAAGGCCACAAGGAGAGGAATGTAGCTTGATCTGGCCACGTCATCTTGCACTGTCCGATCCAAAATAAGGGTTGTGAACTGAACTTTCAGTTTCGAGACATCTGAAGCGGTCATTCGTAAACGAGTATTTTGTGAATTTGTTTCGATTACTGGGATGTAAAATTGCGATGCAGTCGCCTTATTTTTGAGTTTTAGATGTAATAGGTTATGATCGCTCTGCTTAGTTTTAGTAACAGTGAAAGAGACAATGTTACGATGAAAAAATTCAGAGACGAAAATATAATCCAGGGTTGCCGCAGATACGCCTCGTTCCCAGGTTGGAAGCAAAGTTTCGGAGTTCGTCACTGAGGCCGAATTATGCATGTTACGAGATTTCATGATTCCGTTCCATGTCACACCCCTATTTGACACATTCGAGATAGTAGATGGGTTTATCTGGTTCGTACTGTGCGCTGCACAGTTGGCATTGAGATCACCACAGATGATAATATCGAAGGATTTGTAGTTCATGGCAATTTCGTCAATTGTGTTTGTTATTTCTTTACACATTTTTTCCGTTGAGGTCTTTTGGGGGTTCCAATATACGTTTATTATAGCTACCGCATCTTGTGTTCCAGGCTTTTGCTTTGGTTTTCTGGAATCCCATATAGTCAAAATTGCCAAAATTTCATACGTCCTCTTTATCACCGTTAGAATTTCGACCCCCGAGCCCATCCGGATTGCTGTAAGTAGGCCTGATGAAGGGCGGCCAAATGGTCCTCTGTGGGCCGGGGCTAATTCAATGCAGTAGCCGCCGAGCGCTGGTTTTTCACATAGCCAAGTCTCTTGGAGGCATATGATATCATATCGGCTGAGATCCTGACTCTCAGAATTAGTGAGATGTACATATCCTCTGGTGTTCCAAGATGCTATATTTAGGATGTCATTTTCTAAGAATGTCGTTGACACGTCGGTTGGAGATATCCTTGGATATTCCACCCCCAATGATTGCTATTTTCCACGCCCTGGTAATAAGATGCTGCAAAACCAAGTCCATTTATCTTTCTTTGATACTTTTTCTGTTTCACCGTTAGTTGTATTAGTTTGTTTTCTTGGTGACGGAATCTCCGTCAGTGGAGCTCCGCGTTCTTGATAACGGCAGGACAGAAATGTATCTGTTTTTTTATCTCGAAGAGATTTATAATTTTGTCTCCTCTCTTGTCTGTATTCAGAGCTTTCGTCCCTTCTTGACTTTGGAGGCCAATAGGGTACTTTCACTGGGCTTTGACCTCTTTTGCCAGTTCTGTATAGGTCTTCAGTTCTAGATTTATACCTATAGTTCTTTTTTGAGGAGGTATTGTAGATGTGTCTAGTATCGTCTTTAGGTTTTGTGGTTGACATCTCAACTAGATTAAATCCCATACAAGCTAGTTCCGAGTAGACATCACACGAGAGTTCCTTCAGGGCGTTCCGTTTAATATGCAGATAGGCCTTTGCTAGTTGTTTTCTGTGATATGGCTCGATTAGTGTAAAATCGTCCGATTTTAAATTTCGCAAAGTTTTGGACTTTTTAAGAATTTTCAGCACCGTATTCCGGTTTAGTATCATGTACTGGTCAACTGAAGATGTTTGTTCAATCTTAAAAAGGCGTGTCTTCGATACAGAGAAATCCCTCTGTCTCATATGTTCGTCCCTCCCGCTTCTCGGGGGAGTGTTTCCACAGTGGGACTTCGGAGCAGGTTCATCCAATTGTCTATGAGGGTCACAGGATGTTAAGCCTATAGTCTGGCTTGAGTCAATTCTTTCTGGTGATGATTTTTTTTTTCATGTGCCCGAGTGTCGGGCACTCTGGTGGAATTTGTAGGTTGAATATGCAGGACATTCATGTTCGTAGAGTTCATTGTGCCTTCTTTGGCTGTCTCTAGATGCTCACTAAGATCCATTAATGAGCTTTGCGCTATGAACTCGTCGACCGATCTCGGGGAGGAGGACGTGCAAATTACTGAGTTGTTTAAATTCTCATTTTGCACAGATGAGCTCTTAGTTGGTTTTTTTGGTTCCTTTTGTTTATTTCTCTTTACCGTCAAGCGGTCCAGAGCCGACTCCATTTGTTTTCCATTTTCGTTCAGTTCACTAGTTCTTGAAATTTCCAACACTGATTTGCTTTTTGTTGCGGATGTAATCATTTCCGATGCTTCATTCGTTTGTTGTTGGTTGGACATTGTTCCGGTCGTTTGAGAATATTTTTCTGTTTTCTTTTTGAAGATCGGTGCTAAATCTCGAGACACAAAAGACCCTTCGGTCTGAGATTCTCTTTCTATTGTGGCCAGAGAGGCTTGATTTAGACGGGACATTAGGTCCTCTAGCCTACTCAACTTTTTGTCCCAAATGTCATTGCATTCTTTGTTTTTTTGATCCATAGCTGTGATAAAGCCTTCCACGAAGATCAGTTTACTGTGCATCATTGCAGTCAAAACCGTACTATCTTTGATTGAGTCGTTAATTGCTTCATAAAGCTTTCCAAACGGAGCTAAAGCGATGGTAATAGCTGACATGATGACTGAGAGGTCGGTTTTTTTTTATGGAGATTCTTTGTTTCCTGGGGCTGCTATTTCACTTACTCTTCGATTCTTAGGAGGGGATCTGAAGTGGGATGTTTGTAGAGGTGGTTGGGTTGCAGCCAGACTAAGCTCTTCCAGAATTGGGATCTCCACATCCGGATTCCGAAATTCTAGAAGGGGGCATATGTCCGATGGCATTGCGGTTAAACTAGATTTTCGTGGTTGTGCTTTTTTGGGCGTAGATGAAATTTGTAAGTCTTGTCCAAGGCTTTTGGGACTCCACACTTTGTGCTCTTCTTGTTGGATTGCCTCCTGACTGTATGATTTTTCCGTGGGAGCTCGAAATTCTCCCTCTATATTCCTGCTTACTAGATTTTTCTCGCTTTGGGTCACTGGGACAAATATATGATCTTTGTTTAGTTCTCCTCTCTCAGCTTGGTTTTTGTTTTCCATGGTTTCCAAAATTTCTTTGTCTACACTTGGATGTATTCTTTCAGGTATTGATGTCAAAACCTGGTTTCGTAGGCCAGACGTCCCCAAAGTTATTTTCCGTGATTTACTCACTGTTTGTAAATCCTGGATGGCCTCTAGGATTTCTTTGTCTGACAATTCTTTTGGGTGAACCAATTTTGTTTTAAATTGTTTATTTATGAAATCTTTCAGGGCACTCGACAGAAGGGGCGTCGGAAGGGTTGATTTACAAGTCTTCTTGGCTCTAAATGCTTTTGTTTTTGCATTTGCCGAGGACAGTTTCTTTCGTTTTTGGCTTTGTTTGAAGACACCCTGGGGGAGTTTGATTGGGGTTACCCCTTTGGTAGCTGTCTCGGGTTCTAAAGTGGAGTCCAGGTATGTAAGTATACATGGGCTCCTTTGTTCAGTTGACATGTCCGTTGGGTTATCACAAGTCTCATTTGCCCCTACCTCGTCCGTTCCAGGTGCAGTTAGTTCCTCTCCACCTACTACTGGGGAGACAGAGCGAACATAAAGATTTTTTTCTGGCGACATTTGTGAGGCGTGGTATTGCACTTCTACCAGTTTGATCGTTGAAACGACACCGCGGTCTTCGCCCGTCGTGGCTCCCCCTAAGGGGCCCCGTGTATCCGGCTGCGAGTTCAAGCTGTAGTGGGCGGGCTTTGCGGACGAAATTATCTCCCTGTTTGGGCTCCGATTTTTCACCGTGTCTGTCCGCTCTCTCTGGATCGCCCTGGTTTCTCTCTCCTCTATCCTCCCTCCTCCCGGGGCCACACACCCCTTACCTCTAGCCGGATGCCCAGGTGCACGGGCCATCCGTCCTTCGACGGGAGAGTCCCGAGCACCACTCGTCTCGTTTCCGAGAGGGAAAGGCAGAGCCAGCCGGGCAGGGGAGAGGATGCCACACGGTAGGGGGGGAGACGGCCGTACTCCTTCAGAAATCGCCGGATCCATGGGTCGCGATCCCTGAGTTTGGGACGCCGCGGGGGACACAGGTAGGGGTGGAAAAGTGTGTTTATTTTCAATCATTTTGCCGGGTGAATCTATTATTTCCTCTACTTGATGAGCGTTTGAACTATTCCTCCTAATTGGAGTTTTGTCCGCTATCAGGCTTGTTGACGTGTTTGCTGACCCAGGGGTGGACTTCGGGACACACTGAGATCCTGTCTCGATCCGGTGAAAGCATTCGTGCCCCTGTTGTAATTTTCCTATGGCCCCTGGTGGTTGGTTCGGGAAGAAAACGTTTTTCGCCGTGTTTATTGAGGTTTTGCTACACAATGGAGTGACTATCGTTGGTTTCGATGGTGGCCGCTGTTTTTTCTGTTCTTTCTGTTTTTGGGTGGGCAACATGGATTTGGGTTTTGGCTTCGGATCTTCGTTCGGCTTCAGTGAACTACGTAGAATTCGGGGGGATACTTCTGGAGTAAGGTCCGTTATTGTGGTGTTCACAGAGTGCAAGAGATGTGTATCAGGCGTTATACTTAAATTTCGTACCTCTGTTGACATCTCTGTTGAAGCCATTGTCCGCGTTGTCTGCAGCGGACTGCAGGTGACTGCTCTCCCTCTGCTCTCGCTCCGCTCTCCGCTCCGCAGAAAATAGCAGTATTAATGGGCTTCTCACAGGATAGACAGTGTAGAGAGACTGCAGGTGACTGCTCTCCCTCTGCTCTCGCTCCGCTCTCCGCTCCGCGGAAAATAGCAGTATTAATGGGCTTCTCACAGGATAGACAGTGTAGAGAGACTGCAGGTGACTGCTCTCCCTCTGCTCTCGCTCCGCTCTCCGCTCCGCGGAAAATAGCAGTATTAATGGGCTTCTCACAGGATAGACAGTGTAGAGAGACTGCAGGTGACTGCTCTCCCTCTGTTCTCGCTCCGCTCTCCGCTCCGCGGAAAAGAGCAGTATTAATGGGCTTCTCACAGGATAGACAGTGTAGAGAGACTGCAGGTGGCTGCTCTCCCTCTGCACTCGCTCCGCTTGTGGGCCTTATTTTGTGTTTCCTTACAAGTGTTCTTGGAAGTGTTGCTTCTCCCTGACTTGATTTAAGAATCATCCTATTCACATCCTTGGTGGTATTGCTCAAGGCGTGTAGATTTTTGTTGAAGTGTTCCTCTTTGTTCCGATTTTGTTGAGTTGAATACCTTATAGTTTGCTTACGGATTGGAGGTAGGAGCATTGTTCTCTCCTCATTTCCGCAAAACTCAATATTATCCCTTCATTTGTGATGACAATGTTGTTCTTTGTCTGCCTAGCAACAATGTTTAGCCAGGATTGCAGTGTGTCCAATGCTTCACGTGTACAGTTAGTTTAGTCATCTTGTTTGGGTGCTTCTTAAATCTGGAATGGTTATTTTGGCAACATTTTCTAAAATAACTTTTGGGTTTTCCAAAAAATGGGCTAATAAGGAAGTTTCTTTCTTTCCAAATAGTGTATAAGGAAGACTTTCCCAGTACTTACCCAGATTTGTAATTTGGGCTTTGATCACTTTTCCCTCATGACCATTTAGGTTAGTTTTATGGATAGTTTCAATATTAACGTTAATATTCCTCTCTACCATTCCACTTCGGAACCCCCAATTCGAACCTATGACTGCACAGTCTGAATAACACAGTATCATTAGTATTATTTATGTCTGTAATTCCTAATTATGTTTTTACCTCTGTAAATCTGTGTTATATATCATCTGTATGTCTGTAACTTCTGCAACCGTCAAATGCGCCCAGATACCTCCGGGTTAAGGTGCGCTATAGAAATAAATAAAACAAACAAACAAGATCCTTGTGGACCTTAAACTAACCTTTAGTCATCTAGGACACAAACACTGAGTATAAATGTCTAATTATGTCTAGCATGATGTTTATGTTGATGCTGATTTGTGCTAATTTTACTATTGTAGACATCTCTCCTGATGAGGCACTGGAAAAAGTGCTGAAACACGTATTGAGAGAGTACATTCACACAATGAAAACCTTATATGGTCTAAAATAAACAAATTGAAAAAGGTGAAAAGTATTTGACTATTCTTTGAATTAAGTATGCCAGGCCTTTGGGGAGGGCTGTTGACTAGAAAGAACCGCAGGATGTCGGTGTCAGAATCATGTACTGTGCTCACTAGTTTCTTTTTTTTTAGTAGGTTTGCCTTCTGGACCTAACTGTTCCAGAAGTTTCTTGAAATTGTTTGTCTAGTTTGTTCCCGGGTATCACGTAAATATTACCTTTCCCAGACATGGTGAAATTTGTTTTTGGTTTAGATTGCAACTTAGGCACAGACACTTAGAGAGTGCAGATGCCACCACTATGGCAAGTTAATTAAAGCTTTGATTAATAATTGGCTGAACCTATGCGGTGGACCTCTTTATTTCTTTCTTGGAATGGAGAAGTATTGTGGAACAGGCCTGGGTGAATCTCCTTGGAATTGATGCACAACTGCCTATGGGCGCAACCACAAAATTTGGGTCTATTCGTGGGATCCAAGGGAGGAATCAGAGACCATGCATGATTTGGTTACTTGTGCAAGGATTTGGATAATACAGCAAACTTTGCATGGGATTCAAATATTCACACACATATTTGGATCTGTTGTTATGCAGAAAGCGATTTTGGATTCCTTTAAAAGGACATGCCATTTCCTGTTTCCTTTTTGGGGTCATTTTGTCTGCATGAAGGAGAGGCATGACTGGTCAACGCCACCCACTAGTAGTATGTGTGTTTTGTAAAACGTGTTATTTTTATAGAAAAACCTTAGATATTTAATTTTTTAGTTGGAAACTCATTTTGTTTTGCAAACCCAGTTTAGTTTGGGGCACCAATTTCCTGTGGGTAGCCAATTACTTTTGCTAGTTAAAACATGTGTTATGTTTTTTTTTTATTTGAAGAAAATTACAAGGGGAGAGAATGAAGATGCTTGGCTGTCTATCAGTGAGTACAGCAAACTTGACGTGAAGTGGCAATTGGTTGTGGAAGTGGAACTATTGTTCTCCTACCTTGAATCTAAAAAGGAAGAGGCACACTTATATAGAAAATGTGGTATAGTAAGGAACACAGACGAACTGCTTCATCTTCTAAAAGATGCTGCTTTTTTCTGGACTTCACAGTTTGACTGTTGTTGGCCCAGGGGTTGATGATGATGAGGCTGCAAGTTTTGACGGGAATGATGATGATACTGATCATGTGCATAGAAGGAGGAGGGTGAAAGTGAGGATAGGAACATGAAGGAGTGGTGCAGGAGGCAATGGAAAGGAGGAGCATGTAGGAGAGTTAAAGGAGAAATGAAAGGAGGGGCATTCAGGTATGGTGGAGGATGAGATGGGTATGATCATGCATGTGAGAGAGTGGTGGAGGAGAAGAAGACAGTGCAGAAAAGAGTGGGCTATGCCCAATTAGGATGTAAGAAAGGCACAGGGTTCACTCTGGAGGTACATTGAGGGAGGGAGCATGACCACTATTTGCTATCATCTGGTAGGCACTGAGAATGTTTTATGGTACAGCAGATTGTATTTTTTACCAACTGTTGAGTTTAACCTGTGTGAGGTGTTCTTTTGGAGGGTATGTGGTCAGCAAACCAGTCGTTTGGTACAAATACCATCCGGAATTACATTGGGGCTGGCACAGAGAAGTGTAAGATACTGTCTACACCCAATTCATTTTAACAAGTGAGGAGATTGAGAAGGATGAGAGTCACAAGACCCTGGAAAATGGCATCACTGCAGTAAGTGAAAGCTTGTCCCTTGAGTAAGTCCTCTACCTACAGAATTTGTGTTGTATCCACACTCAGAAGGACACAGTCCATCACAGGCAGAATTACATGGTGTCTTGGTTCCTGAGTGGGAAGGCCATGCAAAGAATTGACAGGCAGCTTAGGAAATGCTACCTATAGCGATGGCAGATTGTTAGCAGGTCAGAATAGTTGGAGAAGGCAAGATTGGTAAGATAGCATCACATTTTATGAAACACCACTGTGACAGCATTTCAAAAAGCTGACAGTGTTGATGTGGTGGCAATGAAAATATGGGGAAATGCAAATCTGTTTAATTCAGTTTGTGGAGGGGACTGTGTATGAACGACAATCTTCCTACTTCTGGAATCAGGAAGGCTTTTTTGGGGGAAAGAATGAACCACTCACTGAGCCATTGTATCTTCTCTCTGTCTTCTTTTATGGAGGTGAAGCACCTGTTGCATGTAAAGGGTGGAACTCTATACCTAGGTATAATTGTGTTTCCAAACACAACAAAGACTAATAAGTATAACATCGTTTTCCAGTTGTTGGATTTGAATGTAGGCAATTGGAAAAGTGAGTGAAGAGGTTCAATATATGTCACCAATTCACCAGGTAGCAAAACCGGGTCCTCTAGACCAGAATTGTGAAATGTCCACTCACAGACACCTGGCCCTAATGGCATAGAGGAATATAATGCTGATATTCCAGGTTCCTTTAAGGATAATGAGAACTCTATCATAAGCTGGGTACTACCTGCCACTGTGACTGACTGAGGGAACAGTGTTACAGCTTTTTTCCTAAAACTAGCTTATGCACAAAACTGAGGATGTCTATTCCAGTGTCATTGCCATACAGCGAAAGGTCACAATAAAAACATTTTCCATCAACAGCCTTGAAGTAATTACTGTGTTACAGTTGAGACAAGAGCAGTTGTTCAGGAGTTGTTGAAGTGGTGTTGCTCTTCCAGTGAGTGTAACCTCTGGCAGCAGTGTAGCCTGCCTTGCTGAGATTTGGTATTGATCTCTGGCAATGAGTCTCACCAATTGAAGGTACTCAGTTCAGATTTGAGAGAGGTTCATCAAGAATGCCCTTTCTACATTCATGGACATTTGGCATGAGAGAGTCATACACAGTGTGTGTGCTCCCCTTTCCTGTGGGAGTATGGCAAACATTGTGTGTGCCACCTTCCCTGAAGTAGTGCAGCGTAACATGTGTGTGCTCATCCTTCCCTGTGTATGGGGCTCTGGTGGGCCTTGTGGAGTGAGCCTTGGTGATTCTTTGGGCGAGGTAAGGAGGTGCTGTAATCGAAAAACACTTGTGGGCAATGGAGAGTGTTTTAAAAGTGATGTGCTCCTGAATGGGGAGCAATGTGCTTCTCTTCAGGCTTTGGAAATGTGTTCTCTTTCTGGGATGTTGAGGGCTGCTCTAAGGGTGTGGTTTTGTATGACCTGAAGTTTGCGGATATTTGTAGTGGAGGTGCCTGTGAATAAGACATTAGAATAGTACATTTTTGAGCCAATGATTGCACAGGCAATGGTAAGGCAGTTGCTTTTGGAGATAAACGGTCTGGCAGCATTGAGGACCTTGGTGGCGTAGGCTGCTGAGGAGTCAATGGCGCTTACTTGTTTAGACATAGTGAGTGAGGCATCAAGATAGACTCCTAGAGTCTTTACCAATGTTGAGACGGTTATTGTGCAGTTGTCCATCTGGAAGGCGGTATATTGAGTTTTGAGGGCCTTAATGGCATTCGGGGTGCCAACCATCAGGATTTCTGTTTTGTCGCTGTTTCGATAAAGGTGATTTGCTGTCATCCAGGCCTTGATTGTGGTATAGATCAAGGTGAGGGTGTTGGAGTCATCTGTGCATTTGCCAGACAGTGGAATCAATATTTGGGTATCGTCCGTGTAGTTAGTGTAGGCAATGCCGACGGACTCTAGGATATTGAAGAGTGGTCTAGTAGAGATGTTGTATAGTGTTGGGGTGATGCAGGAAGCTTGAGGTACTCCACACATGATGGGAGAGGGAGAAGCATTGGCAGTCTCAGAGAAGACCCTGATGACCCTTGCTTCCAGGAAGGGAGCGATCCAGGCGGTAGCTAGTGAGGATAAGTTGGCATAGGTGGTGAGGTGGTGGCAGAGGATTTGGTGGTTTACCAAGTCAAATGCTTCAGAAAGGTCCAAGAGGAAGAGAAGGGCAGAGTTGCCTGCATCCCTGATCATGTCAAGCTGATTTTTTAGATCAAGCAGGGCAGATTCAGTGCCGTGACTGAGGCGGAAGCCTGATTGACATATGCCTAGGATTTTGTTGTGTTCCAGAAATTGCTGTACTTGCAGGTAGACTGCACGGTCCAGGATTTTTTGCAAAAAGGGGACGGTGGTGAATGGCCTGTAGTTGGAGGGAATGGCTTGGTCTAGGGTGATTTTTTTTAGGAGAGGGAGGACCCAGGCTTCTTTGAGGCTGGCTGGGATGGTGCTTTTTGCGAACGGTGCATTTTTTAAGGCTGTGAAGAGGGGGGCTAGTACGTCTGCACAATCCTTGATGAGGAATGCAGGTCATATATCACCTTTGCACTTTGAGTGTTTTAAGCTTTTGATAAGTTGTAAGCCTTCACTTTCTGAAATGTGTATGAAGAAGGATTGAGTGGAGGAGGAAGTGGGGGGTGGAATAGTGATGTTATTTGGGGCTATGGGTCTTCATTTCATTTTTCCTGTTGTGCAGTGATTTTCAAGTTTACGATGTCGATTTTGCCTAAGAGTGCAATCATTTCATACATTGTAGAGCAATCACTGATACAATGTGCATAAGGTAGTGAAAATGTCCAATGAATCGAACATACATTGTGTTCCCCAGCCATAAGGAGAAAATGACATTGGACCCATTTTCCACTGCCACAAAGCCACGGGATAGCTTCTGGGGACATAGCTTTTATCCCACCATCTGTTTAATTGTATCCCAGATGGCTGCACTTCTGTAGCTCTTTCACTCAAAGCCGTGCATGCACTCAATCGGCTCATTGAGGTTGGGCTGCTGTATACTCATTGTTCCCCGGCCACTACTACAGCTGTGCTTGCTGTTGGGAATACCTGTATGTGAGCTTTACATTCTCCCCTCCTCATGGGTGAAATTGTGGGGCAGTGCCAGCATGTTCCCCGAATATGCATACACCATTATTTGGGCATATTGTGCAGGTGCCAAAACACAGCTATTTATTTTCATACATAAAATACATGTTGTGGGCCCACAGTAGTGGCAGTTGATGCCATTGGTTATGGAGCAGAGGCAAGAGTACAGGAGTATAGATGCCATAGTTTTGACTGGTTGCTTTGATGGCATGGTTGGTGATTCTATTGCTTGATAATGATCTACTCTACTGACATTTCAATATTTCCATCAAGTTGACACAAAGAGAGCATTGACAAGACACATGCTTTTTCGAATATATGGACTCTGAATTCATGCAGAGGTTGTGCGGGCAGATACTGTTTCAGAGTTTGTTTGCTCCTCCATCAGAACATCTGAGTTATGCTGGGGTTGGAATTGGCCTCAGATATATACATACCAGAAGTGTGTAGCACAAGTGTAAGGCTGTTTGGCTCCGAGCTCAGAGCGAGTTCTTCCATGTGCAAGAAGAAGCCCAGGATATCGTTGTGAGCAGAAACTGTGAAGAAGCACAATCAAGTAAAGACACTGGTTTCTAACCTTGCATTCTGTGCATTTGGCAGTTTACGCTTCTTTTGGATTTTCTTTGGACTTTCTCTGGCCCTTTCAGATCTCATTTTGATCTTTTTTCTGCTCCACCTAGGTCACCTGTGCTGTTGCGCCACCCAGCCGCTCCAACCCGCGCCAAGAATGTCTATTTGAATCACAGTGCATGCGCACTAGCGCGCGCTCACAAAGTGTGTAGCACAAGTCTAAGGCTGTTTGGCTATTCAGGTGTCAAAAGGTCCGGGGTCAGGTGTTGATTTTCTGCTCTACTGCTATTGAGAGCATGTGAATGAACCGGTTATTTAGACCTTGTGGTTCGTTCATTTTTGAGACACGATTTGAGGGTGCACTGATTTACTTTGTATTGTGGGAAATTACGTTGTGATTTAGTGCTACCGATACCACTGTGTGAACTATCAAGTTAAATTGTGTGATATGTTGTTTTTGGAGAGATGTCTTGATGGTATACATTCTCACCCTTGTATTGTAACGAACTACGCTGTGCATATTGTGTGTACAATGCACCGTTTTCTTGATAATTAACAGTAGTTACTAAATGATGATGAAGAAAAACAAAATGCCTTCATTAAGGAAAGATTCAGGGCGGATTTCTTTGCTGCTGTTAATACGCAGCGAGCAAGTCTGGCACATGCAACAGCCTTGCCCTTACCATTACCCTGCGAAGAGGAGGAGGAGCTCCTGCAATGCACATAAGCATGCTCAAATGTTATGAAATCAACTGAGGGTAATAAAATCAGCTCTATGGACAGTGAGGATGTTTCTCAATCACTGTTCATAGAAGACCCTCAGAACGAAATACTCAAGGAGAAATTTCAATTTAACCCAGAGGTCAATGGAGATATGCCGGTGTGCGGCTTTAGGCCTAGGAGCTCATTTATTGATACACCAAAACATTTTCACACCAGCAACTTTGATCTATTAGGTCTTTACACGAACACTGATTTATTAGCAGAGGAGGGCAATACAAATGAGAAAGGGTCGGACTAAACAACTTTGCTGTGTATTTTCAATAGACTAATTTTATTTGAATTACGTAAACAGACTGAGGTGCTGAATAAGCTCTCCATGGAATTTGGTCAATAGCCCACTAAACAATGTGAAGTATTACATGGTTTGATGGCCACTACCAAATTGGAGAAACAAACATATAATGCTGATAAGAAGTTTGAGGGAGCAAAAACAATAGCAACGCTCCCTCAGCATTGGCTCAAGTTATACTGATTTCTGATTCATTGTCTAACGAATGTTTGGCCGGAGATAAAACCAAAGAAGGGATCCTCACAGATAAGGCGGGGGAGCAAATTGCGACTAGTGCTAAATCGATAGTTGTGATGGACGAGGCTGACAATTTCATAGTTAAACTTTCTAAAAAACAAGAAAAAACAATGATGAAACAGATGAAACAGTTAGATGCTAAAAACATGAATAGGTCATCTAGGACTTTTCTCAGGGATAAGAGCTTAAAAAACATAATTGAGGAGGCCAGAGAAGTGATGTTGATCACAAGTGCACCTACCAGTACACCAAAAAAGACTTTGTTAAGATATCGGTTTCCCCAAAAACAATAAATAAAAGTTACCAGGCCACTCAAAGTAAATACTATAAGGGTGAAGAAACGATGACAGATGCAATTAAAAAGAAAAAAGAACCCTGTGATGTAGAAATTCAACTTAAAACCTTGGAATATGGTCTGAATGATATCTTTGAGATTTTAAAAAACCCAGCAGCAATTCCCAGACCGGTTACACCGATATCAGTGAATGGTAGCAGCTGGGTATCAGACAGCAATGTCAGACATTGCTGACAAGAAAGTGCGATTAGTAACTACCACCTTAGACATGATAATATTAAAAGAAGAGTTCCGACTCATTCAGTGAAAACTGGTTTGTGTTATAAAGAGTGGAGACAAGAGAACAATGAACATCAGATATATTCCAACTCGGTTACAGAGACAGAAACCTCTATAGATCTCACTACTCAAGATCATAGAGAGGTGAGTAATAAGAGTGAACCAATTAGTATAGGACAGGGCAATACATCATTTAATGAAGAAAATATTGGCAGAGATGATCCCTATTAAAGAGACGGAGCAGATAACATCTACCAATATGAATCAGGTTACTTATACATGTAGAGAGGATGAAGTGTAGCCACAGGAGTATACAGGCAACATAAACATGGAACACCTATAAGGAAACCGGCCTTATCAGAACAGCCAAGTCTTATCTTGACATCACTGTTCAATGAAGGTGGCAGTCCATCGCTAAGTAGGCCCTATATTGTACTCTTGTTTCCAGCTATTCCAGAACTGTCTCTAATATCTTCAGCTGATATACTATTAGTTGACTTCATTCATAAACAAAGGTATGATTTTGTCCGTTTAGTCATACCATCTCCCTTGGTGAGATCATGATTGCTGAAAGAAGTGGAAGCATTACAGGATAGAGGCTTTGACCTCTTCCCATTTAAAATCCATCTTTTTCAGGGGAGGGCAAAGAATCAGATAAAAAGAACTTAGAGGGGTTGGCTCATGTGGCAAAAGAGTAGGCCTCTACCTATAATAACTCAGGGAATCCGGACAAACAAGACTGGAGATGGTTAGCCCTCTCACTAAGAGACTCAATCAACAGTTTAAAAGAATTGGGAAAACCTCTCTAAATTACATTTAAACTAAGTTTACTAAGTTGGAATTCCCAGGGTTACACATACTTAGTGAACAATACCACTTTGATGGATGAGGTATCATTGCATGACTTCATTTTATAGCAGGAAACCTGGGCCCGAGATAAACTGCTATGGGAAGGTTTTCCATTGACAGAATTATGTGCAACAGAGGGTCAAAAAGACGACCTAAGGGAGAACTATTAATTGCCTACAAACAAATAACCCACGTTATAAAAATGGATGAATGGGCTATATTGAATGCTATGCTAACAGTGATCTTCAGTGCAAAGGCTTTAGGTGGCTGTGTTCCGCTCTCAATTACCAATATATATCGGAACCTTTGGAGTATTCAGATCACCAGCTTGAGAAAAAAAAGTAACATTTTAGGGACATAGATCGACCTGTAGCTTTATGCCAATGAAGGGGGCCTAATTATTATTGCAGGAAATCTAAACTCAGACTGTAATATAGATAGGACAGTTGGTGATGTTTTAATAAACAATATGGCTACCAGTGTTACAAAGGGGGGGATGCTAAATTGAGAGGAGCTTTATGGCTACACTTTGCAGAAATTGGGACATTAGAATAGGTTGAAAATTAGTATCCTACCTAGATTTCCAGGGGTAGCAGCTCCATAATTGATCACATATTGGCATCTGGTGAATTAAGTAAATGCATGTCCAACTTTGTAGTAAAAGATACACCTGCAAGAGCTCATAGGATGTTATCTATTGACTTTGTCAAACATACTCTGAGAGCAACTGTATGTTACTACAACATGGCTACCAGTGTTACAAAGGGGGGGGGGTGCTAAATTGAGAGTAGCTTTATGGCTACACTTTGCAGAAATTGGGGCATTAGAATTGGTTGAAAACGAGTACCCTACCTGGAATGCTAGGGGTTGCAGCTACATAATTGATCACATATTGTTATGAAGTTGTTCTTGATGGTCGTGAAGTTTAATAATGTCTCCGTCCCCAAGTACCACACAGACAACGAGATATTCAGTGCCTGTGCGGTCTTTGAGGCCACAGGATGTTTTTGTGAGTCGTCAGGTCTGGAACCGAGAGCTGCCAGAAGGACTCCTTGAACGCTGTAAGGCAATGAATGGTTATCAAACAATATGTGTGTAATACAAGGAATACCCAGCAAGAAAAACAGAACACTGCTTACCTAAGATTATAGGAAGTGTCACCCTGTTGGAAAGGATAGTGGGGCCCGGGACGGGGCTTGATGAACTTCCAATAGCAGAGGGTCAGGGGGGTGTTCGAGACTCTGTAGATGGGCGCACAACGTGGTTTGAGGCAGTCCGGGTTGTGCAACCAGGCGAGTGCCTGCAAGAGGCCAGTGGCCAAAGTACCAAATCAAAACTAAATCGTAAGGCAGTCCAATTCGTAATCCGAGGTCGTAACAATGTGCAAAGCCAAGGTTCAAAGTGCCAGGGGGTAGACACAGCAATCCAGAAACAAATCCGAGGTCGTAGTAGTGTGCAAAGCCAAGTTCAAGGTGCCAGGGGGTAGACAGAGCAATCCAGAAACAAATCCGAGGTCGTAGCAAAAATCCGAGGTCGTAGTAGCAGGGTTCAAAACAAGGGAACAAGAGCCGTACAGTACTGACAGAGATCAGCTGTGAAGCAACGCTTCTGTGTTCCTGGACGCCTTTTGAATCATTGGGAAAGACACGTGATGCGTTGGACTGTCACGTGATGCGCGTCACATGATGCAGAAGCGTTGACGCTACGTGACTCTTTGCCGTGCTAGCCCCCTCACGTGATGCGTGATCGTGTTGGACCCCTCACGTGAAGCAAGGTCCTCCGTAAATGATGTGGATTGTTGCGGGCTGCCAGCGGGAGTCTCCATTGTAATTGCCAGCGATGGGAAGGTCGATAAACCCCTGGTCCAAAGTGTGTCCTGGTATTGCGGGTGAGGGGATGCAGTCTCCGACTGCCAGAATGCACATGCGAGATCCCCTGATGGTGTTTGGCAGGGGCCGGGCGTGCGGGGTAAGCAGGGAGAGGGTGTGCGGTGGAAAGCGTGACAGAGCCCCCTCCCAAAGGCCCATGACCCCGTGGGCTCGAGGGGTAGTCCCTATGGAAACGTGCAACCAGAACCAGAGCGTGAACATCCCGGGAATGGACCCAAGAGCGGTCCTCAGGGCCATAACCCACCCAATCCACAAGATACTGAAGACGACCCCTGAGAAAACGGGAACCCAAAATGGCACTGACCTCATACTCGTCAGGAGAGGATAAAGAAACAGGGGCAGGAGGGACACTGAGTCTGGTAGGAGCATGGTAAGGTTTGAGGAGGGAGGTGTGAAAAACAGGGTGAATCCGCCAGGCAGGCGGAACAGAAAGGCGCAAAGCCACAGGGTTCAGGACCTTAGTGATTCTGTAGGGACCAACAAAACGAGGCAGCAGCTTGCGGCAGCCAGGAATATGCAAATGGCGAGTTGAGAGCCAAACACGGTCACCCACATGGTTCTCAGGAGCCACCAGCCACCTCCGGTCCGCTTTTGCTTTCATCACCACCTGGGCCTCGCGCAAGTGGGTAAGGGTTTGGGCGTGGATCGCGACCAAGTCACGAGCGCAGGCCTCAGCAGCACGAGTGGCAGAGGGAAAGTCAGGAAGCGGAAGGGCACGAGGATGCTAGCCGTATAAGGAGTAGAAAGGGGAGAAACCAGTAGACAAATACCACGAGTTGTTATAGGCAAACTCAGCCAGATGGAGCAGGTTCAACCAAGAATCCTGGTACTGGATGGTAAGACAGTGCAAATACTGCTCCAGGGCCTGATTCACCCTCTCGGTCTGCCCGTCACTTTCTGGATGATAGGCAGAGGAGAAGCAGGAATCAATACCCAGGAGGCCAGTGATAGCACGCCAGAAACAAGATGTGAACTGGGACCCTCGATCCGAAACAATAACCTGTGGGAGACCAAACAGACAGAAAACGGACTGAAAGAATAAACGGGCCAATGTGGGTGCTGAAGGTATCCCTGTACATGGTATAAAGCGGGCCATCTTTGTGTAGGAGTCGACAATAACCCAGATCGTGTCGTAGCCTCGTCTGCGGGGAAGGTCTGTGATAAGGTCCATAGAGACCGTGTGCCAGGGTCTGGGCGGGACTGGTAGTGGTTGGAGCAACCCCAGAGGACGTCCCTAGACGAATTGCACTGAGCACATATTGAACAAGTGTTGATGTAATTTTCAATGTCTCCCCTCATTGAAGGCCACCAGCACCACCCCTGTAGGAGTTCTAGGGTGCGTTTTTGCCCCGGGTGCCCGTTGATTGCGGCATCATGAGACCAAGCGAGTGCCTGATTGCGTACATTGCCGGTTGGGAGATATAGTTTACCCTGAATAAAAGGCAACCCCTCCTGGCGTTGGACGTCCCACTCTGTTAAGGCATGAGGGTGTTGGGAAACCCAGCGTCTGATAACGGCAAGCATGGGAGGGGACGCTGTGCACATACAGATGACATGGCCTTTTTCTAACAATGTGTCAGGAAATAGAGGCAGTGATTCCCCCCCAGGAGACCGGGAAAGTGCATCCGCCTTGCAGTGGGAGAGACCAGCCCTATATTTCACTATGAAATCGAACGCTGCAAGGAAAAGATGCCAGCACACATGTCTGCTGTTCGTACATTTCAGCGTTGCTAGGTCTTGCAGATTCTTATGATCGGTATATATTACCGTCTGATGTTTTGCCCCGATGAGGTGGTGACGCCATGTCTGTAGGGCGTCCTTTATGGCTAGCAGTTCTTTTTCGGTGACGGTATAGTGGGACTCGGCTGGTGTGAATTTCCGGGAATGATATGCCACCGGATGTAGACGGCCTGTGGTTGGACAAGGCTGTGAAAGGACTGCCCCTAACATGAAAGAGGAGGCGTCTGCCTCAAGGATGAACGGGAGTTCTGGGTCTGGGTGTTGTAACACCGGAGCCGAGACAAACCTAGATTTAAGTGCCTCAAACGCCTTCTGATGGTCGGGAGTCCAGGAGAACGGAACAAGAGGGTTGGTCAAGGCTGTGAGTGGAGAAACAATGGCCGAGAAACCGGCGATAAAGCGCCGGTAAAAATTAGCGAACTCAAAGAAAGATTGAAGCTATTTGACGTTGACAAGGGCAGGCCAATCCATGATGGCTCGGACCTTCGACAAATTCATGGAGAGACCCCCAGGCGTGATGTGAAAACCCAGGAAGTCCACCTCTTTTGAGTGAAACAAACACTTCTCTGGTTTGGCAAATAAAGCATTGTTCCTGAGACGGGATAGGACTTCCCTGACATGCATGACATGTTCTTCCAAGGAGGACGAAAATATCAGTATGTCATCCAGATAGACAACAACATATACATCAAGGATGTCAGAGGAGACTTTATTAATGAAACGCTGGAAGGTGGCAGGGGCGTTACACAGCCCAAAAGGCATTACGGTATACTCATACAACCCTTGCCGGGAGCATAACGCTGTTTTCCATTCGTCTCCATGGCGCATTCGGATCGGGTTATATACCCCCCTTAGATCCAACTTAGTAAAGATAGACGCACGTGTCAATCTATCAAGCAAGGTGGAGATGAGCGGAATGGGATACCTGTTCTTTATAGTAATGGCATTCAACCGTCTGTAGTCTATGCATGGACGTAGGTCACCCTCCTTTTTGGGCACAAAAAAGATAGGGCTGGCGGCTGGAGAACAAGAGGGACGAGTGTGGCCTAATCGTAGGGCTTGTTGTATATAGTCCTTCAAAGCCGCTTCTTCGGAATGGGATAACGAGTATATCCTACCCTTTGGTATCGGTGCATCGGGAATCAGATCAATGGGACAGTCATAAGGCCTATGCGGAGGGAGACCCTCTGCCATGGCTTTGTCAAAAACCTGCAGATAATCATGATAATCAGCAGGGATACCTGCCATAACAGCCCCCACGGTATGCGTAGGTGTGGGTGAATCAACGTCCTCAATTCGGGAAGAGGCCATGGCGGGCGCCAAGAATAGGGGCAGGAGAGGTGTGGGACCCGGGTTCTGTTAAGCAGAAATGTTGCCATACCTCTGATTCAAACGTTACCTGCCCGGTTCCCCAATTGATCAAAGGGTTGTGTTGTCTTAACCAGGGAATACCGAGTATGATGCCGAACTGGGGCGTGGTGATGAGGTCGAAAGACATAGTTTCTCTATGGGTGTCCTGAATCACCACTTCCAGAGGGGCAGTCTGGTGTCTAATCGGACCAGACGAAAGGGAGGTGCAGTCAACCGCGTGTACAGGTTCAGGATGTTCTTTCTGAATATGGGGCAGATTGAGGTGTTGGGCTAAAGTGATGTCGATAAAACAGCCAGTGGCCCCTGAGTCAATCACGATGCGTACGGCATGCGTGACCTCCCTGGTGGGTTTCAACAGTGCATGTACCGCTATGGGTCTAATAGGGCCAAACATGGGTCCAGTGGGGGTCGATGAGGGGCTCGCCGGTACCCCCTCAAGGGCGAGCCTTCGGAAAACCCAGAGTCTTGTTTTTGGGCCGACGGGGACACTCTTTTACATAATGCCCACTAATCCCACAGTAAAAACAGGCATTACTGGTTCTCCTGCGTTCCCGCTCAGCTGGGGTTATAGGACTACGAATGCCACCAATTTGCATGGGTTCAACACCAGTGGCAGTCGAAGCAGGAGAGGGTTGGCCTGAAAAAGACGTCTGCGCTTTCCGCTCAGTTCTCCGAGCGTCCACCTGCAGTGTGAGATCAACCATACCAGAGAAAACAGAAGGAAGGGATGGAACCACCGCGAGGGCATCTTTCATGGGGTTGCATAGCCCTCGGTAGTAGACAATCGCCTTTTTCTGCTCTGGCCAGGATGTTTCTGCTGCAAGTTGATTGAACCAAGTGATATATTCAATCAGAGAAAGCTTGCCCTGTGATAGTTCTAGGAGTTCCAGGTCTCGTGGTTGGGCCTTATAACGGGTATCAAATACTTTCGTCATTTCAGACACTAGTGGTTCGAAGTCATACAAAGCAGGATGGTCATTCTCTAGTAATGGATTCGCCCATGTGGAGGCTACACCGGATAAATGGGACAGGAGGAAGGCGGCCTTGGAAACGGAATCGGGGAAAGCCTGGGGTCTGCACAAAAAGTGAAGCTTACATTGGTTGATGAACGTGCGGTACTTCCGGGGATCACCTTGGTAGCGTTCTGGGGCCGCCAGGGGAAGAGGAGTCGGGAGTAGCACAGGAGTGGGAGCAGGAGGTGGAGTAGGGACAGGCTGGAGCGGAGGGTTGGGATCACCGAACTCGGCGTCAACGGGCAGAGGTTGACGTGCGCTTTGTAAAGCGTTGAGACGATGGTGAATGGTAGTGGTGGCAGCGGCCATGTCGGTCCTGAGGGCCGCGACAGCCTGCATTAAAGCGGTCACTGGGTCCCTGGCAGAGGCATCCATAATCAGCACGACCAGGAAGGCTTCACAGTCTGTTATGAAGTTGTTATTGATTGTCGTGAAGTTTAATAATGCCTCCGTCCCCAAGTACCACACAGACAACGAGATATTTAGTGCCTGTGTGGTCTTTGTGGAGAAACAATGGCCGACAAACCGGCGATAAAGCGCCGGTAAAAATTAGCGAACTCAAAGAAAGATTGAAGCTGTTTGACGTTGACAAGGGCAGGCCAATCCATGATGGCTTGGACCTTCGACAAATTCATGGAGAGACCCCCGGGTGTGATGTGAAAACCCAGGAAGTCCACCTCTTGTGAGTGAAACAAACACTTCTCTGGTTTGGCAAATAAAGCATTGTTCCTGAGACGGGATAGGACTTCCCTGACATGCATGACATGTTCTTCCAAGGAGGACGAAAATATCAGTATGTCATCCAGATAGACAACAACATATACATCAAGGATGTCAGAAAAGACTTCATTAATGAAATGCTGGAAAGTACCAAATCAAAACTAAATCGTAAGGCAGTCCAATTCGTAATCCGAGGTCGTAACAATGTGCAAAGCCAAGGTTCAAAGTGCCAGGGGGTAGACAGAGCAATCCAGAAACAAATCCGAGGTCGTAGTAGTGTGTAAAGCCAAGTTCAAGGTGCCAGGGGGTAGACAGAGCAATCCAGAAACAAATCCGAGGTCATAGCAAAAATCTGAGGTCGTAGTAGCAAGGTTCAAAACAAGGGAACAAGAGCCGTACAGTACTGACAGAGATCAGCTGTGAAGCAACGCTTCCGTGTTCCTGGACGCCTTTTGAATCATCGGGAAAGACACGTGATGCGTTGTACTGTCACGTGATGCGCGTCACATGATGCGAAAGCGTTGACGCTACGTGACTCTTTGCCGTGCTAGCCCCCTCACATGATGCGTGATCGTGTTGGACCCCTCACGTGACGCGAGGTCCTCCGTAAACGATGTGGATTGTTGCGGGCTGCCAGCGGAGTCTCCACTGTAATTGCCAGCGATGGGAAGTTCAATAAACCCCTGGTCCAAAGTGTGTCCTGGTATTGCGGGTGAGGGGATGCAGTCTCTGACTGCCTGAATGGACATGCGAGATCCCCTGATGGTGTTTGTCAGGGGCCGGACGTGCGGGGTAAGCAAGGAGAGGGTGTGCGGTGGAAAGCGTGACACATATTCGTATGTGGCGAATTAAGTAAATGCATGTCCAACTTTGTAGTAAAAGATACACCTGCAAGAGATCATAGGATGTTATCTATTGACTTTGTCAAAAAACTCTGAAAGCAACTGTATATTACTACAATGAAGGTGTAGTGATTAATCCTAAAGGTAATAGACTGACAACATATGAGGAGATATTCAGTTAACAGCTTTGCTCCATATATAAATGATTCTATCCAAGTCATTGAGGTTGACCCTGCTTTAAGCAAGAATATAAAGATAAAACATAAGCAAAATACTGATCTGGAGGTGCATGATCACAAGTGGCTATGCGGAACGAGGTACGGTTACTCTTGAAGAAAGGGAAACTTGACTCTCATTCACTGAGCAAAATCATGGAAATGGTGTAGATTTTGTAAGAAGGATGGAACTGAAGAAACTTTGGAACATATTATGCTTATTTGTCCTGCTCTTACTACTCAAAGAATTTTGTATTTTGAACAATTTGTTAACTCGATCTGTTCTGTTAATAGAGAACAATTATGGTTCCAAATGCTGCATGGAAACTCGACTGTTTTAAGTATTAGTGAAAAATATTTGCGAATTGAGCTAACAATCATAATCAATGATGGTCAGAGGGTAAATAACCTCAACAAAAATGAAATATACTTTTATATTAATAGGGTGGTAGATTTACCACGTATGCAGACACATGTCATGATTTGATACTGGCTCTATGTTTTATCAGAGATGTAAGTTAGATGTGTTGTAAATGTTTTAATAATTAAAATTTAAGGATTTTTGTTCTCTCTTTGCTTGTGCAAAACAAATTGCTATGTAATTTATGTTGTGTAAAAAAAATGTATTCTTTTACTGTTTCTCTCTTTTGTAAAGGTTTAAAAATAAACCAAAACAAATAAACAAAAAAAACAAAAACCATACATGTTGTACGGTTTGGTCATCATCGCCTTCAGCATATTTATTTACCACTATCACTGCTATTACTGAATTCATAGGCTAAAGGAAAGAAAGGTGTGGCAGAAGACCCATTTGGTATGCTGGGATCAGAGACATTCTGCACCACCAATATGGGTAAAGGACCAGGTCTCTGCTACTCTTTAACTACTGTGGGATGCCACAATACAGGGGACGCACTATTCATAACATTTGTTTCTGAAGCATATGTAAGTAGTGACTCCTCTGCTGACACATCTACAGACCCGCAGCAAAACTCTGCTCCTTTACCTTGGTCTGTTGCATGATGGAAGGGTGGGATACATATCCAGTTGTTACAGACTCAGATGTTGGCGAAGTTTGGCTTTGGCAGTCAATAGTGTATTATTAGACACATACAAGTCAGTAATGGCATTGGACTACCTAGTAGCCATCACAACCATTGTTTCAGTTCTCCTCTGAGGAATTGCAGCTTGGGTGATGTGCTATTTCTGATGGCCACCTGTAAGGAATTTGATGATCCACACAGGGAGTGTTCACTCACCTGCGCTATTTTGATATTATTTTTTAAATAAATGGAATGTTGGCAGATAAAACTCTGGGAAATGTGTGGGACTAATCTGCACACATTTCTCAATGCTCACCACAAAACAAACACATATTCAAGTGTACTCTGGAGGACACATCCTACCGGTGCAGTCCTCCTGTAATTTTCATCTGGAATGTGACAGCCAAAGGTGTATTAAAGCATCTCAAGTAGGTAGAAGTTAACACCTTCCTCTGCCCATGGCCTGCCTAATTAAAATATCAAAGGCTCCATGGATCCGGCCTGCCTATTGGTAAATTATGTGTGGTGGCAGCACATACTGATGAGAGTTAAATGAAGTAGGCATGTGAAGAGGCCTGTTCACAGAACTAACAAATGGCAGGAAACCCCAACAACTCTTTGATATGCAATATGTCAATTTTAAGGTAGCTCCCACCCCTCTTTATGAAGGGCAGTGAATGTCATGTCTGGGACAACTGGTTACAGTAGGAAACCCCTGCAGGGATTCCCCTTTCAGAGGTAGGAAATAAGTGATTTGATGGAGACAGAAAGTCTGTTCTTGACAAAAACTTCAAGGGAGACCTGCGCTTTGGTCAGGAATCACAGAGAGCTTAATTAACTAGAGAGACACTTTGATCCACAACAGACAGGAAGATGGGTGGGACTTAGTAGTACATGTTGTCACCTCTTACCTTTCCTGTTGCAAAGCACTCTGGTTATGACCTTAAGGATAAAAGAAGATTGTTGGTGGAGACCCATGATTGGTTCAATAAGTTAGGCTTAGCCTGCACCAATCATCACTGGGGCCCATTTGGCTTTAAAAGAGGGTTGAGCCCTTCGTTTGGCAGATCATCCAACGACTTGGAAAGGAGTAAAAAGAAGGACTCATTTGGACCCTGGCTGAAGGTACAGTCTGCCTTACAGCTTCCGCTGGTAAAGAAAGGCCATGATTTCCAAGAGGAAAGCAAGATCCCTCCCCTAAACATCTCCCAGGGAACAGAGGGCAAGACTGACCTCAGAGGACCAGTCCAGCAGCTCCAAAATCGGTACCCAGCCAGCACACAGCATTCCCTGCTAGGTTATGCCAGCAAACATCCTAGATGACAAGTGCAAGAGAGTCTCTGAACAAAGGACAAGGCTGTTGCCTGCAACACTGTCCTCAGCTTTGGGCGGGCTGTCCACCTTAAAAGACAACACAATCCCTGCAAAATACCTAGGAGGAGTACCACAACAAGCATCAACCAGCATCCATCTTTTAAGGACATTTTCGAGGCAGTCGACCCCTCGACCCGTGACTGGCTGCACCACTGGGTGTTGTCACGCTTCAATCACTAAAGCCGTCCAAAACGCATTGACCAGCATTCCAGATCCACCAACCTGCAGCCGACCATCCAGCCTCGCTTGCCAAACTGCCTGCCACCTGATACACACAGCTGTCTCCCATCTTGAACTCTTTTGTAGGAGCTGCAAAGCGTCCTGGATCCGACTCAAAGTTGTTGAGCATCCAGATCATGTCAAGCACCCAGTACATTGTGGTTCTGTACCCCTGGTCCTTCTGTGAAAGCCCCTAGTGGCATTTACAACCCCTTGCTCCCTTGGTGCTGAAATCAACTAACCTTGAACAGTCTACACTACCGACTACCCTCTTCCCTCTTGTCAGTATCCTGAGTGCATCCCTTTCCTCTGTGAAATTGTCTGTGCTCTGTGTTGCTTTACAGGGTGGGTTGTATTTTGTAGTGTGATAGAACTGTCTGTTGTAATAATAATAAAGTAGATATTTGTATTGAACCTTGACTGGGCAGCCCCTTTTATCAATGGGTAATAATAGTATTTTCACTGTGTTGCAACTAACCAACGATCCACGACATTGCAGAGATAAGCCTGCTGTCCCATCCATGTTACTAAATTGGACAAGAAGGTTTATAATGTACTTGTGTTTCCAATCTGTGTTGATACTGTCTGGTGTACTAGAGGTGTGGGGCTCATTGATGGTTTAGAAACCGATATTCATCCCTCGACCACTGGTGCCCCAGAAGTTGATTTGTCACATTGGGGGCAAGCGGTTGGATCAGTTGGAGTCTTGCACGCAGCTTAGTCACCGAACGATAAAAGTAGTGTTGCAGGCAGCGTTTAGTTGCTGCTAGATAATAGTAATAGTAATGGATCTTGACATGGAGACTTCAAAAGGCAGTACCAAAGATGTCCTGCACATCTTATGTCAAGAGAGGGGATTTCCCACAGCACTAAGGTTAATAAATCTGAGTTGCTGACCAGCCTCCAAGCTTGTGTAGCAGCTACGGCAGTTAGGGAGAAAGCCCCAGGGGATGGGCTAGGTCCCTTGTACTCGAACGGACAAGACCTTCCGGAGGGGGAAAATGACGTGGTCAACTGCATGAACAGTGTTTCTTGCCAATTATCCCGCCGGGGGCAAGTGTAGTGTCTCAACACTCGAGAGTGTCAGTGAGGACAGGGGCTAGTGTGGCATCCTGCAGTTCCCACGCCTCAGTACAGTCTCTAAGCGGCTCAATAATTGTTCAGCTGTTAATAAGGTAGCGTCTAGAAAGCTCCTGCTCCAGGAGAGGAGACTAGAACTAGTGGAATAGAAACAGTGGGACAAGGTCACCATAGAGCAGGACAGGGCCGCCATAGAGCTGCCCAAGCAGTAGTAGCTCAAACCAGAGTGCCTGGGATAAGCCGCAGCAGCACATCCACAAAAATTTAGAGCAAGCTTATGAACTGGGAAGGATGTATTTGAATACAGAGGTGGTTGAGGTACTGTGAGCTGTGGCCTTGATGAGTTGCTTACCGACACCAGGTACTGATTTAATTCTTCAGTTAACTCCTCAGGAAAGGCTCATTAATGAGAGTATGAAGGCATCCCTCTTCAGGAAGTTCTGTAAAATCCCAGAGCAGTAGCTCAAGAGCTTCACAGATCTCAGAAAGAAAAGTGGGTGGAAATATCTGACTGGGTGGTTGACTAGTAACAAAGCTGACACATTTAAAGGGATGCACAATTTGATTGCGTATGAGTAGGTATTGAAAAATGGTGAGGTTGACCTGCACCAGTATCTTGTGGACAAGACTATCACAGACCCCAGGGAGCTTGCAAAGGCTGCCGACAGGTTTGTGAGTACAAAAGTCCAGAAAAATGGTCAGGAGAGCACACTGAAACTGGAAGAGAAATCGGCGGACAAAAAAGTAAACAAGGATGCGAAGGACAATAGTCGTACCCAATCCTATACAAAGTCAGGTCCTTAAAAGAACAAAGGGAAATCCCAAAACTTTAGTTCCGCCGTGCACACTGAAAAGAAGAGTGCAGGCACCTCTAACACTGGGACACCTGCGTTTTTACCACCCAAAGGTGGTTTTGTGTGTAAGGAGCTGGGCCATAGGAAAGGGGATCATGCTTGCAAGAGTTTACCCAAGCAAGCCATAGTAAATGTTGGACTCCTGGATGAGGCCATCATTAACATGGGCCTCTTAGAGGAGGACTTCCCAATAGGCCAAGGAGTGGCCAAATATGGACTGGTTACATTGAGTGTGAACGATACCGGGTGTCCAGAAGAGACCCCAGTTCAAAATAAAACTCAACTGTATCAAGAACATGTATTTATCAATGGACACAAAACTCCTGCAATCCGAGACACCGTGACTAGCATCACTATTGTCACCCGGCAGTGGATACAGCCAAGCCAGTATATTGATGGGCCTGATGTGTGCGCCAATGGGTTTTACGGAATGTGTAAGTGCCCTTTGGCGATAGTAGAGTTCAGCTGGCAAGGTGAAATGACCCAGCACCATCTAGCGGTGAAAGACTCCATCCCTGTCCCCTCTCTGTTGGTTAATGATCTTCCTGATCCCAAAATAGTCACAGTGGCAACCTGATTGAGGGCCAAAGAGAGCACCAGATTGAACATACTGAGAACCTTAGGGCCTGGAGTGCTTCCAGAGGGCATTTTGGAAGAACTGGTGTGGCTGGTAGCCCCTAGTCCAACTCCACAGACTACTGAGTCACCTACTTCTGTGGAAGAGGGGCTAGTAGCCACTGAGGACCCTGCATTGGTTGCAGGGGACTCAGCAACTTCAGAGTTGCCTAACGCAGTGCAGGAACCTGAGGTGGAGGACCAGGTGGGCACAAATCTGAAGGGCCTGCCCAAGCTGGACGAGTTTCCATCAGCTGGAGACCCAGGTCAGACTGACTTCTTCACAGCCTTGAAAGAGTGTCCTACTCTGGTGGGTCTGTGGAAGCAGGTGGAGGAGCAGGCTTGGGGCAAGCCCCCTTCCCTGTTCGAAGTATACTGGGAGGATTAACTCCTGTACAGTGTGCCAAAAAACTCTCGGGGTGAGGGCACCAGGAGGTTGGTGATTCCAAAATGCCACAAAAGGTTCCTTTTGGATATGGCTGACAAAATTCCTTTAGTGGGTCACTTGGGAGTGACTAAGACATCAGACCAGTTGTCTGCACACTTTTATTGGACGCAGTTTGGTGTTAAGGTGCATTTGTCTGGTCCTGCCCAACTTGTCAAGCTTCTTACAAGTCAGGTGGTGCCACAATGGACCCCTTACTTACACTACCCGTGGTTGGGCGGCCTTTCGAGAGAATGGTCATGGATTTTGTGGGTCCTTTGGATCCTCAAACCAGTTCAGGGAACATATATATCTTGGTGGTGGTATACCACGCCACAAGATACCCTGAGGCCTGCAAAGGCTCTGATTGGGATATTCCCCCATGTTGGATTCCACAAGGAAGTTATTTCTGACAGGGGATCAAACTTCATATCAACATATTATGTGAAATAGCAAAGGAGACATCTCTTTCCTGTAGTTGTCACTTTTCTCCCCACGGATTTCATGTAGTCTCCTTCTTTATAATAAAAATAACAGACGACAAAACAGACAACATAACACATTAAAAAAACTTCTTATTGAAAACAGGATGTGTTTTCTTCAATCACTCCAGTGTATAGGAGGTGTTAGACCCTTGCCCCCTTCAAGCTGGGGCTGATCAGTGGTTCCAGTATTGCAAAAATCATAATTATAGTGCTTTGTCAAAATAAAGAATTTATATAGTGCGACATACTTTTGCATTGTCAGAATGAAGTAGCAAGTAAAGGACGTGTCCAGTATTACTCACATATAATGATTATGTAAAAATGTAGTCAGGAAGCTGGATAGAAAATTAGTTATGCTCAAAAGTACATTGGTTCGCCATTTGGTAGCCTAACATCTAGGCAGAACATGCTCAGATATTTTCTAAAATGGATACCAAAATATAAAATGGCGTCTTGGGAACAGGTGTCAAAAGTCCTTACTCATGTGGGGAGGCGCTGTTGCGCACAACGGGAATGGCTGCCTGATCAGTGCGCTCCGACCCGCAAAATATCCGATGTGAAATAAATCCTTGAACTGGGGCCTGCTGTGGGGCACTGAACACACCGAGACGTGCAATAGGTGTTGGTGCAACTATATAGAAAATCCTGGACTGATCGATGCCCTGGGCGCGGAGAAGTGTCGAGTCGTGTTCTCTGCGGGGCAGAGCAGGGACGCGAGCTGATCCCCAGAACCAGATGGCTATTGCCTCGGGCCGCTGACGCTCTGACCACGTAGAGCATAGCGTGCAAGGGCCCGGAAAACACAGAGCGAAATGTGGAGGGGGCAGCGGTGAGACCTGAACTGGATTGATTGGTCCTCCCCCTTCCTCAACCATTTCAAACCGGACGAAGAGAGACCGGATCAGTGCTGTAGCCGCCCGAGGAGGCTGCCACCCTGACGCGGCCTTGGGGTGCGCCGCTGGATATAGTCTCCCGTGCGGCGGAGACTGTAGCCCGGAGCGTGCGGGCTGAACTCGCTCTCTGCGGCCCTTCGGCTGCGTCTGCCTCCGGGCGTGGAGGATTGCTGCGGGCCCCGTTCCAGCAAGCCGGGCGGTTACTCGCTGACAGGAACCCCTGTGAGGACGCGGCGGGAGCCGCAGGAGTGCTAGTGGTGGAGGGATACTGGGCTGCCCCCCGTCCTGTTTAATAGCATTTTGGTGAGGCAGCGGGAGGTCGCCCTGATATATCCTGTGGTGACAGCAAAACCAATGACCGCGGGATGCAAATGTCTCCATGGGCAATACGTTACTGCCCTGCTGGGTGACCCTGAAGCACAGTGAACAGCAAAATCCGGATGTGGCCATACCCAAACTGAAAAGTGCTGGGAGCTGCTGGGTCGCTATCTACATGAACCCTGTCGCGCTGAATGCTACTTGAGTGCCGGAGCCTGTGAGTGAATTTCATACTGCTGTGCTGGACTGCATAATTGTGAGAACTACAACCATCCACTGACTGTTGGGCAAACGGTTGGCACATAACTGGCAGGCCTGCATACCCTGAGCTCAGAAACGTGGGAGAACACAACCCATTGGCAGAGGTGGGCGGACCAAACACCCCTGTGTTAATACATTACCTGCACTAGGCTTGTCCTGGTGGTGCTTCGTGGTTCGGAATAATCTAATCTCCTAGTAGCCCAAACTGACCTACGGTGTCAAACACTATCTGCTGGATTTGCCGGGGTGGAACGCCCAACAACTCTAGGGTCATGGGAAACACAAGGAAATAAGACAAAATGGCGGAGGGAGTAGACGCCAAGATGAAGGGGCCGCTGGATTCGTACACAATCAGTCAGGCGGGAAGCAGCGAGCTTGACCCATCAACAGAAGCTGGCAATATGCCTGATGCAGAGAGCGGAGACAAAGTTGAGTACCTGACCATCATAGTCCAGAATGGTTTCCTAGCACTGAACATGAAGTTGGACGATATTGTAACGACTATTGGGACATTGAAGACGAAAGTCGACAAACATGACCAAAGACTGACTGAGGCAGAGAACAGAATCGGAAATACCGAAGACACGGTGGCCCACCACGACCAAGACATTGCCCAGCTCAAAGAGAGCCTAAATAAATTTCAGAACAAGTGTGAGGATTTGGGATTGCGCTCGAGAAGAAACAACGTGCGCTTTGTTGGTGTTCCAGAGTCATTTGGTAAAGATAAAATGGAAATACAAGTGGAAACACTCCTCAAAACCGTGTTCGGAACAAACTCATTTTCAGAACACTTCCTTATTGAATGAGCACACCACACTGGCTCCAGTTCCAAAACCTGGGACACCGCCTTGCACAATTATTGCAAGAATGTTCTAGGGATAGAGACATGATCCTTAGAAAGCCGCATACACATCTACCCGGATTTTGCAACTGGGGTTCAGGCAAATCGAAGATCTTACGAGCCAGTTAAAAAACTTTTAAGTGCGCGACAGGTTCCATATGCTCTAATATTCCCAGCCAAGTTACGAATCCAGTATGGAGGAAGGGCACACTTCTTTGAGACTCCTGCTGCAGTCCTGGCCTATGTGGAGGCCACCATTCCGCTGCCCCCCAGGGGCCGCGGGCCTGATCAGAATGGAAGAAACCCACCTGCAGTAGAGGACTGAATAGTTGGCAGCGTAAATCGTTCCAAAAGTGTAACTTTAAGGTCTTGGGGTGTTTGGCCGCCATAGGGGCTCCAAGTAATGTTCAGCGGGCTGTGAGCCCGGTCGGGTAGCCTTGTGACGGCAACAAAGCACCCTCAGGAATGTTCCTAACAGTTACTAGGGTCCATCGTCAATTTGGGGCAGCTGATGTGGGTGGAGGGGGGATAGGGGAAGTGGGGATGTTTTGCATTATCGCAACCAACTAGACGAGTTTGAGTCGGGGGGGAAAGTATGCATCGTTGGAAGTTGTGGGTTAATTGAAATATGGTCTTGCAGATACTGGTGCCACTCAATTGTTGGCTACTTGCACATTCATGGTCACTACGGCATAGCGAATTGTGTATTCATAAAAAATGGGTGACGGGTTGAAGTTAAGTTTGATGTCATGGAATGTCCGGGGCCTAAATAATCCAATGAAGGCTAGGAAGGTTGGCAATTATGTCACCAGACATGGGTCTCACATTTTAATGCTGCAAGAAACTCATGCACAGGGCTCGATCAATGAGAAAATACTGGTAAAATGGGGCAAACTGCGCTACTATACGGACTATTCATCGCAGTCCAGAGGGGTCTGTACTCTTATACATGACTTGCTGGGTTTTGCTGCCAAGGGCCATTTGGCGGACCCAATGGGTAGGTATGTACTGGTCTGGGGGGAAATAGCAGGGAAGCAAATAACCTTGATGAACACTTATGGTCCCAACTTGGACGACCCTGATTTCTTCTTGCAAATGTTCGAGATCCTTACTAAACACAATGAAACTAATGTGTTATGGGGAGGGGACTTTAACGTGGTACTAGACCAGACCCTGGATAGATCTGACAAGGTAACCAGAGCGCCCTCCAGGGTGGCATCAACCCTAAAACAAATCATCCCGCAACTGTCCCTGCTGGATGCATGGAGAGTGCTTCACCCAACCAGCAAGCGATATACGTTATACTCTTCTGTGCATGATAGTGAGTCACGTATAGACTATTGGTTTGTATCTTCAGACATGGAGCATTCCCTACAGCGTTGTGAAATCCTCCCACGCACACTATCTGACCACTCCATGGTGACACTGGAGATTAGTCTGAGGGACACCACTAGACCAACAAGGAGATGGAGAATGCCTAGCGATATACTGAATGATCCGAATGTCGTTGAAACCTTACATGTTGAAATCGCCAATTTTTTTGCAGACAACATTGGGTCTGTGGATAATATATCATCAGTATGGGAAACCTTTAAAGTCTGGGCGAGAGGGGCTCTGATATCCAAAACCACTGGTCTCCTGAGGGAAGTGCGCCATGAGCTGGAGGGGGTGGAGAGGGAATTAAACGCACTGGAAGAAACTTACCAGGATACCCTGACTGAAATACACAAGTCTCTTCGATCGACTGGCAGTAAGGGAAATACAATATATAGCAGCCCCTACCCAGGCTCGCAGATACGGAGAGGGGAATAAAGCAGGGAAAATGTTGGCCAATTTGGTCAAGCATGAAAAACATACAACCCCGAGTACAGTGATACAAACGGAACACAACGAGATAATAACAAGTGAACAGGGAATTAATGACGAATTTGTTACCTTCTACAAAAATCTTTATGCGAATAGGGATAGGAAATCCCCTGATGAGATCAAAAACTACCTCGCCGCACTAGATCTCCCTAAACTCTCAGAGGAAAGTAAACTAATACTGGAGCAACCTGTCACGGCAGAGGAGCTCACCGAGGCAATCAAAGGGCTCACGTCTCACGTGTAGTGCGCCTCGGGTCTGGTGGAGCTGTAATGACCCAGTAATTGCTCATTTGCTGGCACCGGAAAAAAAATGATACTGCCGGTCTCAAAATGAGGCCCAGTGTGTCAGTCAGATGCAGCTTGCCAAAAGTGACAAATGAGGGCTTTGTGAGTGACCAATAGGCCAACCAATCAAAGACAAGGTTGGCTTATATTCTAGTTAAGAGAACCAATTAGAAATGTATCCTGAATTTGCAAAATAAAATTATATTGAAATAAGCCTTTAAAAGCAAACTGATTGTAGGAGCTCAGTGTGCTTTCCAGGATGTCTTTTGAACCTGTATTAAAGAGATGGCTGTGAAATTGCATCTGGGTGTCCTTCTTCCTGCTTTGTCCAAATCCCAGTGTCAGAGTCCACAGATGCCAACGCTGATGAAGTTGAGGCTCCTCCTTTACACCATTATAGTTGGCATCACTTGGTCATGTCATTAGTGATTGACGGAGAGACTGAGGAGGCGACCGATCCCCTCCCAGAACTCTTGCACACTGAAGCCACAGATGAGTCACTTGAAAGTGTCAACCTTCCAACAAGCCTATAAGAACAGCAACTGACAGACTGTTGCTGTTTACTGGGACATTTTGACAGTCTGTTTTCTCTGACTCCCGGTCACACAGATTAGTGCACCCATGATGTGGACACTGGAGACAGTAAACCTGTGAAGATTGGGATTCACCAGATGTTCGGTAAGGTCAGGGACAGCATCACAGAGGAAATGTTCAAGATGCTGTTCCTTCGAGTGATAAACTCATCCCACAACCCCTGGGCTAGACCGGTAGTACTGGTCCCTAAAAAGATCAGTGTTGAGAAGACTGAAGTTCATTTTTGCGTGGACTTCAGGGGGCTAAATTCTGTCATGAAGACAGATGCTCACCCCATTCCTCAGGCTGATGAGCTCATTGACGTGCTTGGCACTCCAAAGTACATGACCACATGGCAGGTTATTGGCAAGTCAGCTTGACAGATGGAGTGAGGGAGAGGTCAGCATTCTCCACCCTGGAAGGATATTATCATTTCACTATGATGCCCTTCAGATTGAAGAATGCCCCTGCCATTTTTCAATGACTAGTTAACCAGGTTTTGTCCGGTCGCGAAAACATTAGTGTCGCCTATTTAGACAACATTGCTGTCTTCAGCCACACCTGGGAGGACCACTTATCCCACCTGAAACAAGTGCTTCAGGTGTTGCATATTGCAGATCTGACTATAAAGGCCATGAAGTTACCAACCTAGGCCACCTGGTTGGTGGAGGTAAGAAACAGCCTCTTGAAGGAAAGGTACAGGCTGTGAAGGATTGGGACAGATGCGGGTGAGAGTTGTTTAAGGTCTCACCAGGTACTACTGGTTGTTCATCAGAGGGTATGGGATCATTGCTATGCCCTTGAATGATGTAAAAACCGAGAAAATGCTGAAGAAGGTAAATTGGGCCCCCGCCTGTCAAACCTCCTTTCAGGATTTTAGGGATGGATTGTGCAGGGCCCCAGTTCAGAAAAATGTGCCAGACTATGGTCAGGATTTCATTATCCAAACAGACACCTGTGATTTTGGGTTTGGAGCAGTGTTAACGCAGCTGAAATCTGAAGGGTTAGAGCAACCTGTTGTCTGCATTACCTTGTAATTTACAAAAAGGGAAAGGAACTGGGCTGTCATAGAAAAAGAGGCATACTTGGTTATGTGGGCTGTAGAGAAGTTGAAACCCTACATCTTTGGGTCTCACATTACGATCCAGACAGACCAGCGGCCTCTGCGATGGTCAATGAGGGGAGAACCCTAAGCTTCTGCATTGGGCCTTAGCCCTACAGGGATTAGATATGGACTTCAGCACAAGCCAGGCTCCCAGCATGGAAATGCAGATGGCCTCAGCCGATATTTCCACCTTGATGACGAACCAGATCCTCAGTAGGGTGATGGTTCATATGTTGAGACTGAGTGGCATGTGAGGAATTCAACCATCTGCACAGGGAGCGTGCACTCGCCCTGGTTGTTTTGATATTTTATTTTTAAGAAATGGAATGTTGGTAGATAAACCTCTGCGAAATGTGTGGGGCAAATCCTCACACATTTCCCAATACCCACCGCACAACAAGCACATAGTCAAGTGTACTATAGTCACGTGTACTCTGGGGGGACAGCCTACCGGCACAGTCCTCCTGTCATGTTCAACTGGAATGTGACAGCCATGGGTACATCAAAGCATCTCAAGAACGGGGAGGGAACACCTTCCTACGGCCATGGCCAGCATAATTAAAATATCAAAGGCTCCATGGATCCGCCCTGTCTGCGTGGTGGCAGCACATACTGATGAGAGTTAATTGAAGTAGGCCTGTGAAGAGGTCTGTTCACAGAACTAACACAGGGCAGGAAACCCCAACACCTCTTTGATATGCAATATGTCAGTAAGAAGCTAGCTCTCATCGCTCTTTATGAAGGGCAATGAATGTCATGTTGGGGACAACTGGTTACAGTAGGCAATCCCTGAAGGGAACACCCTTTCAGAGGGAAGAAGTATATGATTTGATGGAGACAGAACATCTGTTCCTGCCACAAACTTGAAGGGAGCCCTGCACTTTGATCAGGAGTCACAGAGAGCTCAATTAACCAGAGAGACACTTTGATCCACAAAAGACAGGAAGATAGGTGGGACTTAGTAATACACGTTGTCACCTCTTACCTTTCCTGTTGCAAAGCACTCTGGTTATGACCTCATGCATAACAGAAGGTTGTTGTTGGGGACCCTGGATTGGTTCATTAAGGTAGGCTTAGCCTGCCCCAACCACTGAGGCCCATTTGGCTTTAAAATAGTGTTGGGCCCCTCTTTTTGCAGATCATCTGACAACTTGGAAAGGAGTAAGAAGAAGAACCCATTTGGATCCTGGCTGAAGGTACAGTCTGCCTTATAGCTTCTGCTAGTGAAGCAAGGCCAAGATTTCCAAGAGGGAAGCAAGATCCCACCCTTAAACATCTCCCAGGAACAGAGGGAGTTACCAACCTCACAGGATCCTCTTCAGCAAGTCCAAACTGGTACCCAGCCAGCACACAGCGTGCCCTGCTAGTTTTTGCCAGCAAGCTTCGTAGGTGGGAAGTGCCAGAGCGTCTCTGAACAAAGGACAAGGCTGTTGTCTGCAAACACTCTCCTCAGCTTTGGGCCGTCTACCTTAAAGGATGACACAAGCCCTGCAAAGAAGCTAGGAGGAGTGCCACAATAAGCATCAACCAGTGGTTATCTTTTAAGGATATTTTCAAGGCAGTCAAGCACTCGAACCCCCAAACGGATGCACCACTGACTTTTGTCACACTGCAATCACTAAAGCTGTCCGAGACGCCTCGAACAGTGTTCCAGATCCGCCAACCTGCACAGAGACAATGATTCTTGTCCCCGAGCCAATCTGTAGGACAGCCTGCAGCCGTCTGTCCAGCGTTGCTTGCCTATCTTCTGCCGCCTGATAGCCGCAGCTGTCTCCCACCTTGAACTCTGTCTCAGGAGCTGCAAAGCATACTGAAACTGACGCTATGCTTTTGGGCATCAAGATAATTTCAAGCACCAGGTACATTGTGGTCCTGTAGCCCTGGTCCTTCTCTGAAGGCCCATAGTGTCATTTACAACCCCTTGCTCCCTTGGTGCTGAAACCAAATAACTGTGAACAGTTAAGACTGATTGCTTTACCAACTACCCTCCTGCTAGTATCCAGAGTGCATCCCTTTCCTTCATGAAACTGTCTGTCCATTGTGTTCCTTTACAGCGTGGGCTATATTTTGTAGTGTGCTCGACCTGTCTGTTGTAATAATAATAAAGTAGGTATGTGTTTACAACCTTGACTGGACAGTCCCTTTTATCAATGGGTAATAATGGTATTTTTGCTGTGTTGGAACTAACCGAAGATCCATGACCTGAAGAGATAAGCCTGCCCTTCTGTCCACATTACTAAAATTGGACAAGGAGGTTTATAATTTACTTGTGTTTCCAATCTGTGTAGATGCCTTCTGGTGCACTAGAGGTGTGGGCTGATTGATAGTTTAGAAAACGAAACTCATCCACGAACCACCGGTGCCCTGGAAGTTGATTTGTCACACCACCCATGATTCATACATCCCCAACAAGAGCAGTAGCTATTTTGTTTATAACTATGCAACATTTCTGTATCTTCTTCTGCCCTCCCACCTATGACTGCTGGCCTTGATGTAATCTTATTTGTTTTTGATAATTGTCACACACATCTCCAACACAGAGATCCCTGAGAGTGTTTTTCAAAACGTGATAGTGCTGTGATGTATGGTGTTACATTTGGGCTCAACTGCAAGACCCTGCAAGCGACTTCTTTGCAGCAATGTTTCCATTTCACTTAAAGGGTGTTTATAAATTTGACAAGAACTCCAAGTGTTAATGTCAACTAAAGTGTTCATCCAAGTTGTGTTTTCAATCAAGCCACACACCCCGAAGAATGGTATCCTTTTCTCAAAGTAGTTTTGAAAAATTGTGCTTGTATCAGCTACTGCACTCAATTGAGTGGAGAGTGAGCATGGGATCAATCAAGCTTTTCTCCCTGACAATTGCCCTCACAATAGGGCACGGCCCCTCACAATACATTTGACAAGACATTCAGGCAATCCTGTCTTCTAATTGGCTTGACCACATGTTTAATCAATTGGCATGTTCCTAAGACGCCTTCCCTTGGCTCAAAGTATGTGCATAGATCTGACAAGAAATGCAAGTAGTGGTATATGTCAGGTATTGGACTCAATATAGATGTGTATGAGTATGCATTCAATCAAACCACTGTAGCACACATTCCTTGTCTGTCCGGTAAATGTCCATTTTGCATCACACATCCAATCACCATGTCATTAATGTCCCTACATGAGTGATCAGCAAAAACCTGCAGACATTTTGTTTCACCCTCCCCCCCAAAGAATTCTCTCTTTTCCTCAAAGTGTACTAATTAATTTGACAAAACATTGAATTGCACATGTTTGTTAGTTATTGCACTTAACCAAGTCATGTGTGAGCACGTGTTTTCCCAGGCTGCACACCACAAAGAATGTCCCCACTGCTCACAGTTTGCTGATAATTTTCATAAGAAATGCACGTGCTCATGTATGTCAGTTATTGTGATCAACCATGAGATGTAAACCATGCATTCAGTTAATCCACCCAAGTGCAAGTTCCTCCAACGAAGCTGGTGCTGTGTTAATGCATCACACCTCCAATTCCACTGTCACTAATGCCAATACCTGACTGTGCAGCAAGTTCTTCCAAACAATTGTATCCGAGCATGAGCCAAAGACATTTCCCTTATGCTAAATGCATGCTACTACAGTTAGCATGAAATTCCAGTGTTCATTCATGTTAAATATTGCACTCAACCACTGCATGTGTGATAATGTATTCAAGTAATATAAACAACCAAATATGTTTCCCCTTCCCTCAGAGTGTGTTAATACGTTGACATGAAGTTCAAGTGCTCATGTGTCAGCTAATTTTCCAACTAATTTATGCGTGAGCACACACTCAATCAAGCCACAAACCCCAAAGAATTGTCATCTTCACTGAAAGTATGTTAATACATTTGACAAGAAATTCAAGTGCACATGTATGTTGGCTATCACACTCAACCAAGTCCTGTTTGAATGTGGGATTAATGAAGCTGTGTGCCCAAAGTATTTTCCCTTTCACATAAAGTGCACTAATATAGCTGATAATAAAATCAAGTTATCATGTGTGTAAGCCACTGTGCGCAAACAAGTTGTGTGTGAGCATGTGTTCAATCAAGCCACATGATGCTATGTCTTTTCCCCTTCACGCAAAGTGTGCATGTACATTTGAGAAGAAATTAATGTCTTGTAAATGTCATTGATTGCACTCGATTAACATTTGCATGAACATGTGTTCAATCTAGCCATCTCAGAGAAATATTCCTTCTCAGTCCAGGTAGGGGGCATGTTGCGGCACAAACCAAATCACTCTACCACTAATACCACTGTCTGAGTGACCAGCAAGACCATGCTAACAACCGTATTTAAAGCATGCTCCAAAGACATTCCCCCTTTGCTCACATTTTGCTAATATATTTGGTAAGAAATTTGAGAGCTCATATAGGTCAACTTCTGCCCTCAAAAAAGTCATGTGTGAATGCATGTTCAATCAAGCTGTCTCACTGTAACCACTTCCTCCATCCAGGAATGTGGCATGTTTTGTATTACACACCAGTCAGTATAATAATAATTCCGCTGCCTAAGTGATCAGTAGGAAGCTCCAAACATTTATCCCAGGTCGCTCAAAACAGCTTTTCTCCGGTTGCTCTCAATCAAGTCCTATGTGACTGCACATTCAATGTCGCTAGACTCCTCAAAAGACATTTCTCCTTCCCTCAAATCGTGCTAAATCATTTTGACAGACATTCAAGTGCTCGTGTTTTTTAGCCATTGTGCTAAGGCATGTCATGAGTGAGTGCAGGTTCAATTAATCCAACAGCCCCAAATATGCTTCCCTTCGATTAAAGTAGGCTAGAAAATGTGAAAAGAACTTCAAGTGCTTATGTGCGGACGTTATATCGCTCAACCAAGTTGTGTATGAGCATGAGTTCAATCAAAGACTTGCCTTGCTGCAAAGTCATTTAGCTCCTTGTGTACCAATAGACTTGACATGAAATTAAAATGCTTATTTGTAACATCTGTCGTGCTCAATTTTGCTGTGCTTTAGTGCATGTTCAATCAAGCTGCTCCAGCGCAAATTCATAGTCCTTCAAGGAAGGTGGCATGCTGTACCACATACTGAACCATGCCACTAATGCCATCCCACAGTGACCAGAAAAAAAAAACAAAAATGCAATGTATTTCAAAGGACACTCCAACGACCTGTATACTTTCTTCAAAGTATGATAAATCATTTTAAAGGAACTTCGAGTGGCTGTGTCAGTTATTTGACTCAACTAAGTTATATGTTAATGGGCGTTCAATCAAACCATCCCAGGACATCATATGCCAACAAGATCTCATGGCATGGCTTGCATAGTCTGACTTTTTCAATAAAATACAGATGATTGCATAAAGATGTCATTCAAAATACAAATATATAAATATTGTATTCAGCAAAATAAAATGTTCAAGCTTTCAAACGGCAACAGCAATCACCCACCACCCTCTCCGAAGGTATTTTTTTAAAAAAATATGACTAGTTAGTAATCGCCGAAGTGCTTTTTGCAAGATTTCAAGCACAAAAGAACATGGGAGTAGAAAGTGTAAAGGTTTGATTTCTGATTTAAACGGAGCAGTCAATGCTTTCATCAGTAGTTCACCTGGACCATCAAGAACATTATCTGGGGCTTCTGTGCTAAACTGGCAGAAATTTGGTCTAAAATCTTTACTGCTGCAATGGCCCAAGAAGTCCTTTCTCCTCCGATCAAACACGACCACCATAGATCTTCTTCAGTGACTTGTGCTTTGGCCAAATGATGGGACAAGTAAGGAGTTTGAAAGTGATGGGTTCCAGGACAAGACAGTAACAAGTGTCATATTGATTCAGGATCTGAGGTTGATTCACAAAAGTGACAGCTGTTAGTGGTCGATACCCCTCTAATCTTCAATATCTCATTCGATGGTAAAAGGTTTAGTCGTGCTCTTAATAGAGTAGATCTTACATTTTTAGTAGGGTGTCTTTTTAGGAAAGGCTGGATGACATTCAACTTTTGCACTGTAGGCGGTAAATGGGCTGTCAGTTTATAGTTGAGAGCTTTCTTTAAAGTAGAAATCCAATCAAATTCATCAAGTCTTTTTTTTATTTTTGTAGGGTTTTGTAGAAGCTCTTCAATTGAACTGCCACACAGTCCCTTTCCCATTGAGACAGCAGTTTAAATCTTCCAGTGCTCATCTTTGACCTTAGCAGGGAAAAAATTGTGGGGCTTGACAAGTCAATGGTTTTCCGGTAAAGCATAATGCTGTTTCTGGCCATGAGTGTCGCTAGTGAGGTTAAAGACAGTTCTCGCCTAATCAGAATCCTGGGTGTTGATTTAGGCAGGTTTAGCACTGATCGCCAAAATAGACGTTCTAATGTAAACCAGATCTGTTTGGAAGGAACAACAGGGCCTCTGCCCCGTGTGTAATAGATGCTATCACTTTGGTACGATAGAATTTTATTATCGGAAGCAAAGAGAAGCGGCCATACTTCTTGTCGGGGATTTTAGCTTGGGCAGTTAGGTTCCGCATTTTTTTATACAGGTGAGTTTGCATTGAGTTTTCTTTTTTAGTGCTGTCCACCATGACACCTAGATATTTGAATTCCAAAACTTGTTCAACTCTGGCCCATTCCAAATGCCATTTTTCGTTTCCTTTTTTTTCTTTTGAGTCTTTTCCAAGATCTTTGTTTTCGATTTATGTACTTCAAGATCACTGTCCGCCGTGTACTTCGCCAGAGAGGCCAGCTGACGTTGCAAGCCAATGGCTGTCTCTTCCATTTGGATCAAGTCATCTGCATATAATAGATGTGGCACCTTCTTGTGGCCAATTGTTGGAGGAAAAGATCTTGTCTGAGTGTTTGCTTCTTTATAATCTCCAAAGTAAGCCAGGAAGAGGGCCGCAGCCATGGAGCAACCCTGCTTTACTCCTCGTTTTGTGGATATCGCCGAAGAAAGTAAACTGGCTTTCAACCACACACGAATGCTGGTATCAGTGTCAAGGGCTATTAACGGTCCTATGATCTCTGTGGGGCAGTTCCAAGAGTCTAGCTTTAGCCAGAGTTTGGACCTGTTGGCGAGGTCAAAGGCCTGCGTTAGGTCTATAAACACCAAATAGACCTTTGGGCTGCCTTCGAAGATTTTGGCCTTTAGAACGCTAAGGAGCTTGATATTAATGCTGTGCCGGTTCCTGTCTTAAATCCTGATTAAAGGGGATCTGCACATGGGGCGTCTTTTGACCACAGTTGGAATTTTTTTAATAGCAGGCTGCCATAGATTTTTCCGATTACATCAAGAAGTTCCACTGGCTGAAAATTTTGGGGATCGTTCTTACAGCCCTTTTTGTAGATCGGAACGATCACTGACATCATCCATGATGCCAGAAGTTTTCTTAATTTTGAACATCTTTCGAATATTAGGCTCAACAAGTTGGACCATTCGACAAGCAAACTTTTTAAGTCTACATTTGTAATGCCATCAGGCCCTACTGCTCTAGAGTTTTTCAGCTTAGCTAAGCACAGCCTGATATCTTCGATGTCGTGAAGTTCCCCCGATGACGAGGAATTGCTGGGTAATTTTGTTTCAAGGGCCAACGTAGGGGCTTCAAACAGCTTTGAATAGAATCTTACCCAACTTTGTTCAAAGATTCCATTTGTTAATAAATCGTCTGGGACCTTGCCCAATGGTCTGATTAGCTTCCAAAAGTCACGGGAATTTGCATCTGTTATTTGTTGTAACATTTCAACAGAGTCCTGTTGGTAAAGGACCAGACGGTAGGATCTCAGCCAGGACTTATAACTCCTCACTGCATCTGTTGCACTAGCCCTGTTCTGAACTGTGTTAACTCGGGCTGCAAGCCTTTTGGCTTTCCGGACTTTGTTTCGGTTTAGTGCCAAAAGGGGATCAAAGGTGTGAATGTGAGTTTTCTGGGCTTTGCCTGTTTTCTTAGCCCTACTGGTTGTACCTCTGAATGGTTCGAGGAGAGGTCTATAGTCGACTTGCGTATCGTTTTCCGCAGTTGTATATTTTTCGGTTAGTGTCCTGATGTTTTTAGTAGACAAACTCAGGCGATTTCCATTTCCAGTTGGTTCTACAGCTGTCTCGAAGTAAGAGTTTGTTGTGGTGGATGAGACCCACTTTATATATAAGAGGTTATGATCGCTTTGCATAGTTTTAATCACATTTGCTACCGACAGATTTGGTAGAAAGGATTGTGAAGCGAAGATGTAATCGATGATAGAATTTGAGCACCCCCTTTCCCATGTCGGCATGTTGTACCACATACCGAATCATGCCGCTAATGCCATCCCAGAGTGACCAGAAACAACCCAAAAAAGCAATGTATTTCACAGGACACTCCAACGACGTGTATACTTCCCTCAATGTGTGCTAATTCATTTTAAATGAACTTCAAGTGTCTATGTCAGTTATTCGACTCAACTAAGTTATATGTTAATGGGTGTTCAATCAAACCACCCCAGGACATAATATGCCAACAAGATCTATTTGCATGGCTTGCAAAGTGTTACTTTTTCAATGAAATACAGATGATCTTATAAAGATGTCATTCAAAATGCAAAATATATATAAATTGTATTCAGCAAAATAAAATGCTCAAGCTCTCAAAAGGCAACAGCAATCACCCACCACCCTCTCCTAAGGTATTCCAGTGACTGCTGTAGAGTTCCAGAAGCACGTTCCATGTAAAGACAAATCTGGCCATTGAACCTGATTACCCAAATCTCGTAAAAGTTGACAATGTTCTGCAAATCCCAGATATAGAGGAAATGCAAGTGATTTGAGCTTCACCCAAACACATTCACCCATGATTAATGAGGACATGAATGGCTAGCTACATATTCGTACATGAGTCACTTAGATATCAGTCAGTCCTGCACATGGACATACTTTTTTTTAGATAATCCATCCCTAATCTGTGGTCATCAGCCCTTATGCGAAAAGTGGGTTTCTATGTAGTTCTCTCTAAATTTATTTCCTGCTTTGCATGTTTGATCTTATAATGCTGGAGCTCTAATTTCATGCAGTCTCATTACCATTTAAATTAGATTGCAAATATAGTGTGTAATTCTGAGTCTTAAGTATACCGTAATGCTTTTCTGATCACTGTTGTGCTTCCAGCAGTGAGAGGCAATCCCTTTCGCTAGATACAGAGCTATTAAATGCTCTTAGAGTGTCATAAGCGTATGCAAAAGAATACACTGGCCAAGAAGGGGCATAACAATGAGGGGATTAAGTCAAGTGTTTCATTACTGAATGTTTAATTCCAGAATGGTCTCATTAACCAGATTAACCTCATTATGAACTTATTAAACACGTGCATCATTTTATGTAGGCCATATTTAGAGCAATTTGTAGAAGTTTTCAGAATACCAAGTTGCAAACTTGACTTCCTGGCCATTTTGAGTGCAGAGTTTATCATCAAGAATTGTTTCAAGACACATCTTAGACTTGTGCACATGCAGTGGGATGGCCAAAGGGATGCAATAACTCCTTAGATCTGGAATGAAGAGACCATTTCTTATGCAACCTCTGTTTAAATGGTTACCCCTTGTACCTAAAGACACCTGAGCCGTAAAGAGATCTGGAACGCGTGTAAACAAATGCTCAAGGAAGGAAACATGCAATAATGCTACTTGGGTTACAGAGGCCTGATTATATAACATCTGCAGATGAAAATTGAGCAAATGCACTGTGCACCAGTGTTGCTGCTTAGGTAACACAGACTGAAGCTAGATGTTGCCAAAATCCGTGTGCAATGGGTCCTTTTACATGACATTTTGAACTAAAGAAGACAATTGAGCACAACAATTCGTTTTTCATTTGTTTCTGTTTAAGCAATAATACAACATGTTCGTGAAAAGAACAGGACGCAGAACATTTCATATACACTAAAGCTAGAAGGTACACACATGGGTGGTACTGCTGTGGGATGTAACTACTTACAAAAAGGCATCAGAGAATGCCCTGCCAGAGGCAAACATCTGCCAGCTCTCAGAAAATGGGACATTTAGCCAAAATGCACTAAAAGCAAAACTGTGTAAAAGTGTGAGCAGAAATTGACAGTAGCAGTAGTTATCAAACAGAAGACATAGAGGGATACCACAATGCAAGATGCAAAGCGTGCAAGCTGTGAAAACCTAACATAAATGGACGAGACCCATGTGCTTCATAGAAATTGATGGGAAAGAACGTGACATGATGGCAGACTCAATTCCAGACCTCACTGTCATTCATGAAGGTATCTTCAAAAAGATGCAGGATATCAAGAAATCTCATCTAGACTCACTTCAAACGTAGTGTGAAGGGTGAGAGAAACTGCAAACACTAGGCTATATGAAGAGCAACTTGAAGTTCAAAGACAGAGCGATCACAGGAAAGGTTCATGTCCCCAACAATGGAGAATCCCTGCTAGGCTGGCCTCAATAAAGGAAACTGGACATGAAGCAGGACCTCAAATCCTGAGAACAGGTGATATCAGTCACCCACAAAAACAGAAAACATACCAAACATCCACAGCAAATTGTACAGGTCCAACATGAGACACTAGAGCTCATTAAAACTTTTCCGGTGTGGAATTAATGTGCTGGTATTAGCTTATACCGGCATGGTTCTGCACCGGCAAAGTACACGCTTTCCATTGGGGTGGAAGAATTACCTCCCGCTAAAAGTGGGAGATCATCCATTTGTGAAGGATATGTACACAGTTGAAGATTTGACTTAAGGGCTGTCTTAAGGTATGAGCTTCAGAGGTCTCTTGGTGGATGTATCTAAGCTAAAGACAAGGTCAGGTCACAAAGCTTGGTCAAAGATCACAATAGTCAGTAGTGGCAGACCACAATCTATGGACAGAACACAATCTATGGTTGAGTGCCCTATGAACATATAGGGCCTCATTACAATCTTGGCGGAATGGGTTAACGGGTGCCGCTAATGGATGCGGACCCATTAAACCCATTCCGCCTGATTACGAGGTCCCCTCGCAGGACCCGGTAAGGAAGCCTGGTAAAACCAGGTGTCGTTACTGGGTCCCCCGAGGGGACCAGGGAGCTAACAACGTGGCGGGCGTAATCGGCCCGTTGTTAGCTCCCTGCACCCATTCCCATTGAGCCCTATGGGGGCTCGAATGGGAATGGGAATGGGGAAAGTCCGGGCCCGTGTTCCTTGAGGGCGGAATTACCGGGCCCTCCAAACACAGAATGGCCCGGTAATTCCCCATTCAGGGAACCCGGACCCAGTTTTGGAGGCAGCCATGCCACCAATAGCGGCACTGCTACCGCCAAAGCCGTAATGAGGCCCATAGTCTCCACCTAGCGAGAGGAGCATCACATTCCAGAGTGGTAAAACCACCAAACCCACTTCTTGCTCCACCCTCCAGTACAAACAGAATAGAATGAAATCTACCTCGGAGATGAACCATTTACAGCATGGATACTAGAAGTGTGTGGAGCAGGATAAAAGTCGATCAGGAGGAATGGGAAGGAATCCCCCAGAAAGACACAACCCTAGATAGGGTGAGAACAAACACCATCAGTAGATAGCTGGAAGAGAGAAATCTAGGACCTGAAAGCGAGCGCAAAAGAAACGTATCTGCAGAATTATACCTGGAAGCCACAGCATGACACAATTACAAGTCTTGCTACCAGAACAGCACCACTGTAAACCATTTAGTTTACTGGAACCCTACAACACGATACAAGATAACTGACAACTTCATTGACTCAATGTAGACTATGAAAACTAGAGATAGATACAATATTGACCTGGTAGACTATATGTCCAAATGAATGGAGATGGGTTTTCTAGATGACCATTGGGTACTTCAAATAATCATTCCATAGAGAAGGAAATCCTGCCTGCCAAATCACAAAAAATGGAGTGCAATTCATGCCAACCAAGATGAGAACATACCTACAAAAAGCAGGAATCCAACAATACCGGTCAGCCTTATGCCTTCCCTATGTCAACAGAGATGTTGAGAAGGCCAGCAAGTACAGTAATCCAAAGAGCCATAGCTGGGAGATGAGACAACATTGAAGAAGTAAACAAAGCAATGGTATCACACAGGATCTGATCCAACAGTAAACAAGAATATCACACTTTGAACCTTTGAGCAAAGGCCCAGGATGAATGGTGCCATACTTCAGATGGAAGCAGAACAATATTGGCAATGCCAACCGTTTTGGCTTCTTATGTAGATATGGTAAAGGTATTTTCCAGGCATTACTGTAATGCTACCAACTGGTCATTAATGGTAGTATCCTGAAAATGGTGCATGTACCTGGGCATTCGCTAGCAGTGCCAGGAAAATGTCGATCTAATACCTTTAAACAAGCTAAATCTGTTGGCTTTGCTAATGCTGGTCTTTAATAGGATGTCAGCAAAGGACACCAATACTGATTATAATTCAAGTGGCTAAAGGCAGACCTGGTGAAGACATTTTTATTACACCAGTAGCATATTTATAACACCAATTAAGTGTAACGTTTGAGTTTAATGCTTGATAAAGTTAGCTCAAAGAGATCCCAGGTTGGTGTGTATATAGCGGGGAGGGATAGGAAGTGGTGGGACTAACCACAGGGGTTTGCATGGCCATTGGCAGGCAATAGGTGGATAAATAAGAAAACAACACCTACAAGCATTGTGTCCCTCCTCCTATGCCATCTCTATCTAGCTGTTCTTCAATGCCGTAGTTTCAGCTTACAGGTGGTGCTAAATGTCTACCTTATAGAAAAAACTAAAATGACAAAGTGTGCAGAACCTGTGGCTACGTGCTTATAAAATTGCTGATTGGAGAGCATATCTCTTAGCGATTGTGCAGGTTTCACTGGTTACCAGAGGCATATTGCACATAATTGAACACAATGGCCCTCATTACGACCCTGGCGGAAATCGAAAAACGATGGCGGAAATGCAATACCGCCATCGAATAGCGCTCGGTGCGACTATGACCCGTCACCGCAAAGTACGAAGCCATTAGCGACACCGTAGTGAACGCCAACGCTAACTGCACCAAGTACGCGCGCGCGCGCCATGCCAAACCGTAAATACCACCATGGCGCAAGGGTACGCGAATTCCGACCCTAGCGGACATGTACCTAACGCCATCAAGCATGGCGGAAAGTACCATTCCGCCATGGTGAGAAGTACGGCATCGCGAATCAACCGTAAACGGCCCCACTGAGTGCCTGTACACCGCTCCCTGCCCACAAAGTACAACTCCCCGTAGGTGCAATGAAGTCACAATGCAACCAGTGAAATGTACAAGTCACCCATGCATGCCAACGAACAAAAGATCCACAAGAGGGGCCAATGGGAGCTGCAGGGCACAGATGGCACGAATACAGAAGCCATTCCAATGGACATGACCACAGTCCCCCCCCAGAAACGCACGCAAACACAGGCACCTGTGACCAGCAATATTCCGAAAATCACATCATTCCACCAGTCCACCTGGCTGACCGGCATCTGTTACACAAAACCCAATCCCCCGCCCCTGAGCATGACAACATTCAAACAGTCATATTGGCAGCCCCCATCCCTGACCTCACTGGGCGTCGTAGGCAAACGCGCCCAGCACAGTACCACGCAACTAAACTCCGAAGCTGGAACCCAAAGCAGATCTCCTCACAATACATCGCACCCCAAATAGGAATATGCCACATCACTCGCAAAGAAGAACGCTACACGGCCCATATCAGAATAGAAATGTAATGCACAACAAAATCACCAAGCCCATACAGCCATTAGGCCATGAACTCCAAAACACATTTCACCATTGTGGGCTGCATCCGCAATAAATGACCAGCTACTACTCGTGTGACGCCCTGTCCCATCATGGTACACAGAGCCACATTCACGTACGAAAAGGCAACATGGAAGCGCACAGAACCGCAGGGCCGTCCCAATGGGGAGGCACTAGTCCAGCTGAAAGGCCGAAATGTTGCTCCGAGCCACTAGTACTGCGTAAGGGCATGTGGCCCATTGGCGATCGTCCCATAAGATCGTAATGCTGCTCCACTGATTAACACGAAGCAGCAGGTGTCGGGAGTAAAAGCCATCTGCAGGAGTGGCATACAGATGGCAGTGGCAAAAGGGGAGGAGATACCTGTCAACCAAAAGAAAAGAAAAAGAACAGAATGGCCATCAGAACTACATTCGAACAACTCACTTCAATGATCACACGAAATCCACAGCCATATGCATGCTAGCCCACTCCAAAGGATCATCACCACCCCAAAACCACTTGCGACTCATAACCATCTATATCGAGGTGTAAACACCATCACAAACGAGTGTACCTGTGCATGCGTCTGTGAAAACAGAATCCATCAGATGGGAATGTTAACGTGCATGGACACAAGTGTCTGAAGGCGCGTCGAGACAGGGAGGGCTCAACAAGGCCAGATAGACGATGGTCCCACTATGGCAGCCCTGCATCACATAGCGCAGGGGAGGCGGATAGATTCCAAGAAGCCCTGTACATGGCAAACTCTGTAACAAATCATCTGCCCATGCATCCATTCATCATTCCCTCATCCCGGTATAAAAACGCCTGAATATTTACTCACATAACATTAGAAATATCCATTGAGTCTGTGCGTTATGCAGCCTGCAAAATCCACAGTGCCCCAGCCCGTAATTCCAGTGTTGTGAAGTAACATGTATTTGGGAACGTCCGGCCTCATCGCCCACGTCGCTATTGCGCATCCCAAACTATTCATATCAATCATTGCATCCTCGCCATGGCCCCTGTCTCAAGGACATTGAACAATAGAACGTTATATTTGCAGTCAGACCTGTGGGCATCTCCTCGCCGCTAGCTGAAAACCGAAAGCGCCGCCCTTCGAATTCCTCATTTGCAACATCACATCGAAAAGGCATCTGTGGCCGTTTGAAATCACAAATTAATCCATCTAGTGCGGCTGTGTGTGAAAATGGCAACTGCCTTCACCCACAAATGGGACGCCCCGCCCGTCGGTGCAACTCGGTACAGTGATGCATGAGGGCCCACCGTTACTCGAGTACTACGTTCCACTGACCCTTCACAAGTCTGTTCGCGACTGCTAAGATTGCATGTGAAACAATGGGACCATAGCCGAATGTACATATCAACAAATGTTACACGGCCATCGGGTACAAATACATGATTGCAATAGCAAGATGCCATTCCTCGAATTGCAGCGTTGTGTGCGGGACGTGCTCGGCCAAAGGGGAGAGCAGCTTGCACAGGTGGAATGAATCACCACAGGTGGAGGCCATACAGCCTGAAAACACATAAATTGCACACCCAGTCTCCTCCCACAACCACACCCACTCCGAAATGCTACCGGCAGGACTCGCGATGTTGGCCCTGGGGGACCTGATAGCACTGCAAGTACTCCAACTCCAAGAAGAAGACGAACACCAACTACAACCGGCCGCATGGAGGGGACGCAGGAGGAGGAGGAGGCCAAGGCAGGGCCAGCAAGGGCCGCCAGCACAGCCACTACCACCACGCAGGCAGCCCGCAATCCCACGCCTCCGAGCACATCCGTTCAACCTCACTGATGAGCAGATCCACACCCTCTACCGTTTGGACCGGGACACCATATCCGCCATTGTGGACATGACACAGGCTGACCTTGTCAGCATGATAGATAGCCCAACCGCCATCCCACCCCTACTGAAGGTGGTGTCTGTACTCCACTTCCTGGCCACAGGCACCTACCAGCACACAGTCGGACAGTTGCATGGCATTTCTCAGCCACTGTTCTCACGGACACTATTGCAAGTGCTCGATGCCCTCCTGCAGCACGCAGACGACTACATCTCTCTACCACGCTCGGAGCAGGAAATTACCAACACAAAAGTGGGATTCCATGCACTTGCCGGCATACCGGGTTGCATTGGTGCCATCGACTGCACCCATGTGGAATTGGTCGTCTCACATGCCATGGAGGCCCAGTACCGCAACCGAAAACAATTTCATTCCCTGAATGTACAAATGGTGTGTGACTCCAACAGGATCATTACACATTGTTGTGCCCGATTCCCTGGATCAACCCATGATTCTATGGTCTTGAGGAACTCTACAATACCACGCTACATGGAGAGACACGCAGGGAACAGATCCTGGCTACTCGGTGAGTCTCATTACATGCATGATAATGTGGGGTATGTGATTCGGCAATGACCTGGCAGGAAGGGGGGGGGGTGCGTACGTAGCAATGGCATTCCACATCATACGTTTATCGTCCACATACAGGTGATGCTGGATATCCACTGAAGAGATGGCTCCTCACACCAGTCCGGAACCCACGGGACCAGCATGAGGAGGACTACAACCATGCCCACTCACGTACCCGTGTAGTCATTGAACAGGCATTCGGCCTACTGAAGGGTCGTTTCCGCTGCCTCAGCAGGTCTGGCGGGGCACTCCTGTACCGCCATGAGAAGGTTGCAAAGATGGTGATGGCATGTGTCATGCTCCACAACATGTGCGTACGTAGAAATGTGCCCATGCCCCCTGACGCAGAACTGCAAGCACCTGATGATGGTCATGATGAGGGTGGGGATGTGGCAGCACCTCAAGGAGTCTGCGAGGCACCGGAGGGCCGTGACATTCGTCAGCATCTCATTGATGCATGCTTCTAGCACTCACGCCTGGTGGCTGATACATGGACACGGGACTCGTGGTACTGTGTGTGTCTGGTACATGCACAATATGGACTGTACGCCTATGATGGCCTAGTACACAAAGATCATTGTCCACACATCTCATTGGTTGATCGTGCACTGTTTATGGCATATGTGATATCATATTGAACACCCTATCGACCCGCCACCCAAGTGAGCCCAACACACCCCCTCCACCCTCCTACCTCCCCCCCGAACACCAGTGTCCAAAGATGCTCATTGTCAGTGGGCTGTCGCTATTGCAAGCCCCCTCTGCGGGTATCAGGGGCACCCCTGCCTGTGGAGCGCAGGTTCCTCCCAGATCTACGTTGGGGGCTGCCCTGGACGGAACTTGCAACGGATGATGTCTCTGCCTGCTCACGTCCATGCATGTCCCTAAGTGTTTGTGAAAGCTCAGTGAGCCCACGGCGCACTGCGGCAAGTTCGGCACATACGTCTTTGGACGTCGCATGCAGTTCCCCCCTCAGGCTCTCGGTGCTTCTCTCCATTTGGACTCTCAGGCTCTCGGTGCTACTCTCCATTTGTGCCCTTAGTGTCTCTGTACTTCTCTCCATTTCTGCCCTAAGTGTCTCAGTTGATGTTTCTATGTCTGCCTTAGTGCCCCCACATTCATCGGCATGGTCCTTGAGGAGCGTGGCCAGTTGCTGCTGTTGCACGATTAACTGGTCGAGGGACTGTTGCCTCTGCTGGGCCATGGCCATTTGCGGGGGTGTCACAGAGGGGCTGTTGACCTCATGTTGCCTTGCCACAGGGCTTGTGGGGGATGGCCAGTCGTCGTCTTGTGGGTGCCCCTGCGTGGTATCCTCATGTTGTACGGGATGGGACAGACAGGGGGATTGGGACAGGTCATGGATGGATCTGACTTCGACATCCCCGTCTTCTGTGTCGGAGCATGCTGCCATCAATGGGGTGTCACCTATGGTGCTGCTGCCACCAGAGGCAGTGCCTTCTGTGGCATCCGTTGGGGGGACCTGTGGTGGTGGTGTTGTGGGCATGCTGGCTGCTGGGGTGCCTGTTGATGTTCCCTCCTCTGTGCTGCCACCTGATTTGTGCTGCTGCCGTGTCTTGATGCGTGCAGCTGAGGTGGAGGGTCTTTGGCCGTTGGTCTTGGCCCTCTTTGCAGGTGTGCTGGTAGGGTTGTCCTAATGCTCGTCGTTTGGATCGGACCCTGTGGTGGAGTAAAGGAGGGCGAGGGTTATTAATGGGTCTGTGTCACATGCATTGGGGTGGTACCTGAGGGTGATTTGGGTCGGGGCCTTGGAGGTGCTTTCATTTGTGTGTGGAGTGAGGGTGCAGTTGTTTGGCAGCCTGCAGTTAGGGTGTGCCTGCTGCACGTGTAGTGGGTGTTTTAGGGGTTTTTAATTATTTATGTATTTATTGTGAGTTTTAAAGTGCGCTATCAGGCCGATGTGTGTGGACGTTCTCCTGGACATGTGTTTCTGTTGCACTATGTGGACACATGGTACTTCACATGATTGGACATTGTGGATTTAGCATTGTTTTATTTGGCCCACCTACCTGAATCTTCGGATGTCTGCACTCCTTTCTCCATCCCTCCGACTCCCTCTATGCTCTCCATTCCGATGGTGGAGGCACAGATTTCTTCCCAGCGGGTCAACTTGATGGGTGATTCAGGACCTCCCCCGGTGGCTGTGGCAATGTTGCGGTTGGCAGAAAGTATGCTGCGGACGCGTATCCGCAGGTCGTCCCATCGCTTTCTGCATTGCTGTGGGTTGCGGGGTGCTGTGCGGGGTGCTGTGCCACCAGAGCCCATATGGCCTTCTTGTTCGCAAGTGCCGTCCTGGTCATTTGCGTGGAGAAGACGACGGCAGCATTCTCCTGGAGGGTCTCTGTTAGCACGGTGAGTTCCTCACGGGAGAAGTGCACCTGCCGCTTGCGGTCGCACGCTTTCTTCGCTACTTTTCCCATTTTTCTTGGTTTCGCTAGGGTGGATGACGGGTTGGGGTGTGTCTCAGGGTAGTGTTTTTAGTGGTTGTGTGGATTTTGTGGTTTTATAGGTGTACGGCGGGATGTTTCCCGTTCCGGGCCCATGTTTTTACTTCCGTTTCCGTATATTTACGGTCACCGTACTTTCCGGTTGGCGGTCACTGCGGTGTCCGCTAAGATGGGTGGCGGTATTGCACCTAGGGCGCCGTACGGCGGCGGTGTGGGCCGTTTTGGGGTCATTTCCGCCATCGCGGACTTTGCACTTCCGCCATGCCGTGGTGCTCGTGCCCGATGGGTCGGAATGGGCCGCACTTTGCTCCATCATGCAATGGCGGAAACGCTATTTACGCTGTGGCGGTCCGGTCAGTCACTTTCCGCCAGGGTCGTAATGAGGGCCAATATGCATTATGTATTAAGCTTTCTATGGCACAGGGTCTTCATTCACTTCTCGCAGATGTATCAAATAGTCGGATCCTGGCCAGATGTTGCATCATTCAAGGGGTACGTGCCTGCTCTGCATCAAATATGTATGAAAGGACTTATGAAAGATCCTCTTCTGTGAAAGCTGCTAGATGATGGAATACTATCCCCCAAAACACCAGGAGCATAGTGAACCATCTTGCTTCCTGATGCCAACTTAAGATGCACCTCTTTCCAAAGTAATCACAGGCCTCTGTATTCTGTGTTGCTTTCAAACTCTGTTGATGTGCTCAGTATATCCTAGGGTCGATGTGGCCCTAGCTGGGCGTATGGACATGCCTAATAAGCACATGTAACAGAATATACATTGCATCACACTACCAACAACAGACACAAAAACCCGATTCCGGACGTAATTGAGCAATGAAACAGAGCTAAAGAAACAAAGAGGGACAACACAAAAAGTTCAACCACAACACTGTAGAAATTACGTGGAATACCAAATTTCCCAGAGGAATTGCTGCATAAATACATCATGAGCAGTGCATGATGCTGGGAAGAAGGCAAGCGAAAAACAAAAGAAAACCAGAAGATGAAAAAAGTAGAAGCATGTTAAAACAGAAATCTCTCCACCTCTTGGATAGATGTTGAACCCAGGCCGCATGTGTGAGGTGGCCACAGGGAAAGATTAACCCGTTGCCCAGGGCCATGTGTGTGGGGCAGTCCCCAAGCGGGAGCGTGAGCTGGGCGGGAGGGGCATGTCTGGCGGCCAGAGGAAAAGAAAGACCTGGGCCGTGTGTACAGTGTGGCCCATGTGAAGATGATGCCCTAGTCCAGGGCCATGCGTGATGGCAGCATGAAGCGGAGCATGGCATGGTGGCTACAGGCCACCTGCTGGCAGATCCGGGCTGCCCACAGGTGAGGGAAGTCCTGGGCCACATGCGCGCTGCAGCCCGGGTGAAGATTATGGCTGTGCTCGGATGAAGACTCCGGCAGCACCAGCGAGATCACCAGCACCGCCAGGGGGCCTGCAGACAATCTGCTCTCCCCGGTGCCAAATGGGGAAAGCAGAGAAAGAAGGAACTCACATAAAGCCCCAGCTGCAACGTCTAAGCAGCTGAGGCTCAATGCGATATGTCGGCTGTGCGCTCTGACTCCGCCCAGGTGGACGGTCCTCGGTGGAGAGCGATGGAGACTTTCCCTGCTGTAAAGAAGCACCGACATGGAAGAAACAGAAAATATTAACGGCTACGCTAGCAGTAGGCAGCCTGGGCTCATAAGCCCCAGCAAATATTTCACAACATATCAGCGCAGTCCTTGGAGAAGGCTGGGTGGCACAACAGCTCTAGAGCCTTGCATGGATTTGGTGGAAGAAAATGGCTGCTGTGTGAAAAAAAGCACATACTCGAGACCCAATCACATAATAGAGACATCACTAACAGACTGGACAGCCAATCAGGTACTGCTTACATTTCAAAGCACTAGAGCAATCATCACAAATCAGTAAATGGGCATTTCCAGAACCATTTTAAACTAAAACATAATTAGTACAGTACTTTGTTTATTATAAGTACAAAATACAGTGCAATGTGTAACATAGCGTGAAAGCTGTAGTAAATATATTTTAACTGATCACTCAAATTAAAACATGACGGTCACCGTGTGGAAGGAAACAATGGCTGACGAATTCACCACACAGTAGAAAGTCAGCCAGAGAGTCCAAAAAGAGGTGTGCTGTGGGAGGAGATGGGTGGGCATGGAAAGAACACCCTATAGATGTCACTTGTTGATGGGCGTTACATGGGTGGGACACAAGGCCAAACTCATATGTCAACCTGCATTGAAAAGCATTACAAACCTGCATGCAAAGCCCCCATTTCAAGCTCTCATGTTAAATCTCTTATTTTAAAGAGAATAGTTTTGGCTGTATAGGAAGCGCTTTCAGCGCCAGCTAATAGCTAAAACAAAAAATGCAAATGTAGCCAAATAGGATAAAGAAAAGAATTGAAAGAAATCACAAGCTGGACTGAAAAAACGATGTTGGGAGGTCAGGATAAGAATCATGCTGCCTCATAAAGGGAGACAAGCCCAATCAAAGGACAACACTCGTGTAAAGATTGGCAAAGCAAGAGATAGACATTTTATGACCCCCAAAGTAATAACATGGAATATGGAAAGTGTCACACATTCCTTAGGAAGACATAGCACAAGGCATGAAGATTAATCATGCCAATTTCCCAGATTAGCCACAATATAGATGGCCAGTGGTGATGAACGGAACACTGGGATCAAAGATTAAGAAACCCATTGTACCACCAAATCACAGAACCATCAACATGACCAAACCCCACCATCCAAAATCCTAGCTAAGGCCATTGTCAAGGGTTCTAGAGAGAAACGAAACACCCTGATAAACTCAGAGATCATGTCATATACAAATTGTCTAATCGTCCCCTCAAAAGGAAATAATGTAGGACCCATTGAATCTTTGCACTAGATTCCCAGCTGGAATAGCATCAGGGGAGCACGTTCACTGAAAGAAAACATTACTATAGAAATGAAGAAATTCCAACTAGTGTCCATTTATATATCTCCAGTTCTTTGTCTGAACTACACACTCAGAATTCCATAGTGAGCTCTGCAAAGGCCATTGAAACGGCATATACAGCACACATGGTGGATGCCATTTTGCTGGGAACCAAAGTAGGGGTAGCTAGGCATCAAGTGACGTGATTGAGACAGGGGCCACACTTTCTCAAGTCTCCTAGTCCTTGATAAAACAGCTAGGAAAGCCAGAAACCTCTAGAGACCAATGTATGATAAATATTGCCTTACAAATCTTGAATGTGTGGGACTGTGAACGAATCATGATTGAGAAGAAATCGTAGCAGAAGATGTGCAATGGTGCTGAAGTTCATTCAGATGCTCAGAAAGATTTACATAGAATCGTTAGGGTGGTTGAACAGGCCTTGGGTTGGTTGCACAGGTTATGGGGTTAATATATAAGATGTGCAACAGGAGTTACTTTCTCTCCTGCTACCGTTCAGACCCAAACAAGTCAAAATAAAGCTGTTTGAAGTACGATGATGTAGGTGAGAGCATTACAACCTTTTTGTCATTAAATTGAAGGAAATCGCTTAGAATATGCCCTCAACCTGCAGATAAGGGGTACTGTACTTAACTGTCCATGCAACAGGCCCTAAACGATTGTGAATGTATTCAGCAAGGGTTTTTAAATACATACAATCTAATCTATGCAAAGCGTACTGCACACAGCTCTGTGCACCCTTTACTAGAACCCTTCCCTGAGGATGATCCTGACCATGGACAGAGCGGTGCTCAACCTCTTTGTGGTGGGGACACGTGATAGACTGCCATTTATCACAGGTGTAAAAGCATTAACATTTTTTAAAGTTTATTATAAAATAAGATAATACAGGTCTGTGAAAGGGAGGCTGAACAGAACCTCCTTTCAGTGGCATAGCACAAAATGTGGGGGCCTCCTGTGAGACATGCTGAGGGGGCCCACACAAGATCAGCAACAAGGCATGAGTCGCGCCACACTCCGGGCTGATCATGCTCCTGCAAGGGCAAAAGGTAAATATATGTTTTAAACAAACCTTAAATCTTTCACGAGCGTCGAAACAAGGGGACTGCGCCTGGCTTCGGATACCCAAATGTACCAGCAATCTCTGCGCGTGGCCAGTAATATTACACGAAAATAATGATGCAATAAGAAAATATGTTTATGCTGGATCTGCCAGTATCCCCAAATATGAACATTTCCTTGTTGTCTTTGCCCTTAATTCCAGTCAAACTCTCATGCCATAGGAAGAAAGCATGTGATTTCTGGCTTCAAAAATGCCTGCCAAACTCTGCGCCTCCATGTAAGGATACTCTTCAAGTGGACTTTGCCCTCAGTGGCAGTAAAACATGCAATACTACAGTAAAGGAAACATGTCCCTGTTTGTCTGCACAAATGCCTCCTCTCACCATGTGAAAACTCACATCGTCGTGGTCTTGCCCCATACATGACTAAAAAATGTCACGCCACAGAAAATGTACGGTCTGCCTGCTCCATTGCGCTATAAACCCTTCATCCCAAACACCCCCCCCCCCCGCCCCATGTAATAACATTCACCAAGTTGACTTTGCCCAAAAATTATGTTAGGCAGAATTATATGCAGTACCGTTTGGGAACACCACACACAATTAAGACTACAAGTGACAGCACAAATTCACCTTTGGTACAAGCCTGTACTACACAGTAAAGTGGTAGCGATGGCTGAGTAGCCAGACTTATCTCAAGAGTAAGTGAGCAGTATCAATAGTTACACAAAGGACAGCAATTACTATTGTTCAAACAAACAGTGACTCAAGTTTTCTGAGTAAAAGAATATACATTTATTTACACCTCAGTATAAAACATTTCACTAAAGTAAAGCAGTTGAAAAATCATGTTACTAATACACTACACCACACCCAACAGATTCTGCACAAGTTAGGCTCATAATGAAGTGTGAGCAAAATGGCACTCCAGCATTTTGAAAGGAAGGGAAAGACAAAGGCAAGAATTGAACAACACCAACATGTAAGTAAGCAGGGCACTCTAGAAAAAGGAACTACAGTGAGGAAATCCGATTCAAGGGGCCTGGCCCAAAGTCAAGGGAACAGAGTCTCTGCTCAAGATCACACAGTTCAGGGTAGTTTGCGGTTAAGTCTTTGCCAAGGGTTCAGAAAGAAGTTGGTCAGATGAAAAGTTACTTTAAAGAGAAAAGACGGACAAGACCTCGGATTGGCGAAAGGTTTCACACACTTTCACCGCAGCTGGACGAAATGAACAACCGGATTTGAACAGTACCTTAAATGAAGAAGAAGGCTGTAGCTGAGGCGAACGTTCCTGACAGGTCCTGCAGGTTCACGGTTCCTGAAGCGACTGTCAGACTGACACAAAGTAGGAAGACTGTAGGGTCCTGCACTAACCAGGGAAGAAACCAGCAGAAGAGCAAAGCAACGAATAAAAGGTGCACTCCTTAATATGCAAGCAGGGTCCGTTTCTCCTGGCTATCCGGTTCACTGTAGCTCTGTACAGCACATTCGACCAGAGAAGGGAGACCTGACGAGCAGTTTGGCAAACTGGTTGATCCCACCAGTTCAAGGGGAGAAGATTCTTTGGAGGTCTTCCCTGTCATTGGAGTATGAAGATATGGACCTGCAGAAGGGTTTCACCGGGCGGTTCAGTTGTTGTAGGGGTCCTCTTCTGTCAGCTCCTCTTTGGTTCTTTCAATCCAGCGGTGATTCTGCCTTTCCACACCCAGAGACCTGCTTTTTATGCAGTTATCCCATTCACACAGCCTGGCTGTCAATCACACAGCAGGGTGGCTCTCCCACCGGGACAGTCACCACAGCCAATCAGATTAGATTGTGACATGGGTCTCCAAGGAGACCCTGTGCACGGAGTCCTAAACACCTCCCTCAGATCCGGCCCCCCCCAGACATACAGGTGCCTAAGGAGGGATTCCTGCATAGAAGCCTACGAAAGAATGATGACAAAGGAACCAAACCTGGTTTGGCGCGCAGAGAAAAACATGAGAAAGACATTTACAAAAATAAATGGCAAATAAACCCAGTCAGAACCGTATAAAAATGTATATGGTATAGCGGGTTTAAGTACGAGTCTACCAAGATAGCGTAAAATAATACCAGGACTATTTAAGATAACTGCAGTAGGAAAAATAAGGTAGTTATCACTGCCACCAGCCAAGTCTTAATGAAAAGGGAGCAAAACAATGTTCCAAGAGAAACAGACAAAAAGGGATAAGTATTAACCCTTTCCAGCAATCTATGTAAGATAGTTTGTACTGGGTCTGTGAGTATTAAAAGAGACTAATAAAGTCAATGGCAACTTTACATGTTCTGAGAGACAGTAGTCAATCTCAGAAAATGGAGTCGGAGTTGGGAAGTCAAAAAGACAATCCTGTGTCACTACACTGAAGGTGCTGTGTAACACCCAGTAAAAAGATGATGCCTATGAAGTAGGTGAGGCTCCACAGTCTATGAACACAAGAACATGTTAAACACACACAGCAAAACACATGTAAGAGTGGGAAATAAGGCTCACACTCTTACCAGGTGAAAACAATAAATCCTAGAAATCCAGCAAAGCTGCTGAGGGACTCAGTAGGTGAGGGAAATTAGCCATTCCGGAGAATCCTCCCTAACAAATGACAGTAAAACGTGTACGAGAACATCCATGTTCCATTGCCCCTTGCACACGCCCCAAGCTTCCACACACACATACCCACAAACCCACCAGTCACACACATAGTGGCAGCTCATGAATATTTTACTTATAGGAGCATAAACATTTCCCACAAATATACTAGAGTGACCGAGCCTAGCAAGGAGCCCAAATCATCCAAAGGCGATTTGTGGATGTTATCCCCTCCCAAGATAACTGTTTGCGTAATGGGTTAAAATGGTGCATTATACAGCGCACTTTCTGAGGAAAAAATGGGTAAAAAAGCCAAAGCATTTGCAAATGTTTTTGTAACAATCGGCTGTACTATTAGCCGTTCAGACAACACAGCGAGAAGAGCGCTCGCTTTGACATTCTTGCAAAGCTAGTCGACGCAGGTCAAAATCCTGGCAGGGCCAAACCCAGCCTTTCATCCTTCCAAGCTAAATTAATGAACACCACACACCGTGGGTAATAAGAAGCAGTGCTCAGATGCCTGAGGGTTTGCAGCGCTATATAAATGTGAATTATTATTAGGGTAACTCCAATCCAAATTTCAATACATCCAAGTCACCAACAGTGCACAAGAGCATTAATGCTTTATCTAATGTAATGCTTTGCTATAGAAAATGTCATGCAACAATCCGAAAACATGTCTAAACTGTCTGCACAATGTTGCCAGTCTAAACACATAATAAAACTTACAATTTTTGCTTTAGCCCTGATGATGCCCAGTAAAACAGGTCATGGCACAGTAAGACATACCTAGACAGGTTTCACTAAAATGCCAGTCTAAGAACCTAATAACACCTATTATGCATATTTTATCATAGATGCCCAGGCAATTATACAAATTCACGGTAAGAAAAGGCTAGACTGGCTGCACCCAAATGCGAGTCTAGCCAGGTAGTTACACTTATCAGGATTGCTTTGGCAGAGATGGCCAGTAAACAAGTCAAGCTATAGTAAGAAATAACTAAACCGGCTGCACCAAAATGCCAGTCTAGCCACTTTATCAGGGAAGCCCACTACGATTTAGCACACAGACCGCTGCCCCACCCTTCACACACATCCCCTCTCCAACCCGAACCCCCAAAACTAGCCCATTGGCCCAGCATTACCTCCAGGTTATTCTTCCTCCTCCCAGTACTTATGTATGAAGCACCTTGCTGCATATGTAAGTACTGGGATGAGGAAGAGTAGGACTAGGAGTAAAGAAGATTACTTGCAACCTAGCTAAGCATTACTTCCGTGTCCCTCTTCCTTGGCCCAGTACTTATGTTTGAGGCAAGCTGCATCATACACAAGTACTTGGACAAGGACGAGTAGGGCCAGAAGTAATGAAGATTACCAGTAAGTAAATACAAGCACACAGAGATTCACACACCAATCACTCGCTCATTTACATGTATGCCCATTCACCATGCACCCACATACGTGCACACCCAGCCACTCAGCCACTCATACATCATACACTCACTCATTCACACAGATTACATAATATATATACACACACACCCTTGCACCCATGCACACAAACACATTAAAAAAGGAAAACATTTTATTACCTTTTTCAAATCAATTTGCTCAGAGGAACTCATCTGCAGGTAGGTCTACAGCTCCCTGGTCCATGCAGAATGAACTCGGGTTCCTGTCATGCACAGAGCAGAGCCGGAGGCCTCCGTGTCCTGTGGAGGGACCCGTTGGACTAACAAAAGAAATCATTACTTGTTTAAGTCACTCTGACTTCGGAAAACGATGATGTATGTTATGGACCCAAGCCCTCATGGAAATAATGTATTTCTGAAGTCAGTGTGACTTCAAAAAGAAACATGGAGGGCACCCTCGGACATGTGGTGGTGGTGTCTCTCACAGAACAGGGGCTGCTTTGGCACACACTATAGCAATGCCCCTTTCATAAAATATGCATGCAAAAATCTTAGTGCATACATGGACCTTTGCTGCACCCGTCTCCTGATATCTGCAGCCCATTCTCACCAGTGGCTCACAGCAAGTTCAAATATCAAAGGTGCATTGCTAACAGCAGGTGGGACACTTAGTTCCTGCAGACAGGGATGTCATTTAAACTTCTACACCTCTTAACTAAAGTTTTACAATTATTACCATATCAGTCTGATGGTACGGTAATTTCTAAGAATAAGCCATTTCTGGATATAGTGTGGCGAATGATAAGAGAAAACAATTATTACAACCGTCCCCATTAAATATCATGCAAGTGTGAACCCTGTGATCCCTGTTCAGTGATGTCAAATCGATATATATTTATGGCTAGAATGCCTGTCTCTACTGCTCCAAGTGAGACTATAGGCAGGAAACTGCCGCCCTTTGATTTCCCGGGAGGAAGGGTACAACTTCCTCTCAGGCAGGGGTGGACTACGCTGGTGTGCAGGAGGGCATTTGCCCCCCACGCTTCTACAGCTGGTGCTCTTTGGGCTGACATATCTGGAAACCCTGGAAAATGTTTAAAAATATAAAGCCTTCCTCAACCTGCCAGTTCTGGAAGGCCGGAAGGAAACAGGCAGTGCAGTGGCAGAGCTACGATGACAGTATTAGGCAGAATCATATGCAGTACCCTTTGGGAACACCACACAATTAAGACTACAAGTGACAGTACAAATTTGCCTTTGGTACAAGCCTGTACTACACAGTAAAGTGGTAGCGATGGCTGAGCAGCCAGACTTATCTCAAGAGTAAGTGAGCAGTATCAATAGTTACACAAAGGACAGCAGTTACTATGGTTCAAACAAACACTGAATCAAGGTTTCTGAGTAAAAGAATATACATTTATTTACACATCAGTTGAAAAACGATTCACCAAAGTAAAGCAGTAGAAAAATCACACTCTTAATATACTACACCCTACCCAATAGATTCTGGACAAGTTAAGCTCAAAATGAAGTGTGAGCAAAATGGCACTCCAGCAATTTAAAAGGGAGGGAAAGACAAGGTTATTCAAAATCAATCAGCACCAACAAGTAAGTAAGCAGGGCAATCCAGAAAAAAGGAACAACAGTGAGGAAATCAATTCAAGAGGCCTGGGCCAAAGTCAATGGGCCAAAGTCTTTGCAGAGGATCGCACATTTCAGGGTAGTACGCGGTTAAGTCTTTGCCAAGAGTTCGAAACGAAGTTGGTCGGAGGAAAAGTTACTTTAAAGAATAGAGAAGAACAAGCCCTCGGATTGGCGAAAGATTTTAAACACTTCCACCATGGTCAGACGGAACAAACAACCGGGTTTGAACATTACATTAAATGAAGAAGAAGGCTGTAGCTGAGGCAGATGTTCCTGGCAGGTCCTGCAGGCTCACAGTTCTTGAAGCGACTGTAGGACTGACACGAAGTGGGAAGACTGGAGGGTCCTGCACTGCCCAGGGAAGAAACCAGCAGCATAGCAAAGCAACAAATAAGGTGTGCTCCTTAAAACCCAAGCAGGGTCCCGTACTTCTGGTTATCCGGTTCACTGTATCTGTGCACAGCAAATTCGACCAGAGGAGGGAGGCCTGGCTAGCAGTTTGGTGAACTGGTTGTTCCCACCAGCTCAAGGGGAGAAGATTCCATGCAGATCTTCCCTGTCGTCGAATTTTGGAGATTCAGACCCGCAGCAGGGCTTCACTGGGTGGTTCAGTCGTGGTAGAGGTCCTCTTCTGTCAGCTTCTTTTCGGTTCTCTCAATCCAAGGGCAACTCTGCTTTCTCAGTCCCAGAGACCTGCTTTTTATGAAGTGTTCCCCCATTCACACAGCCTGGCTGTCAATCACACAGCAGGGTGGCTTTCCTGGTCGGACAGTCACCTAGCCAATCAAACAGGAGTGCGACTTGGGTTACCAAGGGAACAGTTTGTTCTGGGTCTGTGATTTTAAAAAAAGACTAATAAAGTCAATGGCAACTTTACATGATCTGGGAGACAGTAGTCAATCCAAGAATATGGAGTTTGAGTTTGGAAGCCTAAAAAGACAACCCTGTGTCACTGCACTAAAGGTGCTGTGTGACACACAGTAAAGAGATGATGCCTATGGAGTAGGTATAGCACCATAGTCTATGAACACAAAAATGTTAAACACACACAGCAATACATAAGTAAGAGTGGGAAAAAAAGGCTCACACTTTTACCAGATGGAGAAAAAAAAATCCTAGAAATCCAGCAAAGCTCATGAGGGAATCAGTAGGTAAGGGAAATGATCCACTCTGGAAAATTCTCCCTAACAGAGAGCAAGGTGGAGGGCCACCCCCTCACATCTCCACCCCTAGTTACCCTACCTCCCAACAGGCTTTCTTCACATCACGGTGTGTGCCCCTCGCATGCCACATTTTGCTGAAAGTTGGCAGACTGGGGTCTGCTTTAGTTCATACAAAACGATAAGCAATAGCAACTGGAGTTGCCAGTTGACCAAGCTAAAAGGTATCCATTTGCTTGACCCAGCCGAAATGCTCTGTCAGGCCTCTTGTTCCAAGTCTTCCCCCATCCTGGGTGGATTCTTAAAGCTGGAGCCTCATGGATGAAATGCGGGTCTTGAATACTTGATGCGCTTTTCAAGTAGTTTTCTTCTTTTCTGTGTGCTTTTATTTCTCATACATTTGATGTTTTTCAGCATGCTTGGTTTACCTTAAACTGGATTCATTCATGTACATAAAGGGTTTAATGTGGAGGAAAACCTGTGCAAATGTGTTTCCTCCCTCTCAGGCCCGCACTTGGGGACTGTTTTCTGTATCCCTAAAGTCCCACTACCAGCACTTGACATCAGATATCTGCACTTAACCTTGCACTTGCCACCTGCTGGCCATACTTTTACTTATTGTTATTTATTCTATTATCCCATGTACTGCACTGTCCCCTCCCCCTTCCCATGCACTTGTGCAATCTGAATGACACCTGGCCTAGTAGGATCATTGTCTGCCCCCCCCCCCCGCCCTGTACCCCCTCCCTTGCCTCCTTGCACCTTGAAACACTTGTGTAAGGCCACGTTATAAATGCCATATCATATCATCATATCATATCACCCCTTCCTGTTTCATGTACAGGTGCACTCCTGCTGGATTGAGCCAGCGGTGTTACACTCTAAAAAACGTACAAGTAGTCACTTTTGCTATAATCGCTGTGCTTAGGGTCCCTTTCAAGCAATTGCTTATTTTCTATATCTGCGTTTCAGATTGTCTGAAATCAGCAGCGATAGTGAGAAGTGAAAATGTGTGTTATGTTTGCTGCTGCTCCAGGCAGATTTCTATAACCTTCCTCAGGTCTGATTCCAATTACCTTTAGCTGACCCATTTCTGACAAATCTAAATCAAAGCAATTGCATAATGCTCAGAGCCATGCCAAGCCTCAGCCCAAGCCCTCAGCCCCCTATGTTGCACATAGTTATTCAGAATGCCAGGGTTGATTGTGTGCAGTCCTTCATGGTGCAGGGATATAGATACATGTACATATTGCTCCTTATCCTGCCAATGTGAAGCTGAACTACAGGTCATCCTCTATATTGACTAGAAGCTAGTGTACTCTGTCCCAAATGGTGCCAAGATATTGCTGTACATAATCTTTCATGGTAAGTTCACCTGCGCACAGTCCTGCGTGGTGCCTATGTATAACAACATTCAGCCTTCCGCCGGCTGAATAACTCAAGTCCTCTGTAAACTTGTACTCTTCTGATATTTCAGTATAAAACAATACAGACCATACATTGGTTTCTAACATCCTAAGGATGTCCAAAGGTAGCATATATTTTCTGCACTAGGACCGGCTATGCTATTTTGTATCTGCAACATTTTTTTTGCTGCGCAACCCCTGTATATGTAGTGATGTAATGGTTTATTGAGAAGCTACCCTCAACACGGGGAGTTCCTTCCCTCCCCACTCATGTGATTATGCAACAAACTATTTAAACAATTTTTTTTTTAGCCCTATCTCAGACACATAACATGCCGCTTGGATCCCTCTCCCATGAGCTAACAATGAACCAAAAACCAGATCAGTGAACAGGGTATATAATGGTATTTATTTAAATTAACAGTAATAGAAATTAGCCTGAAAATATCAAAAACACCACTTTATCCGTGACACAATACAATCAACTTCTCTCAGCATAAATAAATCCCCCAATTCTTAATTTCTGCAAATTACACTACTAAAAATAATTACACTGATCAATAACAATGGCACTTAAATAATGTTTTGCGATTTTGATTTTCCTGCAGGCTTAAACAGGTAGCAGTAGGATTTCAAGATTGGTAAAAGTACATACGCCAATTATAATGTCGCCCACACTTTTGGTTTAAAATAAACGCAGATTGATTTAGTGGTTTGTTTTTCAGACCCTGCTTGCTTTGGTCTATGGTTTATGTTGGGAAGTCAGAAGGAAAAATTGGAATGATTTGGGGAATTTGGGATTTCAGACCCCCCTTACAGAGACCTGTGTTGGGGAAGCTAGGCAAAAACGTTGGATTGATTAAAGAACAAAAACACCCCTCTTCCTTAAAGAATTTGGGGTCAGCTGGACAACAATGATTTCCTAATTAAGTTATAGGCTATAGTTTTCATGGTGCCATGTCATTTCATCGCGGGATGTTTTTTCGTGGGATTTTTTACCACAGATTTTTTCGGGGAAAAAACATATCGATTATTTATTTTTGGGGGTTACTCCCCAAGCCCCCCATCCCCTTTAATTTTTTTTTATATCCCCATACACCCACACCCAATTTATACCATTTTTTTAATCCCCCCCAAAAAATGTGATGATTATTTAACAAAAAAAAAATCTGCTGTAAAAAACCCTGTGAAAAAACATCCTGCGATGAAATGACGTCATACCGTTTTCATCGCACACTGGGAAGTGAGCTTTGCTAATTTCGAATTTTAACAAAATTCACCAGTTTTCTGCCAAATGGGGAATTAATTAAATTAACATTTTTGGTTACAGGCTAAGGGCCTCATTACATGGGACTACCCCTTACCGCCTTCTGGGTCCAGGTAGTCGGTATGGGGACTTACCGGGTCATTCCGACCCTGGAGGACCCGTTAAATCCCCATGCCAAGTACCATTCCCCATTCCCATTCGAGCCCCCATAGGGCTCAATGGGAATGGGAAAAGAGCTAATAACGGTACCGCTACTAGTGGTACCATTATTTGCTCTGAAGTCCCTCAGCGAGTCCCGTCCTTAACGTGTGGTCTGACCACACGTTAAGGACGGGACCCGCTGAGGGACCTCGTAGTAGGGCGGTAAGGGATTACCGGCACCAGTGCCCTTACCGGTGCCGGTAATCCCTTACCACCTACCGTATAATGAGGCCCTAAGTATCTATACAGTTTTGCCCCCACCCACTATAAAGAGACATGATTCAAACAAGCAGATTACCCCACCCGTTGGTTTCCCAGGGGTCAGTTCTACTTACATAGCAAGTCTCTGTTTACTGTTCAGGAAAGCCAGCTGCATCTCAGCACACTCTGGAAAGATAGGGCAGAGGTCTGGTCACTCCACACTCAAAGATGACCTCCCGCTCTCCACCATAGGACCCAGTCAGCTTTGAAGCCTTCCTAGAGATAGACAGCTCTACCCAGATGCACTCTCATCAGTCTCCTCTGGTGTCTCCTTACAGCTGTCAGATGGTATGTTTCAGCAGCCTTCATGATGGTCTGTCTCGTCTCTCTGTACTCCTGTCTTTTTCCTTTTTTCCACCTGTCCCCTGTCCTAGTGCAGTCCCCCTTTTATAGCAGCAATGGCACCACCAATTTTACAATCTTGGGGAAGTACCCTGCAATAATCCCTGCCACTAGGATTGGAGAGTTACCCTTCTCTCTCCCTCAAACTCACCCTCCAAGTAAGGATTGGTTTAGGGGACTGGAGCAACATATGGCAATTCCCATTTGTAATCACTCCTTTATTTCCTTTCAACGTTTTGGCAAAGACTAGTTATGTATCACAACTTCATAATTTTACTAGCAAATGCCATACTAAACACATTTTCTGATTCTGCTAATCATGGAGAATTAGATAAGCTGACCACCAAATCTTTATCATGCAGCACGGCCATGTGGCACCTTTCTGCCATTTCCAGAAAAAGCACAATATTTATGAATATGTACAGTATTAAGAATTTCCCTAATTTCATTTTCCACCCGCTCACCAACTCTCACATTTAGACCATGTTCAGATCAACCCGAAACCTAGTTTAACTCGTCATTACAGTTCTCAGAGTCACAGGAAGATGAAGTTTATATCTCCAAAATCGACTGGAAATTACATAAGAAATGGTACATAGATGAAATCCACCTGCTTTATGATGGCTGAGAAAAAGGCCTAAATGATAATATCATTTTATTTATTTATTTGGTTAATATACATTTAGTGATTAGGCTTTGTTTATACAACATAAAACATTATTTAAAAGGGAGAAGTACAGTTTTAAAGCACAATACAGAGTATTAGAAATGGTAACATACAGATATACACATACATTCATAGCAATACCTGAAATACCTGAAGTGCAGTTCATCGCCATCAAAGTTCAATAACTGTGGTTAACATCTTTCCATCATAGAATGATTAACATCAGATCCTGAGTATTCATAATATAAAATTAGCCTTTAAAAATATTTATGAAACCCATTACATTTCTTAAAATGTCAAAGAAATTTAACTATAAAATAAATAAGAGTAAGATTGTTGCCAGTCTTAAAAAGAAACCATAGAGAGTACAGGTTTATGCAGTGAATTTGGTGAACTCAGACTTTCACAGAATAACAGTATATGTTTTAAAGTTTCAATAACATCATCAGCACATAATTGACATTTGCGGTTAATCCGAGAAATACCCAGTCGGCTACCCTTGACCTCCAGAGCCTCACAAATATTGAATTTCAGTAACAGATATTGGCGGAGTACACATCTGCTGGGGTATGCCGTGATGCAAGATGGCTTTTCAGTACAATCCATTTGGTAGGTTATATATGGACCACTGTGGGAATGTGATGCCAACTGTACAATATGATTTTTGTGAATGAAACTGCTTAACTGTTGTTTCAGCCTACGTTTAATTACATATGTCGAAAAAGGTGGAAAGGGTGTTCATATCAGACCGCCTTCTATCATACACTGAGATTATTTCGCTGGTGGTATCAAGATTCTTGTAATTCTCCAAACCATGAAACAATCTAATAAAAGGTACCATTGTCGTCCCATTGTTTGGCCTTGACAGATTTATCCAACACATAAATGTTCTTTGGATAAGTGTGTAGGTGATCCTGACTAGATCAAATTCTAAATATAAATAGTCAATTGACAAAGCTGATGGCATGCAAAAGTGTTTGCGTAGAAGTTTGGCCTTGAAACATATCAACCCTTGGCAATATGTATGTCCACATATTTCGATTTAATAAGATAACACTGGAACTATTTTTGCGGTGTATAGTAGAAGGACAGTCTGAGCAGACCATTCACCATTCCGACCCATAAATGTACTTAAGATATTAACCATGACTGTACATTTAACCTTAATTTCTTGCCAATGAATATTCCACTTTAAAAGGGAATCAACCTATCGGCCTAAGTATTCATAACTTGTGACAGTCTCCAAGTGAGTTACTTCCAATGACCAAACTGCACAACTATTCACCCTCATATTCGAAGGGACGATCATTACCTTGCTTTTTGAAATGTTTACAGTAAAGGTCAGTTTGCGCTGCATAGGCGCCAATGGCACTTTTCATTGCCTGGAGGCCTCTAGGAGCATGACCAAGGAGTATCAAGTCATCGGCATAGGCCAACCAGCTTATGCGCTCTGTGCCAACTTTAAGTGGATAATGGGTGATATCTGTAAATGCCTTATGCAAATCTGCCAAATACAAGTTGAAAAGTGTTGCAGCAAGGTTGCATCTTTGTTTCACACCTCTAATTGAGTGCATAACACCGGAGAGTTTACCTCGTCATCTAGTCGAATCTTGATTACAGTATCTTTATGGAGAAGCATTATCACCCTTATGAGGCCGGAATGAATATTTCAGACTGTCAATTTTGTCCACAGCCGATTTCTCAGGACTGTGTCCAAAGCGGCACTAAAGTCAATGAAAGCACAATAAACCACCATTTTTTGCCTCAATTTAGAGTACTCCACTGCAGATACCAAGATCAAAATGTTGTGTGAGGTCGAAGATTTTGCTCGGAATCCAGTTTGATATGCGCTCAAGATGTTCTTAGAATGTATCCATTCAGATAGTTCGGCCAAGAGTACTCTGGCAAATATCTTGGCCGGAATATCAAGCATTGGAAGCATACGATAATTTAGGGGACTGTTCCGAGGGCCTTTTGTGTGGATCACTAGGATGTGGCTTTCACACCAGGCGATAGGTAAGACACAGGTTCTACCAATTTCCACAAATAGTAGATTTAGAATATTGGCCCATAATTCTGGCAGCACTTTCAATAGGCCATTGCAGAGCCCATCAGGGCCAGTGGCTCATGAGTGATTCAGATTTTCGATCAGCAAAATGATGTCAAGGGCAGAGGTGTTGCAGGTCCATTCTTTGGACTGAGTTATTACATGAGCATCATCTAACAGTGCTGAACCCAGAGTTAGCTCAATATGGTTTTCCCATGCATTTTCTGGTACACAATTGACAGGCAGTTCACGTTTAGAGCTTTGTCACATCACTTTCCAGATCTTGGTTGTGTCGTTAGATTTAGCAAGATCAGCAAGCATCAGCCATCTTTTTTTTTTCATCGAAGATTTATGGTTTTTGACCCATGTGTTAATAATATTTTCTCCCCTTTTTGATTTCATGCTTGATTATTTCAGGACTATATGGGAATGAGGAAGAACATATTACCAGCATCTAGCACCCGGTCTGCTGGGACTTGTAATATCCCGGTGTTACCAGGAAACTAGGTGCCGGTAACTGTTTTACTGGTACAGTTACTACCAGACTTGTAATGAGGGCCATAGTCTATTGTGAAGGCATCTTTCCCACAGATACGGGTAAAAGCATGCATAGAATCAACAGCGCATAGGCCAGTAAGGCTCATGGCACCGCATGATTTAAGCAGAGTGTTTGAAATAGAAATGCGTGCTTGAGATTTTCTTGTTTTATATTTCACAGGAGAAGAAGGTGCCTGAGTCGCAAATGAACTAACATTGATGTCAATGTTAGCATTGAAATTGCCCACTGCGCAGAAAGGCTTCTGTTCCCTATTTGTATCTAGCATATTCATGACACTTAATGTATTCTATTTAGTGACATGGCAATTCGGGGGATCGTAGACACTACTTGGGATGAAGGAAAGCTCAACTTTAGATATTAGTGCCCCAGGACAAAGGTCCTCTTTCTGGCAGCCTATAGGGCCCTTAGTGGCAGGTTTCTGGATCGATGTCCGGCCGTCTAATTCAACAATCCCTGTGAGCCATTTTTCTTCAAGAGCTAGAATCGAAAATAAGATGACTACAGACCACACCCCATCTGCTTCTAAGAAATGGGTGTGACCGCTCATGTTCCACAACATAGGAAGTTTCTGTCACTGCCGGGAAGAACAAAAACTAGATTTAAAGGCTGTGGGCAGCCATTTCCAGTATCCATCACCGGGATTGAGTCCGCAAATATTCACTGTTACACCATTCTGCTTAGAAGTTGCTCTGCTTGGGGTAATATAGGTACAGTTTGAGTCTCAGGGATAATAGGCACATGGGCAAGATTGTACCGAATCCACAGTAATGCCTGATACACACTCTAAAGTATTAGGGTGGGCAGGTCTCGGGGGCAACAGTGAGAGAGTGCCTAGAGTGGAGACAATGGGGGTCATTACGAGTAAGGCGGTAGGGGGTTAACAGCACCGGTAAGGATGCCGTGCCATTAACCCTCTACTGCCCCATTCCAAGGTCCCTTAGTGGGTCACACCAGGTCCGGCTGGTTTTACCAGCCGCCCTTAGCGGGACCCGTTAAGGAACCATAGAGCTAATAATGGGCCCGCTTTTTGCGGGTCCGTTATTAGCTCCTTCCCCATTCCCATTGATCCCTATGGGGGCTCAAATGGGAATGGGGAATGGTATTCGAAATGGGGACTTACTGGGTCCGCATAGGTCGGAATGTACAGGTAAGCCCCCATTCTGACACCACAGACCCGGACACGGGTTTGGAGGCAGCCATGGTGCTGTTAGTACCATGGATGCCTCCAAACTCGTAATGACCCCCAATCTGTTTTTCAGATTAAATATAGACTATTTTACACGTGTATCCTAACCTATAAAGCTCAGTTTCGTAATTAATTACATAGTCAAGGGTTGCATCAGCATAAACCCATATATTCGATATACTAGTGGAAATATGTTCTATTTGATCCACAATATTAATGTCTTCTGAGAGAATGACCTGCAGTGCTACCACCTAATGGAATATACTAAGTATCCTTTCACGATTGAGAGGAGGAATATAATCTTTACTAAAGACTGGTTGAAGTTGCACTGCTTTCACCAAAGGGGTGGGTAAAGAGTTAGAAGTAGTAGCAGTCATGAAGCTTGATGACATAGCGTTAACGGGGAACTTTGCTACCTAGTGGTCAAGAAAGGTTGGTGGTGTCACTGTTTCTTGAGTGCTGAAAGTACTATTCGTTTGTGATTTGGGTACATTCAATGGGTAATCGCTCATCTGCATTATGTATCAGATCAGTGTTTAGAACGGGAGCTATATCTTTCAATAGGACAGAGTTCGTAATACTTTAGGAAAGATCTTCAGACGGGACAATCAATGGAGCACTTTGACCGGGAGTACGGGCATTTTTTTTTCTTTTAGCATACATGAATGCCTATGATACTGGTTTTGCTTTCTTTTTGGTCAGCACACGTTTAGAAGACAAAGGAAGAACATGTAGTGGGTTACTAACGTTAGAACACAGAGGTTTTATAGTCAAGTGAATGAGAGTAGGTGTAACAGGGTAATTGCCGGATAGCACAGTATTATTTCCTTGGTATTTTACTGATTTTCAACTCTGATTTATGCTTTTGTGAAGCAACAGAGATTGTACATCCATTTTATTTTCCATGTTCTCACATTTGGTGATTAATACGGTTAGCAGATTTTCAAAAGCTAAAAACATGTTGTTTGAGGACATGCTGGAGAAACTCATGTCATTAGATTCAGGTTGCTGTGGAGAACCTGTGATTATGTTGTCAGAGGTATTCAAGATGATACTGTGTTCAGTTTTTAAATGATCCTCAGCATCTATGTCATTGTGGTGTTGTTGATGCATATCTATTGAGAGAGCGGACATGGGACATCTGTCATACAAAGTTTGCAGGGCAATAAGAGAAGGGTCAATAGGATCTGAGGTGTTCATCAAGACACCAAAGGTATTCAATCTCCGGCATAACACAGTCAACGTCTAGATTTAGCCCAGAGCTAGTTAGTAACCTTCCCGGGAGCAAACTATGGATAATGGCAGATACCACCACCGTAGCAGCCGGGGTAACAGGAGGCAGAAAGGGGGAAATAGATCTACTAATGTATCGTTAGTGACTATCTTAATTACTTTCTCAGCATCCACCTTAATAACGGTATTGGTAGCATTAGATGTGCTGAGTGTGTGTGGCAAAAGCCTAAAACAATAACGTTTGAAGCACAGCAAGAACTTCATTCCTTTCACTCATGACATCAGATATCACAGGAGCAGAGGAGTCATGGCTAGTGATGATAGATAAAATCAAGTTAGTGCCTAGACATCAAATGGATATGTTTAGCTCTTCAACTAGTTCCTGTGTAGCAACTTCCTCTTCAATGTTTGCCATTTTATGGTCATTAGAAAAATATGCTGTGGGTTTATTTGATTGAAGGGCAGATACAGCCGCAGCAGTTGATCTGGTAATCACTTGCAGTGGACAGGTTTGTCGAACCTTCCATATGGATGGCGGTAAGGGTGTATCTTCAGGGAAAACCCTTGGCGCTACCATCGACACAGTGACAAAAGGGCATTGCATTCCTGCATCTACTAGGGATTGGATGTTATTGGACATGCGTAGACAGCGCACTTCAACAGCGGACTTCTTCATGTTTGTGCGCCGGATGTCCTTTTAAATAAATTGTGAATCTGTATGTGGGACAAATGGTCCTGCCTCCTGCCTTCTGGCCATTTATGTTGCCTGGGTCAACCTGTGCCTTTATCAGTCTCTTTCGTGTTGGATGATTGTTCTTTGAACGGGTGCCCCCATTTTCACACACATTAGTTGTGCTCCAGCCAAGGGTGATTTTATATTAGTTGCGCTCCAGCCAAGGGTGATTTTTCTTGAAGTCCTTGCTTTCCGAGCCAGCAGGCCTGCAGAACACTGCATTTCATTTTGATGCCTTTAGCTGGACATTTTATTGTGGATAGTCATTAGATGGGAGATGTGACATTCAGGCTGAGAGTGGGAGTTTTCCTTTATGAAGTTCTTTCCCACAGCCAGCAAAAGGGTCTGCCTTGGGCTGACATTTTCCATGAAGACAAAGTGGCTCTTCAAATGTCACTGGGTTTTTGTGGGTGAAACATAATATACATTTCTCTTTTGGTCAACCCACACATTATTATTTGTTTTCCTGACATTTCCCTCACGTTTACTTTTAAAACCGTTTTTATGTGCACACACGTGCAGGCTGTTTTTGTTTTCAATGTTTAAAAATCCTGTTTTCCATGTGACAGGGATCTTTGACTCCTTCTTTTGTAAATTAAAATGCTGCTTGTCCATTGATAATGACAGGTAGGCCCCTTTCCACATGGCTCTCTAACTTTACTTGAAAAACAAAAACAAATGCCAGGCCGTTTTTGTTTCAATGTTTAAAATCTTGCTATTCATGTGAAAGGAACTTCTGTTTGGGCCCTTGGGGCACCCCACAGGGAAAATGCATTTCCATTCAAGTTCGTCTTTATTATGCATGTTGGTGTTTTAGTGTGATTAATTACAGAATTTAGCCGGTTTCCGAGCTATCACAATGTTGACGTATAAGGTAACTACAGCAAAAAGATATAAAGTGATACTCCTGGGATCAAACAGCATGGTGCAAAAGTCAAGATTACATCTTTGGTTTTCTCATTCAACAATCAATAATTTCACCATTTGGATGCATGTTCTTAACATGTTCCTCAGTGAGGTGTTATTCAAAGGACAATGCATTTGTGTTTTATATTCTCATTAAAAATATTGTTGTTGTTATTATTATTATACAGATTCTTCAAGGCAATATAGCACATTCATGCATTGGGATAGGGCATACAATTAAGTGCATGGCAGAACGAAGGGATGTAATCATAATGTTTAGAGTGAAATAGATTCAAGGAGTTGATGTTGCAGCACATATCAAGTGTTTGATTTAAAAAGAAAATCTATGTTTGCTGCAAATTAATATTATCTGAAGACTTATAGTGTGTATTCACTCAGGGCTCACAGACAAACTATTGCATACATGTTGAAAAGGTTGGTTGATCAGGCTGTTTTCTTAATGGGAGATAATATGCATGGCATGTAGTAGCGTGCATTCTCAACTGTTAACAAAGAATCCTAGCTGGTAATTGAGGAGAACTTGTAGCCACTTAGTGACACGTACGCCAATAGCCTAAAGTGGCAGCCAAGAGAATAAAATGGAAGTCAAGGAGTGACTCAGAAACCAGAGAGTCCGGCTGGGTGTAGTGGACGAGAGGGAGGAATTATGTAGGAAGTGAGAGAACATCAGAAGTTGAGAGTTCCAAGGTTCATAGTGTGAATGGGGATGCAGGTTTAAGATACTACATGGAGGTAGTGGAGGACTACAGCAGCAGAGGGAAAAAGGTGCGGGGAGTAGATGTGTTCACGTACCCTGTTACTAACACGAGGTACTCTATTACTGACACACAGTAGAGGCCTTAATTATATACTGGGAGGATAGCTCAGCCTCAACATGCTTGCTTTGGAAACACGACGACACAAATCAACACAGGTTCGATCCCTGGGACTGCGCTTAGAAACCTCTGGGTATGAAGCGTGTTATAAATACGCAACTAAGAGACATATTACTGTAACAAATACATTTTAATGCCACTTTTTATGCAGCACTGCATGCCAAATTCATCCTTCTATTTAGCACTGTAATAATAGCTGTTACTGCCTAATTTAATTGCAATCTGTTTCTTAACCCGGCAAGGATGAAGTGCTAAGTTTATCCTGCTGGAAATTATATGTGTCTTGTCGGCTGAACACAGATGTCAGAGGAGAGTGCTTAGGTTGTCTAGACATGTTACTGCAGTGCAAGAGTCATGGGAGAGAGATTGGTGAAGGATACAGAAGAGATGAATAATGGAACAGACATATTCTTGGCAGGATATCAGGTAATAATATCGCTATACATATGGTCGTCATATATAATGTTGCCGGGAAAAGGTTCTGGAGACATTATATAGGTGACCATATATATAGGGACAGGGGCAGGCGGGGGCTGCGGGGGTGTTCCCCTCTCCCCATGAAAAATAAAAAAGGGTTTGGGGGTTGTGCGGGTGTCCGCCACATGTTCCATGTAATAATGTTGGCACAAAAAAACAGCAATTATTCTGCAATTCTTTTGAATGGTGATATTTTTATGGGGACATTATTACATGGAACGCTTGGCAGACAATGATGCAGGTGTCTGTGACTTGTATGGTTCCTATATAATCGAAATATTGCATATAAGTTGTACTGGCAAAGATCAGTGCGCCCTAGGGAGCCCTTCAAGCTCCATCTCACACCCAACTCCAGCCCTAGATCCTTTTTCCACCCCTGAAACAAAGGTTATGCTGCAAGGCTAGGTGGGCGTGCTTCTCCAAAGTGAAGCAAGGAAGAGCTCAGGCAGCACATGCAGCTTCCATAAAGCACAGTCAGGGGTCTGCAATCTGGCCACACAAGTAGCCCTCATAATACATCCTCAGGACACTTTATAATGAACACTTGTCCGCAGGATCTACAGGTGCTGAGGTCTCATTTCATTTGGGGTCCATCCGCCTACTGTGGACCTGTTCCTGCCTGTGTGTCTTGGTGGTGCTGAAATCTTCATCAAACACTGTAAATGCCAGAAACCGCTCTGACCTGTTTTGGGAAAAAGGCTGTACAGTTCGCTATCTGCCGCAAATTCCTTTGATATTGCATATTCAAGAGAGGTCTGAGGAGTTAACTTAGAAGGTGTAGACGTTGAAAAGCATGTTTGGCAGTAGTGAGAGTGTAGGAAAGTTAACATTGTGCAGCGTACTTGCAAGTTTCTTAAAGTGTGGTAGGTGGACACTGGGGACCTGGAGTATAATTGCTGCTTCCCCTTATGACCAATGTTGTGGGATCCTGGAAAATCACTGTATCTCTCTGTGCCTCAGTCCATTTTTCTGGAAATAATGGGAGAGCATAAAGCTGAAGCACTGTAAGAGCTAAGTGCATTATAGACATTAGAAAACAGGCTCTTTCTGTTCCACCTTGTCTGCTGGGGGTGCTTCAGCGTGTAGTGCTCCAGGACCGCGACTCTAATGTGAGTATTAGATAGTCCAAAAAATAAGTTATTGATGTTTCGGGTCTATGTGGTGTATGCAATATGACATGGTATTCAACACATATAATGGGCAAAAGTAGGGAGCACATTCAAATGTATTTCTGGGGTCCAGTGTGTTTTTGCACTTCGCAGGCCACATATTTTGAAGACCATGTATGGCAGCTATACTGCATTACCATACACACACACTTGTCACCACTGCTGGCATCATTAAAAAGGCGATGTCAAGTTGAGCATTAGTCTGGCTCTGCATACACCTTCTTGTACTGATTCTTGAAACTGCAGATACATTCCCATGAATGCTATATTTCTTTATTGTTTGCCAACAAAATATGTGTTTTACTAAATGACAAATATACAATGTAAGTGGTGGTTTGTGTTCCAAGAGCCACCACATTGTACTTGTCCCCCAGGCCAAAAGTAGCCAATCCTCCCCTGCCCTCATGGAACAGTAGATCTCACCAAGAGACCTCCTGGTGACTTTGCTACAAAGGGGCACTCACCTAGAAAATGCCAGCCTCACACCAGGGTGTTTCACAGCAAAGGGCCTTCGAAATCAGCAAGCATGGGAAAGGAGCAGAGTGAGAGTAGCTAGTTGGATTTGTGTGTGGGCTTTCTTCCTTCCTGTCACGTCCATTTTCTGTAGGGCTAAGCGCTCTGGGTATGATGCCAGAAGGCAAGGTTCACTTTTTACAACAACAGGGATCAGACCTCTTACAGCAGACCTGATTTTGTTCAATGCACTGTGACATGTTGCCTCTATAAGGAAGGGGATTACCACACCTTCATTGATTCAAATTTTGACACCAGAAGAAGACAATTACAGTTTTGGATCGCAGCTGGGAGCAGCAGTTTCCAAGGTCCTCTGACAACAGTGGTGAATTTGGAAGTCATTCAAGGCCCAGGGGAACTCTGTCGCCTAACGATTCACATGGAACATTGTAGGTGAACTATCATGGACAAAGGCCTGTGACTTTGTCAGCTGCAATAGACCAGGAATCTCACTAGAGGTGAAGGAACCCCCGAAGGTGCCATCCAAACTCCCTCATCAGGGAGTGCAGAGCAAGACAGACTCACCTTTCCCCTGAACCACTGGATTGGGACTTACAGCAACCTGAGATGTTCATAGGTGCATACGATCCTGTTTCAACACTTTGAGCCATCACAGGACCTGCAGTGCTGCTTCTGGCACTCCTTTGCATCTCTAAACCCCTGAACACATCTTCAAAACAGTTTCACAGTGACTCTCTCCAGTAGAGTTTGTCACCACTTGTCACCACCTCGCTGCTGTGAAAGTAGCCTACTTGTTACACCATTGAGTATTGCTTTGATCCAACATGACCTTGCCTCGACCCAACGTAACCATTGTCTCAAACTGCAGGAAGACTCGTGTTACATGCTGACTTAACCCAGCACAAGCATCATCTTGAACCTACTCAATGCCTTTCTTAAATCTGTTAGGTCCATTGAATGGTATTGTCTCGAGAAATGTCTTGAACAGCACAGAGCGATGTCTCAGTGCCGACTTGACGTCAACTCAATGCTGCATCAATGTGAATCACATCATTGTGAACTCCCTTTGCTTGCAAGAAAATCCCAGTTTAATGATGCTGAAGCACCCAATACAAAGAACACAAAACTTTCAAGAGGCCCTGTGACCCGTCCCACTTCTTGGGACCATAGAGACCAATACATCTCCTTTTCCATCCATTTCTTGAAAAACATATCCTTTTACAATTGTGATATGGCTGCAAGTTCCTGCCTGATCCTCCCAGCTCAAGCCGTCAGTGTGCCATTCTATATTTGCCTGCATATTTCTGTGTTCTCGTTACAGGGGTCGGTTTGTGCTAGTATTTTTAGCATGGTTTTTCATTTATTTGTTTAATGAAAGTATTTATATTTGTACAGAACCTTGATGGGACATTATTTTATTTTAGAGTCTTGGGACTATTGTTTTTTGAGTTGCTACAGTTATCATATTACATGTCCCCTAAAGAGCATAGCCTGGCCTCAGCCCTTTCTACCACAAAAGGCGAAAGAGATGCACCTGTCAGGCTTTGCATGTCTTACTGTTACAATTGGCATCACTGATGGTTTAGAAGAGGTGCAGAACTCAATATGCTGTATGGAGGGCAGCGGGATTACCATGTGGTAATGCCCACATTCTGACCCTCTCCATTGGCTGGGAGGCCACCAGACCCCCCTCGCCGGGTACCCCCTTATTGCCTTTGGACCAGTAAAAGAACCCTCAACATAAGAGGATGTTTATTGTAAACTGAAACTCGTGATCCACATCAAGACAATATGAGGCCTTCATCTAGAAGAGATCTGAAACATGTCATGATGAATGCGTGCTCATTTTGGAGACTTCACGAGCCACGTGTGCTCAGAGGGCAGAATAGATGAAGGGTACAAACCGGGTCAGGGGGATATCCCTTTTCTAGCCCAAAAAAGAAAAACACTATACATAGGCAAAAGTGTGAGACCAATTTACCATAACGGAACATCTAATCACATTAAATGGTAGAGTATATCCCAATATTCCTGCAACCTATATTGATAGAGTGCTCGGTTATCATGTTTCTGACAACCTACACGTTACATCTGTGGCTTAGCATCACTCTGTGGCATCCTTTCTCCCTTTTCTGCTTTGGAATTTCCGTGGCTGGTATGTCAGTGGTTTTCGGTCAGTATGTTCCAGAATAGTCAGGGAGTCATTCGGAAGCTTCCCGCTTGGATAGTGGAGGTTCGGGTGTGCTGTTCCTTACCTCTAACTGCCCATGTGCCTTTTGCCTGCTAGCAGTGTGAGTGGCTGGCTCCACCCAGAGTGACACCTGAACTCCCTTGGTCCCCATTGGAATCATTCAACAAGCCCACAGGATCACACTCAATACAGCCAGACATTGGACTAACACTAACTTTTTTAGTCTGTATTAATGCACCCAGTCCATACCTACCCTCTGCCTCGAATTCCGAGGCCTGGTTCAACCTACTTACCCAAAGCCTCATTAACCCCTGGGCATACAGAGGTGGACTGGGTAGGCAGGCACAATCAACCACCTAACACTCTGACCAACAACAACTTTTAAATTAGCTGAAAACTTGAACACACTCACAAGACAGATAATTAATGGGAAAGCTTAAGCAACAACGAGGACCATATGATAAGAAAACTTGCTGGAGCTGCTTCATTACATAGGTAGCCATGCATGTCAATATTAGTCAAACTAACACTGAGCTAGGAACAGAAGCCATTAATTTTGCCTAATTCAAAAACAATAATGCAGCAGGAGCACTATTGCTCTTTACTGCTGCAAATGCACATGCGACGCCAGATTCGCTTCAGATGCATAGTGCAGACACATAGTGGCAGGTCTCACCTCACAGACCACAGCGGCCTTCTCCCATCACCTGTGCACACACATGCTCGCACTGGCACAGGTACGTATGTATTCGCAGCCAGAGAATCTCTACTACCCGAGTCCTGATTTAGTGATTTTTTATGTTTGCTTTCTTACCTACATTTTTCGCATGCGAATCACGTGATTTACCAGAAGATTATAATGTAGTCAGCCAAACAACTCAGGCGTTAAGGGTTAACGCCATCGTTAACCCTTAACGCCGGATTCCAATTTTAACGGCTGCTTTCAGCAGGCGTTAAAATCCATGGCGCTAAAACGCCTTGGTGCTAATTACGACACCATAATTTACGGGAATGGGGAAGGGTAAATGGGAAATGGGGATTTACCGCCCCACTCACCTTGGAATGGGGCGGTAATTCCGCCATCCACCATGGTGTAAACGTAGTAGTTTACACCATGGTGGTAAAGTTGGTGTACTTACCGCCTGGGTCGTAATGACCCCAAAAAACATACACCAATCAATGGGTATTCAAGTCCGCGTATCGGCCCAGCTCGAATTTGCACACGCTCCGGCTTCACCCTACATAGGTTAATGTATGTGCACTTGGTAGATAGGCTACAATTTCACATTGTCAGGCACTGCCTCACACTTCTTAAGTGTGACTGACCGAATGCTCTCAGCGCCTCTTCTGGGGTTGCAAGGCCATGTGAGACAAAGGCCCTCATTACGACCCTGGCGGAAAGTAACTGACCTGACCGCCATAGCGTAAATAGCATTTCCGCCATTGCACGATGGAGTAAAGTGCGGCTAATTCTGACCCATCGGGCACGATCATTACGCCATGGCGGAAGTGCAAAGTCCGCGATGGCGGAAATGTCCCCAAAACGCCCCTCACCGCTGTCGTACGGCGCCCTAGGTGCAATTCCGCCACCCATCATAGCGGTCACCGTAATGAGCGGTAATCGCAAAATACGGTGACCGTAAATATACGGAAACGGAAGTAAAAACATGGGGCCGGAACGGGAAACAGCACGCCGTACACCTATAAAATCAGAATCCCAACACAACCATTAAAAATCCGACCCTGAGACACATCCCAACCCGTTAGCCACCCTAGTGAAAACAATCAAAATGGGAAAAGTTGCGAAAAAAGCGTGCGACCGCAAGCGGCAGGTCCACTTCTCCCATGAGGAACTCACCGTGCTCACAGAGACCCTCCAGGAGAATGCTGCCGTCGTCTTCTCGACGCAAATGACCAGGACGGCACTTGCGAACAAGAAGGCCATATGGGCCCTGGTGGCACAGCGGGCAAGTGCGGTGGGGACCGCACCCCGCAACCCACAGCAATGCAGAAAGCGATGGGACGACTTGCGGATACGCGTACGGAGCATACTATCAGCCAACCGTAACATTGCCACAGCTACCGGGGGAGGATCGGAATCACCCATCAAGTTGACCCCTTGGGAAGAAATCTGTGCCTCCACCATTGGAATGGAGAGTATAGAGGGAGTCGGAGGGATGGAGAAAGGAGTGCAGACATCCGAAGAATCAGGTAGGTGGGCCAAAGAAAACAATGCTAAATCCACAATGTCCAATCATGTGAAGTACCATGTGTCCACATAGTGCAACAGTAACACATGTCCAGGAGAACGTCCACATACATTGGCCTGATAGCGCACTTTAAAAGTCACATTAAATACATAAATAAGTACAAATCCTAAAAACACCCTCTACACGTGCAGCATGCACACCCTAACTGCAGGCTGCTAAACAACTGCATCCTCAATCCACACAAAAATGAAACCACCTCCAAGGCCCTGACCCAAATCACCCTCAGGTACCACCCCAATGCATGTGATACATTGCCATTCCAATTTCCACAGACCCATAAATAACGCTCGCCCTCCTTTACTCCACCACAGGGTCCGATTCAAATGACGAGCTTCAGGACACCCCTACCAGCACACCTGCAAAGAGGGCCAAGACCAACGGCCAAAGACCATCCACCTCAGCTGCACGGATCAAGACACGGCAGCAGCACAAATCAAGTGGCAGCACACAGGAGGGGACTCCAACAGGCACCCCAGCAGCCAGCATGCCCACAACATTACTTGGGTGGCGGGTCGATGGGGTGTGTAACATAAGTTCACATATGCTATAAACATTTCACAATCATCCAATGAGATGTGTGGACATTGATCTTTGTGTACGAGGCCTTTATAGGCGTACAGTCCATATTGTGCATGTTCCAGACACACACAGTGCCACAAGTCCCGTGTCCATGTATCAGCCACCAGGCGTGAGTGCTAGAAGCATGAATCTATGATATTCTGACGAATTTCACGGGCCTCCTGTGCCTCGCGGACTCCTTCAGGTGCTGCCACATCCCCACCCTCATCATGACCATCTTCAGGTGCTTGCAGTTCTGCGTCAGGGGGCATGGGCACATTTCTACGTACGCACATGTTGTGTAGCATGACACATGCCATGACCATCTTTGCAACCTTCTCATGGCGGTACAGGAGTGCCCCGCCAGACCTGCTGAGGCAGCGGAAACGAGCCTTCAGTAGGCCGAATGCCTGTTCTATGACTACACGGGTACGTGAGTGGGCATGGTTGTAGTCCTCCTCATGCTGGTTCTGTGGGTACCGGAGTGGTGTAAGGAGCCATCTCTTCAGTGGATACCCGGCATCACCTGTATGTGGACAATAAAGGATGTTTGTGGAATGACATTGCTACGTACGCATCCCCCCCCCTTCCTGCCAGGTCATTGCCGCATCACATACCCCACATTATCATGCATGAAATGAGACTCACCGAGTAGCCAGGATCTGTTCCCTGCGTGTCGCTCCATGTAGCGTGGTATTGTAGAGTTCCTCAAGACCATAGAATCATGGGTTGATCCAGGAAATCGGGCACAACAATGTGTAAGGATCCTGTTGGAGTCACACACCATTTGTACATTAAGAGAATGATATTGTTTCCGGTTGCGGTACTGGACCTCCATGGCATGTGGGACAACCAATTCCACATGGGTGCAGTCGATGGCACCAATGCAACCCGGTATGCCGGCAAGTGCATGGAATCCCACTTTTGTGTTTGTAATCTCCTGCTCCGAGCGTGGTAAAGAGATGTAGTCGTCTGCGTGCTTCAGGAGGGCATCAAGCACTTGCAATAGTGTCTGTGACAACAGTGGCTGTGAAATGCCATGCAACTGTCCGACTGTGTGCTGGTAGGTGCCTGTGGCCAGGAAGTGGAGTACAGACACCACCTTCAGTAGGGGTGGGATGGCGGTTGGGCTATCTATCATGCTGACAAGGTCAGCGTGTGTCATGTCCACAATGGCGGTTATGGTGTCCCGGTCCAAACGGTAGAGGGTGTGGATCTGCTCATCAGTGAGGTTGAACGGATGAGCTCGGAGGCGTGGGATTGCGGGCTGCCTGCGTGGTGGTAGTGGCTGTGCTGGTGGGCCTTGCTGGCCCTGCCTTGCCCTCCTCCTCCTCCTGTGTCTCCTCTGTGCGGCCGGTTGTTGTAGTAGTTGGTGTTCGTCTTCTTCTTGAAGTTGGAGTACTTGCAGTGCTATCAGGTCCCCCAGGGCCAACATCCCTAGTCCTGCCGGTAGCATTTTGGAGTGGGTGTGGTTGTGGGAGGGGGTTGGGTGTGCAATTTATGTGTTTTCAGGCTGTATAGCCTCCACCTGTGGTGATTCATTCCACCTGTGCCAGCTGCAATCCCCTTTGGGCGAGCACGTCCCGCACACAACGCTGCAATTTGACACATGGCATCTTGCTATTACAATCATGTATTTAATCCCGATGGCAGTGAAATATTAGTTTATATGTTCATTCTGCTATGCTCCCATTGTTTCACATACTAACTTTGCAGTCGCGAACAAACTTGTGAAGGGTCAGTGGAATGTAGTACTCGATTAACGGTGGACCCTCATGCAGCACTGTACCGAGGTTCACCGACGGGCAGGGCGTCCCATTTGTGAGTGAAGCCAGTTGCCATTTTCACACACTGCCGCACTACATGGATGAATTTGTGATTTCAAGCGGTCACAGATGCCTTTTCGACGTGATGTTGCAAATGAGGAATTCGAAGGACAGCGCTTTCGGTTTTCAGCTAGCGGCGAGGAGACGCCCACAGGTCTGACTGCAAATATAACGTTCTATTGTTTAATGTCCTTCGGACAGGGGCCATGGCGAGAATGCAATGATTGATATGAATAGTATGGGATGCGCAATAGCGTAGTGGACGATAAGGCAGGACGTTCCCAAATACATGTTACTTCACAACACTAGAATTCCGGGCTGGGGCACAGTGGATTTTGCAGACTGCATTACGCACAGACTCAATGGAAATTTCAAATGTTATGTGAGTAAATAATCAGGCGTTTTTATACCGGGATGAGGGAATGATGTATGGATGCATGGACAGATGATTTAATTGAGAGTTTGCCATGTACATGGCTTTTTGGAATCTATCCCCTTCCCCTGCGCTATGTGATGCAGAGCTGCCATAGTGGGACCATCGTCTATCTGCCCTTGTTGAACCCTCCCTGTCTCGACGCGCCTTCAAACACTTGTGTCTATGCACGTTACTAATCCCATGTAATGGATTCTGTTTTAACAGACGCATGCACACAAACACTCGTTTGTAATAGTGTTTTCACCTCGATTTATATAGTTATGATTCGCAAGTGATTTTTGGGTGGAAATAATCCTTTTGAGTGGGCTAGCATGCATATGGCTGTAGATTTAGTGTGATCATTGAAGTGAGTAATTCAAATGAAGTTCTGATGCCCATTCTATTCTTTTTCATTTCATTTGGGTGACAGGTATCTCCTCCCCTTTTGCCGCTGCCATCTGTATGCCACTCCTGCAGATGGCTTTTACTCCCGACACCTGCTGCTTCGAGTTAATCAGTGGAGCACCATTACGATCTTATGGGATGATCGCCAATGGGCCACATGCCCTTACGCAGTACTAGTGGCTAGGAGCAACATATCGACCTTTCAGCTGGACTAGTGCCTACCTAATGGGACGGCCCTGCGGTTCTAGGCGCTTCCATGTTGCCTTTTTGAACGTGAATGTAGCCCCTGTGTACCATGAAGGAACAGGGCGTCACACAAGAAGAAGCTGGTCATTTATTGCGGATGCAGCCCACATTAATGAATAATGTTTTGGAGTTTATGACCTAATAGCTGCATGGGCTTGGTGAATTTGATGTGCATTAAAATTTTATTCTGATATTAACCGTGTAGCGTTATTCTTTGCAAGTAATGTAGCATATTCCTATTTGTGGAGCGATGTATTGTGAGAAGATCTGCATTGGGTTCCGGCTTCTGAGTATAGTTGCGTGGTACTGTACTGGCCGCGTTTGCCTACGAAGCCCAGTAAGGTCAGGAATAGGGGCTGCCATTATGACTGTTTTAATGATGTCATGCTCAGGGGCGGGGGATTAGCTTTTGTGTAACAGATGCCGGTCAGCCAGGTGGATTGGTGTAATGATGTGTTTATCAGAAAATGGCTGGTCACAGGTGCCTGTGTTTGCGTGCGTTTCTTGGAGGGAGACTGAGGTCATGTCCATTGGAATAGCTTCTGTATTCGTGCCATCTGTGCCCTGCAGCTCCCATTGGCCCCTCTTGAGATGAGCCTGGCTGCTCAGTCACTCTGCCAACTTGTGTGGTACATGCCTATGCTGATGGTTGGTTTGTTTACTGGCAAGAGTACAGGGCTGGTGCAGTCTCCCTCAGGATACTGCTTTGAATGTTGCCTTACACTGGTGTCAAGCGATGGGGGCCTGTTGTTGTTTTGTCTCATATTTCAGTTCATATTGCTGTACTTGAACCTTCACATGCCTGTGCTGCATCAGTACGGCAATGGTGACATGCCAAATATGGATGGCCACTCACAAGGCACTTGGAGCCCCTACATTCATTTGTTCGTTGGCATGCATGGGTGACTTGTACATTTCACTGGTTGCATTGTGTAACTTCATTGCACCTACGAGGAGTTGTGCAATGTGGGCAGGGAGTGGTGTACAGGCACTCAGTAGGGCCATTTACGGTTGGTTCACGATGCCGTAATTCTCACCTTGGCGGAATGGTACTTTCCGCCATGCTTGATGGCGTTAGTTATATGTCCGCTAGGGTCAGAATTCGCGTACCGTTGCGCCATGGTGGTAATTACGGTTTTGCATGGCGCGCGTGCGCGTACTTGGTGCAGTTACCGTTGGCGTTCACTACTGTGTCGCTAATGGCATCGTACTTTACGGTGACGGGTCATAATCGCACCGAGCGGTATTCGATGGCGGTATTGCATTTCCGCCATCGTTTTTCGATTTCCGCCAGGGTCGTAATGAGGGCCAAAGGCATGCTTGGCTCCCAAATATTTATTGACATCACTACAAGAGACAGGAGGGCGTGGGGGAATCAGGGAATGTTGCAGTACATGACAGTGCGTAAGTTACCCACGTGATAAACCTATTGTGATGTGCACTTCATGCAATTTGTTACTGTTGTTATTAGTTGTTATTAGTACTGCTATTAGTAGCAGTAGCATTCGTTGTAGCAGCACTATGCATGTGGAGCTCTGCCATGAGTGAGGCACTCTTTAAATAGAATAACATGTGAAATGGAACACTTCCAGGGACTTCCAATCGTGGCGGGTAATGAACAGTGAGATACAATGATTTGCCCAAAAATGCACACTTTAACTTGGTAATGAAGCTGGGACCAGTCTGCAACATAGACACTTGACCATAATATTCCATTCCACCTCTAGTTGGTCGAAACACTGAGTGTTTGAATTTCAAGAATAGTCAGTTTCAGAAAGATGGCTTCAAAAGTAAACAAATAATTAAACCACTATGATAGTAATCCTTGCAGAAATGTTATTTGTAGCTTTATAAATGTATGTCAATTTCACAATCCTCTACTGTTTTCACTGGAACACTATAATGTATGTTAATTGGAGCTTTATTGCCTAATCTTGAATTGTAGCCTACAAGTACCAGACTGCATAGTAAAGTAGGGGTAAGTTAAAAAAAAACTGTGCCCTTCATGGCAAACACTTGCATGGGATTATTACAATTAGAACCATACCTTTCTGGGCAGAATAGCGAAACCAGTTTCATAATGTCCTTCTAACTTAGACACTTGACAATATTCCACCTCGCCTCCCGCCTCTAGTTGGTCGAGTCGAAATATGTAGTGTTTGGATTTCAAGAAGAGTCATTTTCAGAAAAATTACAGAATAATAAATGAGTTGTAGCTTTATAGAAATATTGTATGTGTAGCTTTATAAAAGTATGTGAAGTGGAACTTCATTGCCTTATCTTGAATTGTAGACTACAAGTACCAAAATGCAAAGTAGGATGGTGCTAAATAAAAATAAAAAAATAACAAAAAACACAATAATAAACACTGTGGCTGTGCACGTCTGGACACAATAATAAAAATAAAATAAATAACAGTTTCATAATGTCCATCAAAGAGAAACATAAGCAGGCATTGCATTGGTTAATCTGTCATTGCATTTCATTGGCAGATGAGGGGTTTATAGTTATGCGTAACACTGCATGGTACTGTTGAAGCTGGCATTGCAACAGCAATATGTGATTAACTGGACTGGGGGTGTTTTTTCAATGTGGATATTGTCATGCCAACTTTAAACAGATATACATGGCATATTGAACTGAGCTAATACAATCCATAGTGAATGGAGCAATGCCAATGAATGTTGCAACATTAAGCATTATTTTAACAGCAGCTGCCTGAAGTATTTGAGCAACTGTCAGATATACTAATAAGGTACCAATACATATGGTGGCGGTAGCAAAGTTGAGTCAAATTCCTTTTCTGTTTTATGTTTTGTCCCTTTTGATTGTTCCTGCGTTTGCAGTGTAAAAAATGCATTATGCATCAAATCGCCTGACAACATATTTAAAATCATAGGCCCTGATTCATGGAATGGGGCACAGAAATGGCGCACAGTCTGCACGCCTAGAAGAACCCTGTGCGAGCCGTGGCGCAGACTATTTTTGGCGCGCCACGCATATTCATGGCTTTAAAGATGCATTATTAGCCGCTGAGCAAGTAAAAACAAGCTGAGAGGGACGCCCACAACACACCGCAAGCACACCAAAAAGCAAGCAAAAGGACAAACACAATGCAAGCCTCTGAGCCACCACTGCCCCACCATCCAGTAGCCCTGTGAGAAGGCAAGCCTCACATCGCAAGCCCAGGCTGCACTCCAGTATAAACGCATGTCCTCCCTCACAAGCCCAGACTGCACCCAAAAGAAATTGAGCGCCTCACCTCGCACCCCCAGACTGCACCCCAGCAAAAAAACGGGTCCTCCCTTGCAAGCCCAGACTGCACCCCAGCGAAAACGTAGGCCATCCCTCCCAAGAACACGCTGCACCCTCCAGAATGGACACCACCACCCACCCCCCTCACCTGTGGCACTCCCCCTGTCAAATAGGAAATTATATCGTGCCTCCTATTGCAACGAATATATGTATATTGGCCTACGCCAAGTTGCTTATAAGCCACTTGCGAAGAAATCCGTGTTGCAAGGTCCTGACCTTAGAATCAATGTAAGCCACCATTTTAGGTCAATCCGCCATTTAGGTTCTCTCTGTAAAGTCACCCTGAGAGTTAAAATGGTGGACAATGTCATTCCGAAATACAACATGGCCGTCTTGACCTCTGTGTGTAATTAATATATAACTTGCCTGCAGGCCACTTGTTGAGGTCATGAACTGAGACCTTGTCCTTCGCTGACCTGTGTGTAAAGGATTACTCGTGCAATGAAACTAATCCGCGAGCATATGTTAAAAACAATGTATTCAAATACTGAACTAAGAACACTTGTTTAACTGCATTGTATTAATGTTTGAGAAGACTTGTATGAGAACTCCCAGAATACACAGTTGCTGTGTAGGCTTGTTGACATATGTATTAAAGGCAAACTAGTTGCATGTGGATATGCGAACTCGGCATGAACCCTAGATCAGTAATGTATTAGAGGAATATTAACCCGAAGTAGGGTTGGACATCATGTTCACAAATTATATAAAAGAGCAACGAATTCTAATGTGCAGCGTCTCTCACTGAACACACTGAACCACGCTGGAGTTCGTTGTGTTGTACTGAGGGCCGATAGCTATCTGTTACTTTTCTTGGAAAACTGTTCAGTATAAAATAAAGTTCTTGCTATGTTCCTTTGTAACCCGTGTCCGGTGTATTTCCTTTTGGGGTACTCAGCCTCGATATTTTGATTTTTTGTTTTCACACCCCAGGCCACCCACTCCAGACTGGACACCCCCCCAGGCAGACCACTCCAGACTGGGCACCACCCTCTAAGCCCCCCTCACCTGTGACACCCCCACAGGCAGACCACTTCAGACTGGACACCTCCCACAGGCAGACCATTCCAGACTGGACACCCCCGACTGGCAGCCCCCTTGAGACTGGGCACAACCCCCCAGGTACTCCCCTCCAGACTGGGCACTACCAACCAGTCAGCCCCCTGACAGTCTCCCATAATACCAGTGCAATGCATGTCTGCTGCTTACCTGAACCTCCGTGGTCTGCCAGCTCCATTAAGTGGAACACCAAGATGTCCACCGCAAACATGTTCGACAGGAAGCACCAGAGATCCAGTCAGGACTGGAGCATCTGCTGACACGCCCTTCAAGACTTTAACCAGCCCACTCCATACACATGTCACAAGTGAATTCAATGGCAAGTCGCATGTGCATGTTGGACATGGCACATTGCCAAGGCATCAAAACACACTAACTGAATGTGTGCACATGACAGAAGTAAACATACTCATAAATATGAAATATACACAGACAATGGGCAGGCGTGTCACCGCCTGACCATCAGTGACCTGGGTGGAATCGGTGGAAAATTACCCAACAGGGAACAATAACATGACAGGACCACGTATGGGTAATGGGGGGGTAGTCAGAGAGTGCATGCGTCACAGAGACTGGAGAATTGTGCTGCCACTCAGAAAGAACAAACATGGCTCACTACTGCATTCCAGTGTCAGAGGTGGAGCAACACATGAGAGAAGGCAGTGTTTGACTGCACATGATGGTGGGCGTGGCTGCATGACATGGGTTTAACACAGCAATGACAAACAAAAGTGCCATTAACGGGACCAAGGAACACCTCCACAATGAGCCCACCTAACTCCACCCCAACAACACTGATGGCAAACACACAGTGATGCAGCACAGCAAAAAGCAAATGAAAACATACAGTGGGCCTCATTACAACTCAGGCATTAAGGGTTAACGCCGTCGTTAACCCTTAACGCCTGATTCCAATTTTAACGGCTGTTATTAGCAGCCGTTAAAACCCATGGCGCTAACCCGCCTTGGTGCTAATTACGGCACCGTAATTTACGGTGCCGTAATTAGCGCCTTCCCCACTCCCATTATGCCCTATGGGGCAAAAATGGGAATGGGGAAGGGTAAATGGGAAATGGGGATTTACCGCCCCACTCACCTTGGAATGGGGCGGTAAATCCGCCATCCACCATGGTGTAAACATAGTTTACACCATGGTGGTAAAGAAGGCCTACTTACCGCCTGGGTCGTAATGACCCCAAGTGTCTTCCCAACCATCTGATGGATGCAACCCCACATGTCAGGCATATGTGCATCCTTCCAGCCACAACCATCACAGCAACAACACACATGCATGCACGCCACAAGACACATGACTTGCAATGGAGATATGCACTGGCAGAAAAGTGAACTATCAAAGTTGCCGACACACAAATGAACTGCATGAAGCGTGGAATGTAACAAAATCAAATATGTATTGCATATAAACATTTACAATAAAAACAGGGAATGAAGGGGAAAGCAGTCCAGGGTAAAATAAGACAAGAAATAAAAACTCTACGCCTAACAAACTATGTACTAGAAAAACTGGTAAGGAAGGTCTGCCAAGTCTGGGGAAAATAATAAAGAAAAAAGAAAACCTACATCTAAATAACTATTTACAAAGGCAATGGGTTAGTCCTCCTCACAGATCTCAATCAGCCTTCCATCCAGGGCTTGGTTCCACAACATGCCCCCCCCTCAGGCAGGCCTCCGTTGTTGCCTGGAGGGCTTGCAGGTCAACCAGCATCTGTGTCTCTATCACTTGCGCCTCCCTGCAAGTGTCCTCCAGGATGGCAGCCCACTTCCTTGCTTGACACAGCGCAATACCAGACACGGCCATCATAACTCCTGATTCATGTTCCCACTACCTCTCTGCTATGATCTGCCATCCATAACACTGGAACACGGAAGATAATCTGTGCCTCATGCATGTCCCATGCCACACTTTTGCCACCTGCCTCCGTTGGGTGGTCTGCCCTGCAATAAAATGCCTTTTCCTCATTGCAACCAGCTGGGCAAATGCGCTGGGCCTGCTATGTTGGTACGCACTCCGAGCTGCTGACGATTCCCAGGAGTGTACGGCACCTGCACTGCTAAAAGGTGCCTGCTGTCCCTCCATTGCCTATGCCCCTGTCCGTGCCTGGGTAGGCACGGTGGCCACCTCAGATGCTGTGCCTTGGACTCCCAACGTGGGCAGGGATGTGATCTCCAAAAGACAGGGTGGTGTGGGTGGAACTGGTGCACAGGGGGCCCTTCTGGTATCTTGGCCGAAAGGCACCCTGCAGGATGACTGGCACACAGAGGTGTAAGAAGAGGAGATAGTCACAGCAGGGAACATCCCATGGAGGACAACACAGAACAGCCATGTTGCAAGCCAGGGCACCAGGCAGTATAGCTCATTGTAATGATGTGCAAGCAGACTACGGGTAACCTGCAGATCATCATGAATGACACCTGTTCACCTCGTCAACCCGGCTAGCAGGGGCAGCACATAATCCCAGATGTACCTATCACATGGTAATGGGGTGTTGTTCAGGGTGGACACACCAGCAACAACAGGGATAGGTCTGGGTGGAGGCATCCCGGCAGGCACACACTTCTGCATTCGATGGCCCAGGGACAGGATTTTGGACAGGAACCTCCACAGTGGCCTGCACAGCCTCATGCCCCTGGGACAGGACTGCAGTACACACGACCACCTCAACACCTCACCTGACCCCATGGGCTGGGCTTCACCATCCACCTGCTCCACCTCCCCCTCCATCAACATGGATGGCTCTGGGGCATCTTCTGCCATAAATAGCCCTTGTGTGGCATCAAATGGCCCCACTGATGATGAGTAGTCCACTCCCACCTTCACCTTCTTTGACTTAACCCCAGCAGCCATGCCCAATGTCACTGGTGCTGCCCCAGTCACAAAACTCCCCGAAGATGAGCTGTCACGGATGCGTGGATGTGGCCTGCACCTCTGCCTGATGGAGGAATCCCTGAATCCTTGCTCCACAGAACTGCTTCCACCCTCTTGATCAGATGCAACTATGGAAAAGAAGACACAGAACAGCAACATCAGTTTACCTCACCAAAGCCAGCGTGGTATCACCAACTTTCACAGGAACATGACTTGCCAGGGGAACAACCATAAACCTCACACCCACACAAATGGACATGCAATCCACATCAGTGCAGACACCTGTCTGGCCATGACTCCACACAATCATATCAAACTGCATGCCACTCTCACGGCCAATATATTGCGGATGCCATACACACATGTATCAATTGCACATGCACATGTGAGCATGTTGTAGCCACAAGCACATACACATGTCAAGCACACACATCAACTCAGATGGCCCAAGCTGTGCCATGACCAATCATTTCAGAGTCCTGTGAACTGCAATGCCTCAACGGGACTAAGCAAGACATCCAAATGCACATGTTGCATCTATGCGTGAGTGATGCACAGTCACACGTTTCCATTTTGGGCACATACAGATGAGCATCATGCATGCACATGACATGGGCAACACTACCTCAACTGGCACAATTGTCATACTGGAACGTTGCAGACACAAGTAACATTGAATGTGCACGGTCTGCCAGACAGCATTACAACACACAAAGAGCACATTTGAAATCAAAAGATGTCTGAATGCAGACATGGAGAGCAATGTCTGGGGCATGCATGCTGAAGCATACTTGCTGCAAGCCTAAGGGGGTCACTGCCAACATGATGGCACACGCACTACACACATGCATCGTACAGCAGTGCACCACATTGCTACTCACCAGTCGACTCCAGACTAGGGATGTAACGATATAACGGTATACCGTTATAGATACCATGAACAGCTTAATTTAACTATAATAACCATCACGTTGTTTATATCGGTATACCGTTTAACGGCCTGCAGCTATTAAGTGAGCTTTTCAATCTGATTTAGAAAGGCTGCAGTAAGCAAGTGCTGCACATTCTGGATCTTGCACTGTGGGGATGTGGCGTTTGGCAGACAAGAGCACAGGGAAAGTGAGGCCACATTAGTAAATGCAGCTTTGATGCTGTGTCGGTTCTTTCTCTCTGATCAGTAAAGTTGGTTTAAAGATCAGCCAATTTATAGTTTTCCCACCAATTTGAAAGATGGGGATCTAAACATCGCAGAATTCAAAGGGGGGAATGAACTGGATGCTCTTCTGATGCATGTCCACAACAAACGTTAGCTCTATAGACTGTTTGAACACTGGGCCTATCAGTGTTTTGTGATAGTATATAAACTGCCCCCCCTCCACTTTCCTCTGTGTAGATGTACACATTTGCACTAGAGTTATTGCTTCGCTTGATCCTTCACCTGCCTTCTGCATATGGCACTGGATTCAAGCAGGCAGGACAGATTCCACATTCAATTTGAAGTATCCAGAGTAATGGGGGTGAGATATTTCTCAGGTCTATCCTCGATTTGTGACACCACCCATGAAAGCATTTCTTTGTCTCAACTCACATGACAAGGGTCCGAATGCGCTCAGACCTGGGGAAAATGGTAATTATGGGGCTGTGGTTATGTGGTGGCCTAGGCCATATTTGTGAAGATATGTATTTTAACTTTGTCATTTTCAAAACGTTTTCATGCCACTATCTTTAAGAAGGTAAATGAACATGTATTGCAAGAATCAAGAAAGAAATCAACAGCGCTCAATGAACGCTGTCCTGTTAGGATTACATGGTCAGTGGTGACTCCAACATCAGACCTTTATAATACACCAGGCAGATGGTAAACAAGCTATAGTGATTTGATCAATATGCAAACTTTCGGAGAGTGTGTGTTGGCTATGACATTTTGACAAAAGAAACACAATGACATGGGCTTTCAGACCTTACATGAGTGACTTTTCTCCATTTAATGGGATAAAGCATTATCAAAACAAAGTTTTAGGACTGATCGCAGCAAGTGGTCATGATGCCCATGCCATGTGGTTCCAAAATAATGCAGGTCGAGGCCGATTTTCAAAGCGATGACCTGTGACTGAGCAGCAAGCTCATTGTTCAAAATGTGCATTTTAACACTTCCACTAGTCACTCTTTCATTCAAGTCGATCATCAAGTGAGCACCATGAAAGACCAAATCTGAAGCCTCCTTAGATTCCTGGAGGATCAGCTAAAAATGTGCAGAGACAAGTTTCAAAATGTTGACAATTTATGACCTTCAAGAAAATATTTGTTAAGATTAGTTAACTCCACCTGCCATAATGCAATAACCATGATATATTGTCATTTGGCAAGAAGGTTATCATACCGCCATAAAACAAATACTGTGACAACCCTACTCCAGACATTGCCGTAATTTGCAGACCCGGGTGTGCAGCAGCGTCTAAAACCTCTCCAGGACCTGCATGTTGTTCCCTGATAACCAGCACCTGCGTGCACGGTGGCCCTCCGCCATAGCACTGGCCTGGATGAATCGCATGGCCTTGCCATGGGTCCCGGATTTAAGATCCTCCCAGCGCTTGTGCATGGTCTTGAAGGAGTGGACTGCCACCCCCTCCACATTGATGGCATCCGTGAGCCTGTCCCAGATCTGCTGATGTCCTTCCTTGCCGTGTTGCAACACATGGTTGAAGAGGGCGTCATAATGTACCAGGACCTTTACCACCAGGATGTCAACTTCCCTGATGCTGAATTTGACAGACCTCTGCCTCACTGCCAAGTAGTTGCTGCTCTGGTCTGATGATGATGGTGCAAACGTGGAAACCCCTGAGGCAGGTGTGGCTGTGCAAGCTGGTCTTCGAGTTCGGCTGTAGAGCGGTGGTGGTGGAATGGCATGGTGGGAGTCCAATGAAGCAGATGAGGTGGTCACAGGGCCAGAAACAGAAGCATAAACAATGGCTGGACTGCAGGCATTCCAAACACAGTGCAGGTGGGCAGCAGGCACACACACTGTACAGGCAGCAGCAGATGGCAAAGTTAGAGGCAGCACAGGCCTTCTGAAGGCATGTATGATGGCACGGAGGCAGTAACGTGGGTCTTCCGTGTCTCGCAATGATGGCAGTCATGAACAGAGTGAAGGGACTTTGGGTGTAAAAAATTAGAAATGTGCAGACACGTGAAATCCGAGGAAAGGCCCTCAGCACATAACATACATGACATGGGCTGTACACAGGCATTCAGCATGCCATATTCGGGGATACATTAGTATGTACAGAAGCAATTCCGAACATGTATGCGAAGGGGAGGAGATGGATGAGTGAAGTACTGTGTATTTTGGTTAGACACACAATCAGTTCACTTAAGTGACCGTAAGAATGTCTTATTTTGGTGGGGGATTTGCCTCTGCGCATGCGTACATCTACTTTGATATTTGATCGGCTAACAGTGACTCGCGTATGCATTTTTTTCAACTCTGGGTGCCCCTGTGTATTGCATACCACTCTTCTTACCTTTATGGTAGCTTTCCGGGGTTCGCGTAAACATTTATTGTGTTGCTGGGTGCCACGGCAAACTGCTTATTTCTTATATCGGAAGCTACTTTTTTCTCTTAGGGTGCCTGTGTGTTACACATACCGTTTTGTCCGCAGCTGGGGTACATTTGAACCTTGCTGTATGACAGAACTACATCTTCCATCACGTAGAGTTCCCAATCACCCAAATTGCTGAGGACAATTATTTGGTGTACGTTCCATATTTCTGTTACACCAGGAACATGAGTGGAAAGGCCCCAAGAGGTAAAGAGGACAGATGTCCCAGCCCCAAGGGTTCTGGGACATGCTGCGAAAGCAGCTGCCGCAGCCCGAAAGGGTAACGGAGGTGCTGTGAAAGCAGCTGCCCCAGCCCAAAAGGGTAGAGACTTCCTGCGGAAGCAGCTGCCCCAGACCAAAATGGCAAGGGAAGTGCCATGGACGCAGCTGCCCCCACCGCAGGGGGTACTGCTATGCCCCAGGCCACTTGTGGTCTGGCATCTGTACCCTAGAGTGGTCCCAGCCACACAGGGGTGGCACCAACACCTTGTGGCAAGAAGGCAAAGCCTGCACAGCAGGAACAGGCTCAACCCCATGACACAGCAGAGGACACTGGCATGTTGAGGAAGAAGAACTACCATGATGAAGAACTCAGGCTTCTCATGGACTACGTGACCATTCACCACTGTGACATGTGCCAGCAACTGGGGAGCACACATACACCTGCTCAGAGTATGGTGCACTGGCAGCATGTCACGGATGAGATCAATGCCTTAGGGTTTGAGACATGCACTGCTGCTCAGGTAGTGAAGCGCTGGAATGATCTCACCCGTTGCATCAAGTCCAAGCTGGGTGCCAACCTAGCCTCTGCTCTAGCAACTGGAGGGGGGTCACCACAGGAGGAGGAGCAGACAGAACATGAAGAGGCTATGAGCCAATTCATTCTACTGGAGCAGGTGCAAGGCATGGGAGGCCTGGAATACTATGAGGACATGTCCGGTGAGTGCCCTACATTGTGCATCCTGAGTATGTGAAGTAAAGCACCACCAAGATGTATATTTGTGGTGCACATCTGGCTGCATTGGAATGACTGACCCGGGTGAACCATTATAATGTGGTGTACTGACTTCTGCCGTGTGTACAAAAGAGTGGATACAAACCATGTGTTTTACATCAGTTGAACATGTCCGTGTGACAGTACTCATCCCCCACTAGCATACCCCACAACATCTGCAACATGATACCAGGTGCACAGTTGTTTGCTGCAACCTTGATGTCAGTGACTCTTCTCTGCTAGACATGTGCATGTGTCCGAAATACGAGATACACTTCATGCCCTGCAGGGTATATAATCTATTTTCACACATGTATGTAGGTGCTTACATGCTACATAGAACATCTAAGATGACAATCAACAGGCCTTATGGTGTGCCCTGAGTGAGTGTGCATATGTCTAGACTGTGCACATCCCTGCTGCCCCAATGCCAATGACTCCTGAGGAAAACCATTGTGATGCCTGCTCTCTGTTACCCTCCCACACTCAGCCCACACTCAATGGGTCCATGCTCCTCTCCCTCTTGTGGGCACTGTACCTTGTTCATATCTACAACTCCATTGACTCACTATCTTCACTTCACAGACCTTGCCTAGGTGGTACTCTTAGAGCCATAAATCAACTGGGACTTTTTCCTTTTTCTGACTTACGGAATGTTCCCATTGTGAACAGTCCCTGTACCAGGATAACACTGGTGTGGCATGTGATGGATGCAGACGTGGACGTATATATGTGTGTCTGCCTGTTGCAATGTGATGTAATTGCACGTTACAGAGCCACATGTCCATGCCCATTTCATTGGTATTAGACAACAGTTTGCGGTACCATGAGTCATAATGTGCTTCTTAATGACCCTGTTGGTTGGTAATGTGTCCACTGGGAGCATGGCAATGAGGAGGGAATTTTCTTGCCAGTCTCCATAAGCCATGCTCCAATACCTTGTTGTCCATAGTGTATGGATGCGGTATTCCTTATGGTGACATGCCCTGCATTATGTTGCATGACAGCTACGTGATACACCTGTTTACTGTACACATTTTGTACATGACTCCACGTGTCTTTTTCTGTCCATGTGCAGGTGAGGAGGCACCAGATGCAGAGGAGGAGGAAGAGGATGAAGAATAGTCTGAGGTCCTTCAGATGACCAGTGGAGGACATGTCATGGCAGGCCATGAGAACCCACTGGTGCTACAGACCATCCTGAGCCATGCTGCAGACACATTTGACTCTGTGGACTCAAGTAGCTCTGATGCTAAACCGGATGTGCAGTCCACAATGCTGGCAGAGGTGAGTGCACCAATGGGTGGAGCAGTTGGGGCAAGTGAGTCTGCAGGGGGTCAGGTGCCTTCACAAGGCCAGTCAATGGTGGCATGCACGTCTGTGGTGGTTATGACTGCAAGGCCATGCATCTATGTATTGATTTCTGGTCCTGAGACAGATATCCAAAGGAGTGTTGGAGTCCTGCATCGAGGGACAGGGGCATCATAGCAAGGGCCATGCTCCCTTGGATCAGGCAGGCATGGGCCGGCACACATGGGGGACATGTGCATGCTGGGCAGACCAAGTGGAAGCAGCATATGTTGCGTTCCTAATACGCCAAGAGGGTGCTGCATTTGGGAGTTTGGCTGCGGGCATGGATAGGGTGGCCACTTACATGATACCCCCAGCAAGACAGGTGGAGCACCAGCAGCAGGTCATGCGGTCCACATGCCGCTCCCACAGACTGCGCATGGAGGCCAGCATCAGGGGCCGACGGTCAGGTCTGCAGTGTCTGCAGGCATCCCTGCTTGCAGAGAGTCAGGCACACAGGGAAGCCCTGACGTGTGAGTTGTAGGCCCACAGAGCTACAATCTGTGAGTAAGAGGCAGCCAGCATAAGACTGTTCCACCAGGAGATGTCATCATTGAGGCAGACAATCTTGGAGGAACTCTGTGCAACCCATGAGGTTATGCATAGTGACCTCCAAGCACTCAGTCTGCTGGTGTATTCATCAGTGTCACACATGGTGGCTGTCACTGTTGAACAGGCCAGGGCACTGTGTGGTGAGCCTCCAGAACCACTTCCACCTTCTGATTCAACACAGGTTGGTGGTGCCAGCAGAGATATTGCCCCCCGGTCCACCATAGCCATGCAGCCCGTGAAACCATGGAGGGGAATTATTTTTGGGGGGTGGTTTTGGATGTTGACATGCACCATACCCCTCCCCCCCTGAGTGGACATCCCCCCACCCCATTGTCCATGATGGACATTTTTTTGTTAATGTTTTGATGCTTTTGTTGACCCCAGGACCGGATGTTCACATGTTATTTTTGAGTTGCCTTTTCAAGGTTTTATTTTTTATTTTTTTTATTTTTACCTTGAGTTGTGCAATTGACCTCTCAAGGCCATGAAGTTTGCAGTGGTGCATGTGCAGGCATGCATAGTGAGGTCAACTTGCATGTTTGCATGGTGATGTGCAGGATGGCATATTAGGTAACTATGGGTTCAGTGTATCCTCACACATGTGTGTTGTGTGAATGGTACTTCACTATGCCTGTTATAATTTCTTCTCCCATGCTGTTTCAGTAATCCGTGATGTGGCTGTGACTGCTGTCCCGGGGGAGACACCCTGCAACCTTTGACGTCCATGCTCACCCTGCCCTCCACCAGGCACTGGCCCTCCTGTCACTAATTAGAAGACACAAATCCTGGTGAAGGTGATGCAGGAATCACACCATGCTACCATGCAAGGAGGTTTTTTTTTTAAGTGGTACTCGTGTCACTGTGTTACCTCTCTTGGTCAACTCATCTATGCCCACACCTAATGTTGTGTAGTGCATGTCATTGGCCAACTCTAATCCAGTCTGTTTACTCCTTGATGTGTGTTTAACTTGGCCTTCCCTCTCATTGTCACTCTCTCACCCTCTCTTTGTTGTGCTACGCTGCACTCATGGGCAGATCACAATCTATGTCCTGTCATCCTTTTGCACCATGTGGTGCATCTGCAGTTGGTGCATATTGTCAGGATCCATTCATGTGTTGTCATGGATGTGCATATTCTTTCTGTTGATACTATGCATGCCATTGCATTTATGGGATGTGTTTCCCGATGGGTTGAATCAGATGCAAGGCAGGTGGGTACTCTGTGCAGGTAAGTGAAGGGCATTTGCTGTTGCTTATGTGGTGTTTGGCTGGTAGTCTTGCAATGTGTGGGATCACTTTGGATTGGCTTTTCTTGTGGGGCACCACTACTACTTCATGGGTTCATGTTTTACAGGGTGTGGTTCTGGTGATAGGTCTGGACATGGTGTTGTTTCAATGGATTGGTGGGGTCACTGGTTTCATCTTCAAAATTGTGCGAGTTCCAACTGTGTGGGCCTTTCTTGGGTGGCTGGGAGTGGGTGGCAGGGCCTGCTGTTTGTGGCCTGTGACACGTGTTGATGGTTGCGCTGGTGCGTGTCTCATTGCTGACCATGTGTACTGAGTGATACTTCACATCTCTTGAAATGTTTGTGGGGTAAAGATTCTACGGCACATTTGGACTCTCTTGCTTAGGGTTCCCCAAATATTTTGTGCAGCACCAGTTACGGGTCACAACCATGGAACCATTGATGCACATTTTTGGGATGCTATGTTGTGAACCAGCACATTATATTGGTATCTTGATCATTATGTGTGTATGTGGCACTTGTGGTGCATTGCCCTCTTAGTCACAATTTTCAATTTCCTCTTGCCAGTTTTTGTTTTTGGGGTGGGGTTTATTGTGGTCATGTTGCCGGATTCAGTCACATGTAGATAGATACTGCACTGCTTTTCTACACCCCACACTAGGGACATGTTTGTGCGCATCATGCACATTCTAGGACATGTGTGCATCAATATGCAATTGTGCATGTTGTATTTTGTGTCCATGTTAATTTTTGAAGCCATATATGGCTTGCAGCTCAGAGATGTTTCAGGATTATTCACTGCATACACATTTGACAGGTATCTTAGTCATATGAGATTTCTTTGGTGCCAAAGGGGTGATTTCATTCAAGGGTTGGCATGGTGGTAGTGGTGTCCTCCCTCTTCAAAATGTTTCTTTGGGAAACACACAATGCAATGTATATTTAGTTCTAAGGGATCCACACATATTGCACTTCCAATGGGACTTTCAGGGTGGTTTTGTGGGCACAGTGGATTGACCCATTGTCATCATTGAATGGCACCTGTTATATGGCGGGATTGTGTGCACTCCACAGGGGAAGGAGTTTAGGTGAAAAAAGATTGCACATGCTGGATATGTGCACCCTCTCCACGTGTCTTTTGGCAAGCCATATGCAAGAGGTTTGCCTGTGGGTGTGTATGTTGTGCCATCACCATGTCCACCAGGACATCACACCGTGTTGCAACATTGTGCAGGACACATGCTGCCACAATGATCCTGAGGACAACTGGGGGTGCATATAGCAACACACAACCAGAGTGGTGAAGGCAGCGGAAACATGACTTGAGCCCTCTGAATGTGCACTCCACTATGCCTGAGTTGCAATATGGGCAGTGTTGTACCTTACCTCGGCAAGTGTGTTGGGGTTGCATATGTGCATCATCATGTATGTGCTCAGAGGGTAGGCACTGTTCCTTGTAGAGGTGAACATGGTTGTCATTGTCATTTGTTGACAGTGTCTATTGGTCTGTGTGCAACATGCATGCATGTACATGGCCATTCATACTCACCAATGAGCCATGTGTTGCCATGCTTCCCAGCTTCCAGGGGCGGGTGTAGCCGGGACATCCTAAAGATGTAACTATCATGTGTTTTACCTGGATAGTTGGCATACTCTTCAGTAATGCTACCCTTGGCATCACACACAACCTGAACATTGAGTGCCAATGTTTCCGGTTGCGGTAGATGTGCTCTGTTGTTCTAAGTGGACATAGAGCAACATGGGTGCAATCAATGGCACGTAGCGCTTTTGGAAAGTGTGCCACCCCATGAAAATCATGGACCACTGCTTGCCTTTCTGCCGGTGTTCTAGGCATATATGATATATGTGCAGTTATGATTGCCAACACCTGGTGTAAGCAGCGAGACTGCGTGGCCTGGGGGATGCCACTTACTATAGAGGTAGTCCATCGGAATCAGCGAGTAGCCAAAAAATGCAGAGCAGTGAGCACCTTTTGCAAGGGGCTCAGTGCTTGGGAGCACATGGTGGGTTATTTGATGTCATCTTCCCACTTCCTGACGAGGTCTAGGATATATAGAGGGTGGGGGGACGGGACCTATATCTGCCATGCACCTGCTCATCAGGCATCCCAAAAAGTGTGGTCCTTGGGTGGAAGATCCAGGCCCTGGCCATCCTACCACTGCTGCTGTGTCCCTCGAGGATTACTGTAACAATTGGTGCATTCATCATGGCTGCATTTGGTGATCTTGCATGCTTTATATGCATTTGATAGTGTGCATGTTGACATGTATGCCTGCTATCACGTAGCGTAGGTGTTTCTGGTTTTGCGCATGCTTTTTCGCAACCCAGCGTTCCATGTTCAATTCCATGACTGCGGTTGTTTTGCGTGCCTATGAGTGGTGCGATTGTTTGACGATCGACTATCACTCGTAACATTTTCAGTTGTTCTGCCTCATTCCACGTGTTTCGCCCCCATTTTAGGTGGCTGCGCAGGCCCAAATGCCCTTATGTTTGAGTCTCCTGCAAGGCGTTTGTTGGTTCGCAGTGACGTGCCAACCAGCGGAGATTCCTTGGAAGTCCCGGGTAAGCCCTGCGCATTGCATTTCATGAATCGACGTGCGCACGCACGTAACCTATGTTCAGTGCAGATTAATCCATGATTCGGTCCCATAATGTCTACTGGCCTTTGTGGTGCATTTTTCAGGCATGTTAGTGAAGCTATGCATCAGGTTTATCAGTCCCGTGGGGCGATGATACAGTCAGAGACGTCTTTATGGGAGGAAAAAAGGGGCACTTGCCCAGGGCCCCTTGCCCAGGGCCCCAACCTTGGAGGGGGCCCCCACAAGGCTGCCTGATCTAAAGTAAGATTCCATTGTTCACCAGACTTAAATAGCACACGCCAGGAGATTTCATGGCATGCTGCTGAGGCGCTAAACCAATTGTCTGTCTGTTTTGACAAGTACATTCTTCCTTGATCAATTAATCATGTAATGCTTTCTATGTTCACTGTGGAATACAAAGTGTGTGTGTTTCATACGGCACAACTTTTGGAGAAATCTTTCTTTCTTGTGGGAATTATGTTGTTCATGTGCAATAGCCAAAGTTGAAATCCATATTGATAAATTGAGTGTCATAATGGTTCAGATGTTAGCTCAGTGTGATAAGCATGCATTGCAGAGATGTGTGTTCATATGAAAGATTAGAAGAGCACATTCCAGCAAGGCTGGCTGAACCTTTCCTATGTCTGAAGTTTATAAACCTACCTGCATATGTACTTTTTGCAACATAAGAGGTGCTATTATCAGCAATGCTCCTGCACCAGATAGGGGTTGCTATACAAACTAACATGTCATTTGTATGGTGATGGTCTAGAAATTAGTTTGTTCAGATGGGGCGTTCTAAAACCTAGGCAATCCCCTCCAAAGATAAGCATAAACTATGAGTCCAAAGGGTGAATAAAAGACTGTAGGATCAAAGTGTTCATGCCTGTATCCAGGCTTTGCCAGCAGACGATAGTGATCCTGGTCAAATCATATATCTCTTGCATTACTGTGCTGTCTTCTGTGAGGTTTGCCTTCTTGCATGCTGGTGGCATCGTTTAGCTCATTACTTGATCTTTCTTCTTATGTAGGCCATTTGAGTGGAAGGGGTGGTAGACAGTAGAGAGCGGACCAGATGTTGTAGGCATTGGGCAAGCATATTTTAACGTCTGTTTGTTTGACACAAACACGTTTTTGCTTTTTGTATAAACCTCAAAGGTTTTTCTGCACGTTTATGAATGACAATTTCACAAACCAGGGTTTTGGAAGTATTTAAAGCTTAAAAGTACAAAAGATATACCTAGATTAAATCTATGATATCACATCGATTGGTATGCTGGTACTTATATACGTCCCTTGATGATGGAGAGAATGTAGCTAGAATCATTACCATTTTTGCGTAACACCCTTCTGTAATATTTTGGTTTTAAAAATTGTCAGGTTTGGAAATGTAATTTATGTACTTTGCAAGTCAGTTTTATAAAATGAGATTGTTTTAGTACATGGTAAGAGCTGGAAAAGAAAGTGTTCAAATGGGTTACATGTACCTTTTACATACAGTACTGCATTAATACTACAGGCTGCATACCTTCCCGGATGATATTGATAAAATGTATCCTGTTTCTATACTAGAAGAGAAGTAACCTCTTCGTAGATCGCTATTGTTGGCCTTCAAATACTACTTGTTTATCAATCTGATCAGGGCAAAAATGAAGAGGGTAAGGGTATTTAAAGGGAATAAACATGCTTATTTTGAATGCTGTGAGGCGGCATGTCAACCTATGGGTCTTGCCCACGGTGGGGGGAAGGGTGCCACCAGATATACATGATCACTTAATTCCTTTGCTTTGATTCAGGGGGGTCCCAAAGATGTCCATGCCCAGGGCCCCAACAAAGCTTGAGATGGCCCTGGATACAGTCATCTACTGGGAACACAATTATCTGGTGGGCACATACATGATTTTCTCTTGCTTGGGTGTACTGCTGCCGAACTGATCTCTAAAGTATTGGAATATTTTGTGTGTTCACTTTAGAGAACTAATTTTTAATCATATGTCTTTTTATCCATCTCATCGTAAGAATAGTGCACAAAAATGCACGCTTTTTACCCATCATTTTAAAAATAATTATTGTGGAGAACGTCCCCAGAACCTCCTTGATAAATGTGTGCTTGTTCACTTTGCTTGATCGCATGCACTAACAAGGAAAACATAACTATCCCTCACCACTTCCAAAGTTTAAATTGTGCAATCCCCAAGTTGTTTTTGGTGGGAATAATTTGAGCAGTAATTTTGCATTGTTTTACCAGAAATCAAAGTTGTGATTGAGTATAAGGTGTGTATGTACCAATTAATAATCTGATAAACAAGCTAGCTCAGCCATACTCTAAGCCTCGCCACAAGTCAGTAACACAGAATATGGCAGAGGCGTTGATATTAGTACAAAATTCAATGCAGAGACACCCAGTGGCATATGGACCGGACTGATTTAAAGACCATATAAGGATAAGTGCTAGACACTCTTCTGGCAGAAACAAACATCACAAACAATGAGATGCTGGGGTAACATGTAAGCTGTTTTAGAAGAGCAGAACACAAGGTTTAGGCATAAAGAAAATGTAATCAAACAATAAAGTCATCAAAGAGAAATCAATGGAGACTTTAATTATAGACTACTTCTCCCAGCCATTGAGTTGCCCATTCATCACTGACCATTTGAGTAACATAATTACCTCAATTATTTTGACCTGTATTACACAGTACATGATCAAATTAATTATTGGAATGAAGAATCCTCAAGTGCTTGACCATGATGGCATAAAAATAAATGAATGCAGGTGGCTTTTCCTTGGTGAATAAGTTGATCAAATTACAAACATTAAAAATATACAGCATATTCAAGAGGTAGCACACTGATGAATTGCTCTTTTTGCAACCTGGAAAAAAAACACTGTTTGAACTTGACTTTGCACGCCCACCCACTTCCCAAGCTGGGAATTTAAGAAAGGCAATGGTTACCAAACGGTACTGATAATCATCATTGCAATCTAATGTTAACATCTGTAAGTGCTAGATCATCCCAATGTCTTTCTGGCAGCATAGAAAACCTTACACTAGTAACACATTCGTGTCCTTCCTTCCGGCCCTACATCCTCTTTCCCTTGTCCCACTATGTTTAGGTGATAGGAAATAAGGACAGTTAAGGTCTCATTTGTGAAAGTACAATGTTGGATAGTTTGCAAGTGACATTTCTAGGCCCCCTGACTTAAATGCAGTGGCATCTGATGACGTGCCCAAGATTATGGCATCGTATTACACTGTAAAACGCTTATGACTATGTTGTTTCTTTTTCTATTTCCTTTCAGTGGGACTACATTGTTTAACTATTGATGGATGAATAAATAAGTGAAATTAATTTGGAAATCTCAATTTATATCCAATAATTGTTAAGATGGTACATGTGTAAAGAAGTGCAAAAGCTATAAATGAAAACACAGCCTCATTACGAGTTTGGCGGTAACAGTTATGGTAAGATCGGCAGGTAGCTGCCGGACCCGTAATGAATTACTGGCACCTGACTTCCAGGTGCCACCGGGCTATTCCAAGTCTGGTGGCCAGGAAGTCAGGCGTCGGTAATTGTGTTAGTCCCCATTCCCATGGATTCCCATAGGTCTCCATGGGAATGGGGACACGGAAGCACCAGCCCTGTTTACAACAGAGCCGGTGTTCCCGTGAGAACTCTGCGAGTGGGTCCCGTCCAGCCCGGCAGGTCTGACCCTGGCAGGTGGGATGGCACCCGCCCGCAGAGTTGTATTGTGCAGGTCCGGAAACAATGGTGCCGGTAGGCTTACTCGCATTGTTGTTTCCGAACCGGCATAGTTGTAATAAGGCCCAATCTATTGTATTTCATTGTATTGTAATGTAGTCATCATTTTTACAGCGCCATTTTCCCATTTGTATGGCCTCAATACGCTTTGTGGTTTGAACGCTCTTGGGGACAGAAGTCCATGTATGGCAAAATGTTCTTAGAGTAGACTTTAAGATGAATGTTTGCATATGCCCGAGATTAGGATTTAGGAGCGCTGCCTATACTCCAGTAAGCAACCCAAGAGTTCAGGTATGTGGGTGGGTGCTGAGGGTGGTCATGACAGAGCGCTAGTGCAGGAGACTAGATGTGAACACAGCAAGACCAAATTTGTTGTAGGTTGTCGCTGTATACTAATGGAAGAGGTGTTGAGGCAAGTCTCGGGTCTCAGTGCAAAAAGTTATGTGACCAGCTAGACCCAATTTGTCATAGCCATAGCTGCATTCTATATGCGGATGGAGAGCCGTGCTTGCGGCAGAGTCCACAGAAGTGGTTCATATATGCATACATCAAACTCAGACTGAGCTTTTCTTCAATGTCACAGTGTCATATTTTTTTGCCACTATGGGCCGGCTGCCCGTAAGTCTCCCAAGGCAGTAGGCAGTATGTCTGAGAGTATCTTCTAGAAGGGGTAGCTTGCGACCCTGGAAAAGGACCAGGCTAATGGTATCCTTTGAGTTCAATAGGTAAATCCATTATATAGACCTAGTGACTATGGGCCTCATTACGAGGTGGGCGGTAAGGGATTACCGGCACCGGTAAGGGCACCGGTGCTGGTAATCCCTTACCGCCCTACTACGAGTTCCCTTTGCAGGTCCTTCCTTAACGCCTGTTTTTTTCAGGCATTAAGGACAGGACCCGCAAAGGGACTCTAGAGCTAATAACGGTACCGCAATTTGCGGTACGGTTATTAGCGCCTTCCCCATTCCCATTGAGCCCTATAGGGGCTCAAATGGGAATGGGGAATGGCCCTGGTGAATGGTCGGAATGAGTTTGGAGGCAGCCATGGCGCTAATAGCGCCATGGCTACCTCCAACCTCGTAATGAGGCCCTATGTGTCTTCCAAGTAATCTAATAAGCCCATTGTCAAGGGATACTTGCATGTAACCACAGTGTATTTTTCAGCAGATAACCTAAGCAGTTGTACGTGCAAAGGGAGTTGCTAGCATGTAACTTGGAGCGTCATGGGTGGGCTCACCTATGACCTGTGATACATTTCCCATCCCCAAAAACATCTGTCCAATTTCATCTTGTTTTATGCCCCCCAGAAACATCTTAGCGCATCACCATTCCTAACCACAAAATCAATCTATGTGCATAAAATGTCCTATACCCAAATTCAACTAGGCACACTTCATTTCTGCCTCCAGTGAATCTATGGATTGACCTTGGGAAGCCCCTTTGAAACTTAATAAGGGTAATCCATTTTAGTCCGTAACATGTCCTATCCCCATAGTCCAACTAGGTGCACCTCAGTTGTTACCTCCAATGATCCATATAATCGAGCATTCTTGGCATTTTGGGCAAGCCCCCTTTGGTATTTAATAGGGCAGGGTCTGCTGGTGCAGGGCTTCTAGGTATTCAACAGAGGCAGGAGTTAGGGTGAGAACCCATGGCATATTTTAGGGCCTGATCTGCCGTCCAGGTGCTTTTCAGTTGTTACGTACAAGCTACAATCAGATTGTCAGGTTTTGTCCGGTAACCAGAGTGCACCAGTTAGAGTGCAGGAGGTCTGGGAGGGCTGATGTGTGAGCACTTGTGGGAGTAGAATGTGCTGCATTTAGCAGGGTTGGCCGTTGCAAAATCTGCCAGCGTCTGCTGTAACATTAACTTTTGATGTTTAGGTTAATCTGGCCCAGTGCCTGTGTGCGGGTAGAGTCATGGCAATGCGTAGGGAGGGGATTCAGGAAGAGGAACAGAATAGCCAAGTTTTGAGGGCCTGTCTGAATGCGAGGTTGTTGTCAATGCAGTGAGCGTGGAGTTGAAGAGAGTTCCAGATGGTGTGAGCTTAGATGGAGAAGGATGATCCTCCCAATTTGGTGGAGTTGCAATGGGGGATAACAAAGTGCTGCACCAGATCTGAGGATCCTGGAGGGGTAGAGTATGAGTTTATCTGCGAAGAACTGGGAGCAATATGGCATGGTGAGTAATACACATGGCTTTAGAGGTAGTCCATCACCCAATAGGGAGCCAGTGTAGGACTATGAATGTGGGGCTGATGTGTTCTGTAGGTGGGAGGCCAATGAGCAGCAGCGTTTTGGATTCTATGAAGTTTCCTCAGTTGGAAAGCCGGTGCACCCAGGTAAAGGCAGTTTGCATAATCTAAGTGGGAGAGGATGATGGTGAGGATGGCATAGATTTGTTGTGGGTAGGTGATTACGGGAAGATTCACCTAAGGATGCGTAGGTGGAAGAAGCAGGTTCTCGACACAAAATTGATGTTTTGGGAGAGGGATAGATTTGAGCCCAGCTTGCATCTGAGATTTTTGACCAAAGTGGAAGTTGTTGGGGTTGTGAAGGGGCCTAGAGAGTGAGGCCAGGGGACAGGTTGGGGAAGGAGAGTGGTTTTACCGCATGTTAGAATTTCTCTTTTTCCAGGGTTGAGGAGGAGGTGGTTGGTCATCTGCCAGTGGTAAATATCAGAGAGTCATGATGAGAGATCCGGATGAGAGACACCTGGTGATTTGGTTGTGAGAGCGAATGAGTGCAGGGAGGGGGCTAATATAGATATTGTCAGTGCGTTTGAGTTCTGATAGTTTTTAGGTGGGTAGTGTACCATTTCATCTGGGGGTGGGGCCTGATCTCTGAGAGGTCCATTTTGTTGTAGTGGGGGTGTGAGTGCACTGGAGAGCCAGTGATCAAAGAGTTTGATGGACGGAGGGCGTTTCTGGAGAGAGAGAGTACTGGGAGTGAGATGAGGAAGGAATTGGCTAGATCTGGGATGATGATGACTTTATTCTAGGATGGGTTAAGGGGGAAATAGGTTGGCAATGGTGGGATGTGGATCTTGAAGGGGGCGGGCGGTGAGGCTGGCAGGGAGAAGAGGATTCAGGAGTGATCTGTGCAGATTAGGGGGCAGGGATGGAGAGTGGATAAGATGTTTGTGGCACTGAATACCGCAACAAGGGTGTGGCCTGCAATATAAATGTGAAGTGAAATGAGTTGTGTCAGTTTTAGAGGTTCTAGGTTATCTGTGAGGAAGCGGGTCAAAGGGTTTGTACAGGAGTCAAACCAGATGTTGACATCTCCTATGGTGAGTATGGTGAGCCTGTGATGCTGGTTGAGGGTAGTTGATAGTGCTTCACTGAGAGAGTCTGCAAAGTTCCTGTTGTGGCCAGGGGGTATGTAAATGAGTAGCACACTGTGAAAGGTAGTGGAGGAGGGTTAGAATTTTACAAGTAGGGATTTATAATCTGTGCTGCAGGCTAAGGTGTCCTTGAGTCAGACTGGAATTTGGTGTTTGTGTAGAATGGCTAGCCCCCCTCCTCTTCTGGTTCTGTTATGAACAATCAGGTTGTATCCCGTGGTGGGGGGTGCCTCATGTGCAATAGTTTCGTAGTCATGTGCAATAGGTTCGTAGTCATCTGCACACCAGGTCTCTGTGATGAAGAGGATGTCTGGGTTTTCGTCTGAGATAAAGTCAAAGATGTTAATTATTTTTAAGAAAGCAACTTCACATTGATGAGTATGCATGAGAGACGGTTCGTGGGTGTGTGTTGTTGGAGATAGAGTGCGAGCAGGAAGGCCTGGGCTTGCAAAGGTCATGGGGTGTGTTGTTGTTCGAGCAGAAGGAGGAGGGGTGGGGAGAGGGGTAGAAGCAGGGTAAGTAATGGGGTGCCCAGAGGAGGGCATTGAGGGGGTAGTTGGGCAAATGGGGAAGTGGAGATGGGAAATAGAGCTTTGACAGGGTTGGGGCAGGTGGTGCGATTTGGGAGCTGTAGAGGGGGGGCAAGGATTGGGATCGAGGGTGGAGCATGGACGAGGCGAGATGGGGCTGAGGCGACTGAGGACATGGTCCTTTTATGTCTTTTGTATGGCCCACGGGGTGTGGAAGAGAGTGAGGGAGTTGTTGAGATTGGAGTGTTGGCCCGGGGGCCCTTGTTGTACTTAACAATGGGAAGTGTAAGTTGGAGGGGTTAGGGGGAGTACATTTAGGATATGTGGGATGAGGAAGCAGAGGGAAATTGGTAGGGGGTGAGCGTGGATGGGTAGGAGGAGCTGGGCAGGTGAGATGGGTGGGAGGTGCTGGCCAGGTGAGATTGGAGAGCCACCGGAGGGGTCGATGCATTCAACTCTAGCTGGCCAGTGAGCAGCTCTGGCTGGGGAGGAGCAAGGTCTGGATGGAGATTGAATGGGTGGGAGAAGGGGGCAGTTGGAAATGGGGCATGTTAGAGTGTTTAACTGGGAATGTTGAACGGGCGGAAGGGGCTGCATGTAAGGCTGGGTGAGGGGTGGTCTAAATGAGGGGATGGAGGGGATTGGCTGGGTTGGCCATCGATGGGCTTTCTGGAGTACCAGCAAGCTACTGTCATTTGGGCGGTGTGAGGCATGCTGTTTATTATTTGCAAAAGATGCATGCCCGAATAAACCTCACACAGGTCAGAAGATGCACGTGGATTAATGACCACGCAGGGGGAATGAAACTTGCTTTGAACTTGGGGAAGGGGAGCTGGAAAGTAATCAAAAAGCTGAAAGAAGCTCAGAACTGTATTTGGAACCCTATTTCTTTTGTTGTTGACATTCCTACATATTATTAGCTTTAGTTGTGAGGGCGAGTATATGTTTTTGGCCACAGACAGACTTTTAAGTTGAACTTGCTGACTTGGACCATCCTTAGTTTCTTTAGGTAGGGAAATCCTACCTTAGCATAGGGCAAGTTAGGCCTTACACCATCCTAACATTTAAGAAAATAAAGGTATTCTGTTTGAACCTTGAATCTGTTGTCTGTGTCTTGCTTCATGATGCCTTCACAATAGACAGGACACCATTGCATTAATCATCCAATTTATTTGCAACTGGCCTTGTGCTTTCATTGTATATCATTGCTGGACCAGCTATTTAAGGTATTGACCCACTAAGGGCCCTGTGAGTGTTTTCTTTACACTCCTATCTCATTCTGTCACTCATCTCAGGGATCTCATGACACAGATGTCTTTATGGAAGGACAGAGAAATTTATAAAAATACAAAAGGTTCCAATATTCTACCAGCCTCTTTTGACCTCTGCTCTTCTTTCATGCACCTGTTACTGATTTGTGTCTGTCTGCGTCAGACCAGCTGCCACTTTTTAGGAAGACTAAATAAACCTCTGGGATCCGGCTGCTGAGATTATCTGCATCCAGTGTGAGGTAGGTGATGTACAGGTTTATTATATATAAACAATGAGGCTGTGTTTGCTCAGGTGCATGTGTGGTGGTGTATGTATATCAAGACAAGTGTATTTGTGTATTTGGTCTGTTTGTTTCTGTGTCCAGAAGTGTTCAATGGGGGCAGTGAGGTTTTGTTAGTGGTGAATTGATGTTTGATGGTGTTAGATGTTGTAAGGTTGTTAAAGGGGTGTAGGTAGCGTCGTAGTCTGTGAATGTGTTGATTGATGCAGACAGTCATGGGAGTGTCTGCTGATGGGGTGTGTTTATGTATTATAGCAAAGTACATTATAACCTTATCCTAGGCTGTGTCAGTTGGGCAGTACAATTTTTTCCATTTTCCTCAGCTTAATGTGGTGCATCCAGATTGAGTGCAGGGCGCATTACATTTGCCCTCAGTTTAAGCGTGGTACAGTGCAATGTGACAGGGGCTGTGAAAGGGCTCCTGCCAGACTCAGCAGTGCATCTTCTGCAACTGTGCCCCGCCGTTGCCTCCTTGACACTTTGCAATATGCTTGTGATGCCACCATCTAGACTTCTCAGAATGGGGCTCAATGTCTTCTCCTGCACTGCTCAATCCAATAGTGTGGTTGCCATATTTAAATGTCAAGTGCACTCAAGACTTGGAAAAACAACTAGCTTGCATTAGTACTTGGAGTTCCTGTCTGTTTGCACAAACTCCCTCATCCTCCGGCTCGTCTCACTACCTGGGTGTCATTGCACTTTTAACTCTGAAATATATTTTCTCAGAGATTTCACATAAACCCATATCAGAAAAAAAGGTGTTATGTGTGTGTTTGAGTCAAGGGGGCCAGACCAGAATGACAATAGGCCATTAAGAACTCGGGAATTAGAAGGTTTTCCTCATGGGAAAGGGGGAAATACCACGTCTTGTCCTATGAATTTAAAACATCTCCATGGTAGTTGTCTCCTCCCATGTGATCCTCCCTCATATAACCATCCCCAGGATCAGCATCAGGTAGTGGCTGCCGTCCCCTGACGTCATGACAGAGGATCATAGAACTATGTCTTTAACTAGCTTAAATCTTGATGACGTAGAAGAAGATAACAGTCATACAAGTTGGGGCATAATAATTTCATATGAAGAAAGGAAGGAAGACGAGAAAGCACAAAGAAAAGGTGCATATGGACCTTCAAGAGAATGAAGCATAGATAAAGGAGTACAATGGGCGGATTTAGTGGTCCCCATAGAAAAAACACCAGAACCAACACCATATACTGAACAACAAGAAGTAAAATTGCACAGTACAGGAAATATAACACTGCCTTATGTAAGCATATTAAGGGAATGTCATGATTCCTGCCCCTCATGTCCCCAGCCCCCCAAGATGTCAGACTGGAGCCAGGTCACGATCACCTACATGGCCCGCAAGGGCCTCTCCATCCCTCAAAAGACCCACTTGGAGTCAGACTTGGCGATTGTGGCACCAGCCTCACTCACTATCATAGGATAACATTGGGGATTGGACTTGTAGTGCTTTGATGGGGACAAGATGGATTCCCCCACATATTTCGGTTCCCAGAACTGCATGTGCACTCTAGTCTTTTGGGTGTGGTTCAGCCCAGAGACACCTGGGATAACTAGAGACTATTTAAGCCATGCCCAGGCTGAGAAACATGCTTTGTGTTTTCTGCACCTGCAGCGTGACACTTACTGTGTTCGGATAGGTCTCCAGTAGGCCTGCATCTTTCCTCTCCGCTCAGCTCCTGCAAGAACAAGAACACCGTTAGGAACAGCCTTACCTTGCTGCTCTTCTGCCCATCATTAATTGCTTCTTCTGTTCTGCAGGCATCTTCGGCGGTGTCATTCCCATCCCGGCATGCCACTTCCTAAGGAAAAAGGAAAAGAACAGAAAAAAGTTATTATTAAGCATTCAGAAAATCTTCGCTTATTTTGAAAGACTGTACAAGCTTTAAACGCTTACCTGAATCCCAGCCGCCCTGGGGGAACTCTGTCTCCGGAACTTCTCATCCATCTGTAAGAGGGAAAACACACTCCAGGTTAGCATGGAAACATCTAGAGGCGCCGCATACCGCGCTTACTCACTGCATTTCTTCTTCATAGCCGGCATCCACGTTGAAAACGTCGCGGCACCTAAAAGACACAGAAAAAGAACTCAGTTCAATACAAATACGAAAGGGTCACATCGCGCATCGCGCTCTCACTCACCTTCAGCGCTACTCATCTCAGCAGCACCTCACCATCCCCGGACGCCGGCCAGCATCTAATGAAGGAAAGGAAAGAAGTTAGAGAACTGTTCAAAAGACTCATTATACTTACCTGTCGGACTCTTACCAGTGAAGTAACTAGGCAGCAACAAGCCCGCATCAATCTATGCGCCCCTGCGCTGAAAGCAGGATGGAGGGCACACTTTACAAGAAAACACGGTGAGCTGTGGATCAAACGGAAGGGTTGGACCCCGGGAAGAAGGGGTTCAAGCACACAAAGACAAGGGAGTTAAACTCTACCAATCCTGTGTTTTAGGCCCTGTCTCCAGTCGAGTAGACTCCAGGGAATTGTTTGAGGTCGTAAGAGGCCAGAACAGGCTGAGTGATGCCCCTGTGGATACCAGGTGAGCGTTACAGGGCATTACCAGGACGGAAACAAACATGCGAGGACAATGCTGCCTGGAAGACAAGGAGTGTTAGTGGGTAGGATTATGAAACCAGTTTGTCACAATTTCCACTATTAGAGAAAGGAGGGGGTCAGCCACAATATATACCCTGGCCCCATATGGATAAGGAGAATTTAAAGTGCACACTACCAAGTTTAACTTCCAGTGCGGGAAAGTGGATCTCTTAATTAGAGCACAGAACATGAGGAGCGACTGTAGCCATAGATGCAATTAATGGCCTATTATCAGCTATTCTAGGGGAAAGAGCTGATGACATTTGGAAAAGAGCAGGATATCCAAAAGTCACTGCTCAAAACACGGTGCACAATTATTAATTGTAAAGCAGATGTATGGCAATTACTGTGGGCCTCATTATAGGTTTTCTGGTCTGGGATCTACAGTACCGGTAAGCTTGTCAGTACCATAGTCCCGGACCGGCAAACTACGAGATCTGCTCGCGGGTGCCATTACAGCAGCCAGGTCTGACCTGGCGGCCATACCGGCACCCGCAAGCAGAACATGTCAGATGGACAAGCACCATTCTGAATGGTGCCAGTGCATCCGACCTCCCCATTCCCATTGAACCCTATGGGGCTCAAATGGGATGGGGAGCATTCCATTCCATTCCAGCGTCCACGAATGACTAATTACCGGGTCCGGCAGGGCAGTAATGACCCGGTAATAGCCCATTCGTTGGCACCAGAAATCTTCACAAGCTTAGCGACAGCCTGCCGGTTTTACCGGCAAGGCTACTGCCAAACTTATAATGAGGCCCCTCATTACAATATCTTGATGCATTGGATATTGGGGCAATAATGACTAGGAACATGGAAGAGACTGAAGACCCTATTGCCTTTATTAAGGAGATTCAGTATAGATGGAATTTGGAGACACATGAAGCATGGGATAAAATGGTGGCATTATTTTACCACATTTTGGGGCTGATTTATGGAATTTGTGCACCGAAAAACGGGGATTTGTGCGCCATTCTGCCCAAAAATCCCCATTTGTTAAACAGGGATTTGTGGGCAGAATGGAACACAAATCTCAGTTTTTTGGCGCACAAATTCCATGAATCAGCCCCTTTATGTCAAGGCCTGCCAGAGCCAGTGCAATAGCAGCTAAAGAAACAGGAGGGAATAGAAGAAAAACCATGGCCAGAGATAGAATGTACAATTGTGCATTACAGTAGAACATTGACGGAGAAAGATAAAAAGAAAGCCGAGAGTAGAAAACAGGAAGAGGCAAAGTATGTGCAGAAAAAATTAACAAAGCACGCAATAGTAAGAGCATTAATGACAAGTAATGAGGAAGCAACTACACAAATAGTGCAGTTACTGCCACAGGATTATGCGGCAGATGTCATGGATCAGATAAGGGTATCATTTTATGCCAAGAGGCAGAGGGAATGGGCCTCGAGGAGGAGGATGAGGTGGATTTTAAAACTTTCAAGGAAGGTGAGGATTTAATGGCAGACAGTCACTGCAGTGCTGCAGTTGTGCTAAATTAGGACCTTTAGCTAGAGTATGCAGAAGCAAAGGAGGCATGCAACAACAGAATTGGCAATCTCCAAGAGGGGTGATGCAATATGATCCACAGTATAATACAGATTCACAGGGATATTACACCCAAGATCACATGCAACCTAGGCACATGCACCTCAATCACAGCAAATACAAACAAGTCACAATGCAGATGCAATCATGCAGCGGCAACAACTGCAAGCACTGATGCAACAAATACAATATATTCCAATGCAACAGTCACGTGCATCGCAATGACACATGAATATGGGAGCCATACAACTAGCTGTACCCAATTTTGGAAGTATGACTGTGGTAGGAGGTAATCCGTTCACAGGTACAGGGATGGATTAATATCCAAAGTACGACAGCCAACAGAGCAACCTGATGTGTTCAGTACTCTCTGTGGCACCAGACCCCCAAGTGGAACCAAGGGTCAAGGTGATGATAGAAGGCAAGATGTTTTCATTTCCTGCAGACACTAGAGCTACTTGTTCCTGTGTCCATGAGGGAAAATACCCAATGCCAGTTACTGCCATGAATGTGCAAATTTTCTCTGGGGTGATACGCTTAACATGATGATATCTTTTACTGATGAGGGAATAGTGTGTTCAACTCCAGAGATGCATTATCTAAGTGTGAGAGAGCTCATATTAGCGTTTACAAGAAAGAAAGCTTTACGAGGACTACCTCTAAACGAGGAGGTATTTTTGTATGGAGTGACTGTCTTATTATCATGATTGACTAAATTGATCGGTAAGCTATAGAGAATAATGGATACATTTTTGTTCAGGCCAGACATCCCTATGGATGATGAGGAAGGGCAAGTTACCTCTTTAGAACTAGAAGAAGCAATAGTTAGAGAAGAAAGGGTGATGCTTCATGGACGATGAAGGAAGGGGATGGAGAACGGTGATAGCCCTTAATGAAGGATATCGATTGACAAACTTAACCAAAGAGGAGCTATTTAGGGATGACTACTCCAATGATGAGGCAGTATTTATCTCACTTATTGGATCAAAGTAGAGAATTTAGAAATACAGCAAAGAATGTTATTGGTAAAAAAGAAACCACATTTTTTTCAGGAAGATTTGGAAAAGGTATCAATTACTTTATGGACAAAAAGTGCACATGACGTGGGCTTATTGACAGGAGTAGGAGCAGTTAAAATTAACCTTAAACGAGGAGCAATTTTGGCAAGTGCAAAACAGTATCCGATATCCAGAGAAGCGGATGAAGGTATATTCAAAACCATATCCGCTTTAATGAAGCAAGGCATTTTGGTAGCATCTGATTCCTCATGTAACACAGCTGTATACCCATACAAAAATTTAAAAGGAGGGATAATGGAGATTTATACAGGACCTTTGCCCTCTGAACCATGTAGTTGAAGCAGAGTTTCCCTTAGTTCCAAACCCTGGGACAATATTGTGCAATATCCCATTAGAAGCAAAGTATTTTACCGTTGTAGTTTTGAAAAATGCATTTTTCTCAATTCCCTTTCATGAAGACTCACAAGATTTGACTTCGTTTTGTATAGAAAGATTCACCTGAAACACACTTGTTTGGCCCAAGGGTACTGTGTTCCCCATACATTTTTAATAAAGTCATTCAGATGGACTTGGGTAATATCCAACATGAAAGTACCATCATTTAATACATTGATGGCATGTTAGTGTGCAGAAGAAAGCTGCAGAGAAGACTCTGTCAAATGTATGACTATATTGGCAGAGAAAGGGTACACAGTAGATAAGGAGAAATTACGATATCGCCAAGGAGAAGTTGATCTTGCATGAAGGGAGGATAGTGACACCTGAGAGGGCAGAGGCTATTATGAAAACTGAACAGCAAAAAAAAAACAGTGAGACAAATGCAACAATGTGAAGGTTTATGCAATTATTGCAGGGCCTGGATCTTTTATTACAGTACGTCAATTTGTCCACTTTTAAAAGGACTCAAAGATGTACAGATAGCTAAAAATAAAATAATATGGACAGAAGAAATTACTGAGGGATTTCATGAATTAAACAATGCCATCGGCAGAGCTCCTGTGTCAGGAATTCCAAACTATAATGAAGAACTTTACTTCCTTTCCCATTCAAATGAAGAAGCCATGACAGCAGTAATTACACAGAAAACAACACTGGGACATGGTCATGAGCCATTGACTTATTATTGTGGGAGCTTATATCCAGTCATGAAGATACATTAACCTTGTAAGCAATCTTTAGCTAAAGCTGCATTTGCAATTGAAAAGGCATCATACATAACTATCGGGTGTTCAGTAACGTTATTCATAGGGCACATATTATTTGTAATTCCAGAGAAGAGCAGAAGTACATTGACCAGACAAAGAGTGTCAGGGTATGAGATAATTATCTCAAACCCTGCAATCAAAATTATTAGTTGTAGCATGGTGAATCCAGCAATGTTCATAGCTGAACCAGTGGGAAAATATAACAATGTGCATGACTGTATGACACATACTGAATGTTATGATGATATTTCCTGAGTTAGAGAGAATGTTCTAGGAAGGGGGGAAGTGGCCTTTATTGATGGATCCTTCAGAATTGATCAAAACATGGGGGAGAGACATACGGGATCAGCAGTGGTAAAACTGAACCGAGAGGGTACATTTGAGGTAATGATGAGCAGAAGATTGTCACCAACTTACTCAAAACAGGCTGCAGAATTAGCTTTGCTTATTGATGTGCTACGAAGCTTTGAGGATGCAGAAGTGACGGAGTATTCTGACTCTGCCTATGTGTTGTCAACAGTACACTTAGGTCTGTCACAATGGACAATGAGGGTCTTTTTCCATGCAGACGGCACTCCAGTGCAACATGCTGGTTTATTAGAAAAACATATTGAAGCATTGAGTTTCCCAGAGGCCATACCTATTGTAAAATGTGCAGCCCATTCAAAGAGAACAGATTTAATCTCTTGCAGAAGTAAATCTACAGATTTAGAGGCTAAGAAAACGACCTATTACCCAACCATATTTGAAAGCATAATGAAAAATATAAGGCAGACAAAATGGCAATGCATTCTAGTTAAGGACATATTTGATATGACATCCATTGTACAGTTAATTGAAATACAAGGACGAGTATCGCAGGAAGAAAAAGAGTTATGGAGAAAAAGGGGATATTCTATATCCCCTACTGAGGTAATGTGGAGACAGGATAGCACTGGAAAGCCAGTAATGCTTTAGCATTACTGAGGGTGGTATTGCAACGGCTTCACTACCCAGCTCATGTGACATGAGAGAGTCTAGCAGCCACTATAGCAGAAGAATGGTTTGTACTGAACCTAGTTGAACATGTTGGTCAGTTCTTTATAAACCGTATTGTGTTCCGGACATTCACTGCAGGACACACCTTGCGAAGTGAGAGGAATAATCCAAAGTCCAAATGGGCCATTTCAGCATTTACATATAGATAACGTAGATATGCTGCAGAATTGTAATGGGTATAGATATATGTGAGTTGTAGTATGTCCCTTTTCCAGATGGATTGAGGTGGATCCATGCACACACACCGATGCTGCATGTGCTGCCAAGTTCCTTGTGCATGATGTATTTCTAAGATTGGGTGTATGCAAACTTTTACGATCCGCTAATGGGTGACACTTCGTAAATGAACTATTCAAAAATATAGTTTTACTATTAGGTATAAGACACAAATCTGCATCAGCCTATTATCCACAAGCAAACATTGTTTGCAAGAATTTAAATGGACCTTTGAAGGAAAGGATAGCGAAGCTGAAAGTTACTTTAAAAAAGGGATGGCTACATTGCCTTCCCCTTGCGCTGTATGTGCTGTAAATTCAGCCTGGCTCAGATCACCATTCGACTCCTCATGAGTTGGTGTCTGGGCGCAGTATGAGAAATCCTCTTGCTCCCCCTACAAGGGGAAATACAGATGCCCATAGTGTAGCGAGGGCTCTAGGCGATGAAATGCATTACTATTTGAAAATAATGACTGAAAGTGTTTCTTTTATATCTCAATAGCTCCAGAATCGACAGGAGGGGTCAAGGTTGTAATTGTAACACGTACATTGTCATCATTTACTGTTAATGCACCTTGGGCCTCATTACGACCCAGGCGTTAAGGGTTAACGCCGTCGTTAACCCTTAACGCCTATTCTGATTTTAACGGCTGCTCTTAGCAGCCGTTAAAATCCATGGCGCTAACCTGCCATGATGCTAATTACGCCACCGTAAATTACGGTGGGGCAAAAATGGGAATGGGGAAGGGAAAATGGGAAATGGGGATTTACCGCCCCACTCACCTTGGAATGGGGCGGCAAATCCGCCATCCACCATGGTGTAAACATAGTTTACACCATGGTGGTAAAGTTGGCGCAATTAGCGCCTGGGTCATAATGACCCCCCTTGTAACCCTCCTGAAATGTGTAACTGTAACATGTAAGCTTAAAGTATTCTTGAACACGCGCCCGGATACCCTCAGGTCTGGCGCGCGCTACAAATAAATAAACAAACAAAATAAAATAAATAAACAAACAAACAAGGGAAAATAAAAAGGATAATCAGGCCATTGATTTGGAAGAAACAATCAAGCCTCACAGCTTGTACCCTGGGGTACATGTGCTGGAACGCAAATTTGTATACACCTGGAATACCCCCCATTTTGAGGGCCCACACACACAGGAGAAAGTAAGCCCTATTGCCATGAAGGGAGGAGGAGGAGAGCGTGGATACACCTTCACAGTGTCAACCCATATAAAGGAGAAACCTTGACCTCTCCTCCAGCTACCCCTACTGATGCAAGTAAATAATTTCAGTGGGTGCAAACAAGATCAATCACCAAAAGTCAAGACAAGGGAAGAAGAAGTAAAACCTTTAGATTAGGGATTCTTAAGGACTGATGGACTTGCAGTGATCCTGGAACTCTTTTCTGAGATTAGGACAAGACAATGGGAAGGACGCAGTAAAAGGCAGAAGGAAAGAAGAATGCTTTATTTTCTATGGTACCAATTTTACACACATTCTTGCTTGCAGTATTTTCTTATATCCCACAATCCTATCCATCTCTGATTGTGACATTTTTTGGAAACCCAAAAAATAACACTATAGTTTTAAAAATTATATTGCTGATTATTTTGCAGTTTTTATTATCCATTCATGAGTTATTAATAAATCAATAACTTTGGTAAATTGAAAAGGATTAAAGCAATGGAAAGAAGTAAGACATGTAGCCCCAAGAAAGAAATGCACTGTGCGAAGAGAAATTATTGGAGCTTTCTGTGGTATTTTGATTTTAACCACTATTCTTATTACATCGGCATGCACACATATCATAGACAGTGATGAACAAGAGAATAAGACATCTACTATTTTCCCCACTTAGAGTCCAAGAACCCCACTGATGTCTGATGTTTAAAGACATGTTTTCTTGAAAAAAAGAGGCGCTGAAGAAGACAATGAGAATATAAATACATATCTAGACAGATCGGCTCATCTAGCTAACAACCAGCATATGAGGGAGGGGGGAGCAAGAACATCGGGAGAAGGTTGTTATGTTTGCTCCTTAATATCGTATTCCATGAATGAAGCAAGAACATTTATTGCAATGGAGATGCTTCCACATGATGCAAAGTGGCTCAGCCACCTGGCACCATGTACTACCAGAGGACAATTCGAAGGAAAGTGGGCATCTCTAAGATGGTGATCAAGACAGACTTTTCCATGTGAAGACACATGTGTAAAAAAAAAAAGAATGGAGACTGGATTGGGGTAGACAAGCAAAAATCTCATGTATCTGTCCCAGTATGTAGACCCAATAAAAACTGTTGAAATGAATTGAATGAATTGGTCAGACATGACTGAAAAATCAGGGAGCCAGGATAATGGGTAATGACAAATGAAACCCGCTTTTTATCCATGGGCACATAGCAACCAGCACTGAATGAGAAGATGGCCTAATATCATGCCCTGCACACTTGACGAAGAAAGAAGCAATCCACAAAATGTGCAAAAGGTGAATGAGGAATGCTTAGAATCATGGATCAAGCAGGCAAGAATACTAACCTGGGTTGAGAACGAAGCAGGACCAGTGTGTATATTGCAAGTGAAGAATGTGGCAATATGCTTCAAGACAGATTGCAAGTTCTGTATTGGAAGACATGAAGCTTGTGGAGACAGAATAGAAGTGCCAGGAATGAATGGAGGAACTGCAGTGCTAATGGATCAATATTGGGCTTGAGAATCCAGAGCATACATGCAATTACCTAAACACTGCGGAGGAGTGTGCTCCATTGTAATGGTACACATCCCAGCAGTAGTGATTCCCCAAAGTGACCTCCATATTGAGGAGTTTCCAAAAATGAATGAGTATCTACGAAAGAAGAGATTGCTTTGTCTTTGTTGACTAAAAAGAGAGAACTTGTTCTCATCAAAATCAATAAAGTCTTATGTCGATATTTGCGATTAAATCAAAATATTCAGTAAGACTGCCATGATAATGACATCCATATTTACACCAGGACTCCAAGTAGCAGTGAATGCCAAGTGGTTACAAATCACTAGGTGTTAATTGCTGCAGACTAGTAATGCAACAATAAAAGGATTCAATGCAATCAAAGAAGAATTAAGAGCCACCAGGCTGATGACTCTCTAGAACAGGTATGTTCTGGACCTATTTTAATTAATTTTATTTTTGCATTTATTTCAGCACACAAAACCCTGAAGTATCTAGGCGCTAGTTACAGAAGGTCCATGGTACATATAGCAAAGTGCAGGAACGTATTGATGAATTGAAGAGCCTCGCCTCATGGAACAGGGGCTTCTTCAGGTATGCGCGATAACAAATATGACAAAATATGTAAGGGTGCACATTCTGGCAAAGCCGTGCCTCATTGAAAGGGGGGCTACTTCAGATATGCATGATAAAAATCATGACAAAGAAGATAAGGTGAGTATCCCAACTACTATGTGCACCTAATCTTGAATTACGTGCAGGCATGGGAGTTCAGTATACATCAGTGAATACATGGTTTTGATGCACAGCAAAGTACACATTACAAGTAGTGCAGGCATTACATAATAGAGGCTTATTTCGAACAATGCAGCAGTTCAAGTAAAATGGCGAAATGTAGATAAAGTTGGCTGGGAAAGGGTACTTGGAGATCACATGTAGGTTTTTTTTTAGAGAACGTTTTTTCATATGCAGTAATTTTTAGGTGTATTGTTGAGCAACATAGGGAAAATGGAATAAATAAAGAAAAGTAATGTAGTCCCAGATAGATCCAAAAGTCCATGTGTTGGCCAAAAAGCATTGTTTAACAGCGGCAGTCTGTTTAAGTGTCACGATGATGAGAACAGCAAAGAGCAAAGTTACTGGGGGATGGAATGGATGGGATCAGGGGTGCAGGGGGAGCAGCCTTTAATAGAATGAGGCTGAGACCAACTTTCTCAGCAAAGCAAAGAGATGTAGAGGGAACAGTGGGAGGTAGTATCACAAGGGGCCCCACACTAGGTAGCGGTGTGGGGAAAGAACATCACGGTTAATAGAGACTTGTAAGTAGCCCCTCCACAGCCCAGACAGGCCAAGACAGGCACAGATGATAGCCTTTGTGTAGAGCCTTGGTCTAAGGCCGGCTCTGCCTTCTGTCCCCAGCGTTGGGAGTCCTTTCCTACTACCAGGGGAGCCAATCAGATGGTTTGGTGGTGGTAGGTTGCTGCAGGGCTGTGAGACCAAGTCAAATCTTGTTAGTTTCTCATCGGCCATATTGGAATCCTCACCAGAACAAGCCTATGAGTGCAGGCATGCCTAATAACAGTAATGGAAGGAGGCATTTGTGCCAATATTGGCCCATTTTGCTTCAACTTTAAACCAGTTCATGATGTAGAAAATGGAACTCTGACAGAAGCAAAAACAGAAGCAAAAATGATGTTAATAACCCTGCATACAAAGATAGAAGAGGAAGCTGATGAGACAGCAGGAGAGGATTGGTTCTCATCTCTGGTTTCATGGATTCCATCTTGGTTGGCAAATGCTATCAAATTACTTGTAGCCATACTAGTGCTGGTGCGGCTAAGATTCTGTCTAATAAGGATATCTTGGGACAATGACAAAAGACAGCCAAGAAAGCTATTGAAATTCACATAATGATTGACATTAACAGTGGCACCGGAGAAAATATGCAGACTGAAGAAAGTATTTCAGAAAACATTAAGAAGAGTTTTCTTGCCCCCCAGAAACAAGGTTTTACTAACCCCAAGAACGGAAGAGGTATGTGGGATGATGGATATTCTGTTCACCAGCTGGGATTGTCGATTTATGATTTGGAGTGTGGATGAACACATAAAAATGCAGGCCACCTGAGTGGGATGATGAAAATATGAGTCCCAAAGACAAGAAAATATGATGTGATGATAGAAGAAGATGAAACAGGAATTGCAGAAGAAGAGGAAAAGAAGAGTATGGTTGAATAGTCAACCAGAGGGGGGAAACTAGAGGAGCAGTTGGATGCCTCTCCTTTGGTCCCCGCCTCCTCACCCTCACCCTCAATCTATTGGAGTAGCAGGTTGAAGAGCTACAGTTGGGAACCCATGCATGAATCCATGTAATATTCCTATACCACGTTGAATGTATGAAAGATGAAATTCAGTCAGGCAGCCATTCAGATTGCACCCTCATGTAGAAGCAGAAGTAGAATGCTACCAGGAGGGGTGCCCGCTTGCAAGATGTCAGAATGAGGTTATGAATAATGTGGAGCAACTTTAAGTAAAATCTGTAGATGACAGAATTATGTGATAAAGGAGATGTATGACCCTATGACAAAACAATTTGAAAACACTTAAAACTGACAATGTAACTGAAGCAAAAAAAGAGAAACATGTACCTAAAGATATAGTAATCATGAATATAAGAAGATGAAATAACCTGCTGACCAATAACTGTAAATACGCTGTAATGCAAGGTAGAAAAGATACATAGAAGATTCTTAAAAAGAGGTATACGTATAACATTTAGGATGGTCATTGGAAGAAAATGGACGACATCATGTGTTAAGAATCGACCCTGTTACCTCTAAAGACGAGCCTAGGATTGCAAATAGAAGAACTTGGCTTGAAGTTATTTTCGCATACAGAATATGGAAGTACTTTGGCCTAGGATCAAGAAGGCTATTTCAAGAGATGGGTGCAAGGCACAAAGGGAGTCTAAGGAACGGCCACATGTGTAAGACATAATTCTGGTAAGTGTAGGAGAGACAAGGACATTTCCAAGTGCCAAGTAATGAACAATCACGAGGGCAAAGGCCTATGTGAGGAGGAGTGAGCACATCTCTAAAGGCCAGAGAGGGTAATGGCACCCTGTTTAATAACATTAAATAGTCCTAAATAACAGGCTGAAATGGACACAATCGTGGTCCCCTAACATGTGACTCGGAAGCCGAAAACAAGGGCTTTTCATTAAAACCCTGATGGATATAGTGGTCTGTTCATACCCTCTCAATGTTCCATAACAGTGAGCAGACTACGAGGTCAATTACAAACAGAAGGCCTTGGCTAAGGATCAGGTCGATGACATGTGATGGACTAATTTTGAAAACAAGAAATGAATTGACGCATCTCGAGCACCTAGGTTTCGTTTCTACACACACGCTGCTAAACAAGCTTAAAGTCGAAGGTTTGATGGTGTTGTCAACAAATCATAAGGCATGCCACGCACACTTTCACATACAATGTTTCAGTTACCAATCTGATGTCTTACTCTCTGCTATAATAAGTATACTACATATGTAGAAGTATCTCAGGGCATTTCCGATAGACAAGGGGCAGCCAAATGAGACATTAACACTTATATGATTCTATAAATAGGCATATTCCGCTAATGCAATCAGTCCTGGTAGTAGGTTTTGAAAAATGCCATTTAGGATGATGTCATAGATGATGGATGAATAAGTATATAAACTCTGTATTGACAAGTGGATGTGTCATTATGCATTCATCTATTTTGATAGCTGTAAGATGCCCTGCTTTCTTTTATTGAGATGAAAGCATTATTTTACCATTGCCCTTGGGTCTGTCCAGTTTGTGGTTCTAAGATGTTTATTGGTAATGCCATCTAGCGCATAGAGGACACTTCAAAGTGCTACAGTACAGCGTCTCACCCCTCGGATGTTGTTAGGACGGTAGTGGCTCGCGGCTCACCGAGATCAGTTCTTCTTGGAATCGGGTTGCTTGGGAATGCAGCCCAAAGCGGGCAGTGAACTTCATGTAAGGCTAGATACAGGCATGACACTGACAGCCAAAAAGTACTGGTAAAGTAAAAAACAACTTTGAAGGGTGAGTTCAAGAGTGGTGAAACCGTCAAGCAGTAAATGGGTGGAGTCTATGCAGTCCACCCAAAGGATTCAACACAGCGGTCAGGTCGGTCACCTGGAATGGGGAATCCCCTCGCAGGACCACCGACCGCATGCTTTCATACACCTACAGGGCACATTTCCTCTGTGGTGGTGCACCGCAAACGGCTCCAGGTCAACTGGGAATGCTCCTAGGGAATGGTGACTATCCACTCCGGCAGAGAGTGCTACAGCTTCCTGGCAGCAGTTTTGCAGTGTCTGCAGGGCCGAGGGCAATTGACTGCTGCCATGCTCTCCTCCCAAATCTGTCCAGTCCCATCTCATTGCTCGCTGGGGCGGTGACAGCGGACGGAGAACCCTGCTCATGGTGCGACTCTTGACTAAGGTGGACTGTCCTCGGTGTGCCCCAAATGTGTTGTATTGCTGGGTGAGTAGGCCCACGATGGGCACCAAGGGTCTGCAGTGATACCGATTACCCACCTGACCCATCTTGAAAAACGGACCAATGAGTATATTACATGCTCGAGTCGGATGGCCCTGTGGCTCAATGATGGTGAGGGCCCTCTGAGGTGGGATATCATTGCAGCATCCGCACCACCAGCCCGTCTCACCTGCTCTGTGAGGGAGGTGGGTTAATTGGAGGGGCAGCCCAATCAGCGGAACCTAAGGCTGAGGTAAACGATATATCACAAGAGGGGGTAGCTGCCTAACGTCAGTTGAAACATACTCATGGTTCTGTATGCCATTATTAGAAAAAAGAGGTGGTTGTGGTGTTAACAGAGATCACCACTGGTCCGTACTTGTGACTTAGTCTAAGGGACCCCATGGGGTAGAGGCTACAGGCACATTCATTTGTACATGTAAGCACAGAACTGAAAGAAAATAGTAAGCTTTACGTAGTGCAAATTTATTACAGCAACAAGCTCTAGGTATCAGGCAAACAACAATCAAGGTAGGGTAACTTGATAACTTAAGGAACAAACAAATAACATTTTTAAAGCATACACCCTAAAAAAGTCTTCTGCAACATTGAGTTTCCAAAAGTGTAAGTTTTTCACATGTAGTTATACTTCAACAGAAAACACATTAGTTGTAGACTGAAGAGTATAGGATTCAAGAGAAACCAAAAAATAACATAGACATTCATTTACAACAGTTTGATAAAGTGCAACATAAAAATAGACTGCAGTGAAACATAAGCAAGTGTAATAGGTACGAATTACTAGTGCAAGCGTAAATATGTAGAGGAGATACTTGTCTTTGTAAGATCGAGACAAGTCCTATATGTTTTAAACACTAGTCTGTTCACTATAGGTGACTGACCAACCTGTGAGGGAGGTCGAGCATGAGCATGTGTGATAGGACTCAAAAGATGGTCAAGTATGCCTGGACAGGTCACAGCCAGAGGAAACTCTCGTGGAGTTCCATTGCAGTCCTGAAGTGCACATCTGTCAACCAACCTGCGTACAGGGGCGGAAGACTAATCAAATCATCTAGTAGCTGGTTCCCTCTGAAGTTTCCTTTAAAATAGCTGGTGCTGGGGCCAAAATAATCTCAACCTATTCTCAAACTTTAAACGGGTGACAAGGCCGGCTCGCTGGCGTGGAGCCAAGCATCAAATGCGAGCGCCCAGTGGAGCACATTTGGTAATCTGAACTGGTGCTACAGGATGAATCAAATGGCGGTTAAGGCACCTGATTCCGATGGTCATCAGACCCCAGAAAAGGAGTTGGTTGATATAGACAGCAGGGCGGTGTCCATGGAAGTCATAATACGCAAAGGAGTGCATAACAACTCACCTGTTGAATCAACACGCCCTGAAAACATATGGCGTTGGAGAGTTAGGCCAATACCCGCTCATCACTGCTTCTGAGAGCTGCCGGGGCTAAGCCATGATGAGTAAGAGGGCTGCTGCCATGAGTACAGATGCCTAGGGCGAGGGCCTGCATTGAGCCGCTGCAAGTGCAGATCTTGGTGGTCGTACCAAATATTCAAACTAGAACTTTGAAGGCCGAAAACTGGAGAAGGGTTCTATGCAAACAGAAGTTGAACATGGGTCACTCAGTCCAAAGAGATAGGCGAGTGCCATTTGGAATGGAAGGGTGATGGCCTACGTTGCCATCAGCCGTTCAAAGGGGAGTTGGGTTCAGGTTCCCTGAACCAAGAGTAGCAAAGACGGGCACCCTTTTAGCATCCAGTGTGGTAAATCAAACTATCCCAGAGAAGCTGGTGGGAGCCCAGGGAGAGTTTTCTTTGCTTTGTGAAGGGCAGGGCACCCTGGAATGGGTTCACCCCAAGAGAGAGGTCAATGCCTTGGAAAGTGTCACGGTTCCAGCGGCATCCAGTTAGCTCCAGCTGCTCCTAGAAAATCTGGGGGTGAAGTTGCAAATCTTGCGCCAGGTCAGACCCATATCCACAGCTGGTGTCCAAGGTAAATAGCCTCTGGCATGTTGGAACAATGTAAGTAAGGGAGGTCAGCAAGTCAGATCCGTAACTTCAGCATAAAGATTGTCTCTAATGGTTGGTTCAGTTGGGCTGTGCTGCAAAGTGGGGATGGGAGTGCACCACTAGATGGACGAGGCATCTCCCCCCCGGAACCTGCGCTGACTCTGAGCAAGAGAAGGGCCCTTCCTGTGGATCGACCCATCTGCGGTCGCCTATCTCCATTCCCCTAACAGTGTTCAGGGCCAGTGTTCTGCCTCGATCGAAACCTAGCAGCTGACTTAGAATGGGTGTGGACCAGGGGAATCCGTCTGATTAATTAAAACAAAGCATTGTAAAGATCTGTGGCAGGTGTTGCTAAAATATCATTTCTGGCCAATGCTCTGAATATCAAAGTGTAGAAATTCAATGAATCACAGGTAAACAGGAGTAACTATGCCTCTCTTAAGGTAGCCAATTGCCTCATCATCCAATTAGTGACGCGCATGAATGGATGAATGAGATTCCCACTGCCCTACCTATCTAGCGGAACCACAGCCAAGGGTACTGACCTGGCAAAATCAGTAGGGAAAGGAGACCCTGTTTAAATTGACTCTAGTCTGGCAATGTGAAGACCCGTGAGAGCTGTAGGATAAGTGGGGGGCCCTCAGGCTGCCGGTGAAATACAGCTATTCTTACATTTTTTCACTTACCCCGTGAGGTAGTGTGGTCACGTGTGGCTCTCGCTTCTGGACCAAGCGCCTGGTGCCCAATGAGAGTGACCCACTCCGGGGACATTGGCAGGTGGGGAGTTTGACGGTATCAGGTATTAATATCGCCACATATATGGTCGCCGTAAATAATATCGCCGCAAAAATGTCGTGGCGATATTATTTGGGTGACCATATATGTGGCGATAGGGGTAAAAATAAAAATGTAAAAAAAAAAAGAAATTGGGGTGTTGCGGGGGTGTCCCCCGCATGTTCCATGCAATAATGTTGCCACAAAAAACAACCATTTTGTATGGCGATATTTTTGTGGCGACATTATTACATGGAACCAGTTTGACTCAGGAGGTACACCTGTCAAACAATAACACAGGTGTCCTAAGACCAACTCAGCAAGGAGAGAAAACCTACGGTGAAGCAGAAGGGCAAAAGCTCACTTGATCTCGATTTTCAGACTGAAGCTGGGCCTCAAGGCCATTCTGACTTTTTGTATTTCAAGCAGAAGGTGTCATAAAAGTTACCCCAGGGATAAATGGCTTGTGGCAGCCAAGCTTTCATAGTGACGTTGCTTTTTGATCCTTTGATGTCCCCTCGTCCTATCATTGAAAAGCAAAATTCACCAACCGTTGGATTTAGACCATCGTGAGACAGGTTAGTTTTAGCCTACTGTTTATATGTTGTTGCAATGATACCTCTGCCCAGTACGAAAGGAACAACAAGTTCAGACTTTGGTGTATGTGCTTTGCTGAGGAGCCAATAGGGAGAAGCTACCATCTGTGGATGATTATTTTTTTCATTACTTGGCTTAATTGTGTTAAAATTTTTGCAAGAGAAGCGCTTTACATTCTGTTCTTCAAAGGGTAGAAACTGCCCTGACCAAGTTCAGTATTATAGTGTCCTTCTTGGTGTTTTAGTCTAATCATAATTTGTCTTTATTTAAGATTCATGTCTTGTGCTGCCTCCAGACCTAGGTTTAGAAAAAAAGAAGCTAGTGCGATCACTAGTTTGTATTGTTACCGCTCATCGTGCGGCGACACCAGACCTCCACTTCGTAGATCTGTAGGTTGTTCAAGTGGTGTGCCATGTATCTGTCTCTTATTCTGGTAGTACCAAGACATGACAGTAACAAGTGACAAATCGTTTCGACTCTTTCCTTGTTACAGAAACAACAGAAGTTAGTGATTGACTGTCCCCTGATGGCTAGAATCTTGTTCGTTTTTAATAAGTTCAAGCAAGCTCTTAAGAACGTTGATCACAGCTTTCTGTCTGGGAATTTTGTCAAGTATTCCAGCGGTCTGTTCACTTTTGCGTGTTAAGCGGTAAATGTGATGTTAACTAGTTGTGTGCCACTGCCTCCAAGGTTTGAATCCAGTCCTATTCGTTGAGGTGAGTTTTCTTTTTTTGTGGATCGTTCTCCAATTCCTCCTCTGTGCTTCCAATCTCGTAAAGCAATGCCATGTTCTTCTTTGACCAAGCTGATAACATTATGTTTTCACCTCCTTCCATTTCTCTGTTGATTATGTCTAGGATTTTAGGCGGGACTTCTGAGTGGATTTTCTGTTTAAGTCGACTGTCTCCTTAAGTGAGACCAAGCTTTGCTCCCTTCTTATTGAAGCTATTGGTGTTGTAGCTGGTAAATTCAGCACTTTTCAACAATAGAAGCCTTCTAATTTTGGCCAGATTTTTTCTGGTATGTAAGGCATGGCTTCGGCTCCGTAGGAGATTGCCGGTGTTACTCTGTGTAGAAATCGATCACTGGCTTTGTGGATTAACGGCCCCACATTTTATGTCCATGCCCTTTGTTTGAGAGGCTAAGGTCTTAGTTTTGGCATAGAGTGTAGTCTGCATAGCCGTCTCCCGTGGACTGCCGTTATGTGTTATCCAACAATATCTGAAAGATGTTACTTTTTCCAGCTGATGTCCTGCAATGTGCCACCAGAAATGTTCATTTTGTTTTACTGTTTTTTCCAGAATCATGATCTTTGTTTTTTCTGTGTTAAGTTCCAAGTCATTCTCTTTCAAATATACAAGCAAGCCGTCTAATTGGAGCTGGAGTCCAATGGCCGTCTGGTCCAAGAGGGTGATATCGTCAACATATAATAGACGGCACACTTTCTCGTTCCCTACTGTTGAGGGAAAAGATCTCATCTTTCCTTCTTGGACCTTAAAGTCACCCATGTAGGCGTTGTACAAGGCGGGGGCCAAGGGGCAACCCTTTTTGATTCCTCTCGCAGTTGCAATTTCACCGGAAAGTTGTCAGTTTCCGCTGAGTCTTACTCGCATTGTGGTCTCGGAATACATATGTTTAATAGGGTCCATGACTGAGCAAGGACATCTCCATTTTGTACGTTTCCACCACAATTTCTCCCAGTTGACCCGGTCGAATGCCTGGACCAGGTAAATGAAATCCAGAAACACTTTTGCACTTCCATCAGTTATTTTAGCTTTTAGCGTTCTCAGGAGCATGATGTTCGAGGTTGTTCCTAGGTTCTTCATGAAACCCATTTGCTAGGGGTAAAGGCAGGCTGAGGTGTTGGCCCAGAGTTGAAATTTCTCCAGCAAGAGCGACCCAAAGAGTTTGCCAATGACGTTGAGCAAGGCTATAAGACGATAATTCCTTGGGTTGTCTTTTTGGCCCTTTTTGTAAATAGGTACTACATTGGCCGTTTTCCACGAATCCGGAATTGAATTTTTCGTGATACAGTTCTTAATTACGCCTGAGATGAATATGGCCCACTCTTCTGGATTGGTTTTCAAATCCATATTTGTGAACCATCAGGTCCGGGGGCTCTCACATTTTTTACCTTGGCTATTTTGGCTAGGATTGCTCTGTTTTTGTAGTCTATATCCCAGAGTGTTGGTCAAGTCGAAGGGAGAATGTTTGGATTGTCTTGAGGTTTTTGGAAGAGGGCCGAAAAGTAGGTCACCAGGTTTTCTTCCCTATGCTGTTTTGCAGTGTTGTGTTGATCTCTTTAGCTGTTGAATTTGCTAATGCCCAAAAGTCTCTCAAGCGTTTTCCACAAATGGCTCGAAGCATTGCTTCTGAAACCTCTTGATACAAAGACATTTTTAAAGTTTTTTGCCAGTTCTTTTAGTCTTTGGTTGCTATTTTGGCTATTTCCAAATGTTTTGATGTTGGGGATTTCTTTTGCACTTCTTAATACAAACCTTAATTGTTTCCTCTTAGCCACAAAAAGAGGGTTCCTTTTGTGCAGATGTTTTTTTGTGTAGTTGGTGCTTGGTATTCCTAGTTGTTGAAATGGGACTAATAAAGGGCGGTAGTCCACCTTCAGCTTGTATGCGGCTATTTTTATTATGACTGAATGCCTCTAAGTCAGAATCCTCCCTAAACCATAATAATACCACATCAGTGTTTAGCCTTGTTTGGCCTAGGATAGCAAGCTTAAGGTCCGGTGCATAGAGCCTCTTTCATGGGGACTTGAGTGTGGCAGAAGGGGGACACCCCTCTTGCCCGTAGTGCACCGCATGTTTGTGTGGAACCTGGTACTAAATCATTCGTAGACAACCGGATTCTGGTTCAGGGTATTGTAAGTAGCAGAACAGATATGTTGCTGCGATCTATTGAAAATTATCCTCAGTGCGGCACTGCTGCAAGGGTCTCCGTCCTTCCTGCTGAACTGCAGGGTGCAAGGGTAACTCCCACCTTCCCTGGGTGCACCTGCCATGGTGCAGGCTGGGTGGAGAATGTTCTTCTCCCTTTCCAGTCAGACTAGCAGACTAGATTGTATTAAGCCAGCCCACAGAGGCAAAATGGCTCATCCTAGCGTGTGGGAGTCAGTGAAGAGAGGCTGGGTCTTGGTTCATGGTTGCCAGCTTAAGCCTCACCCCTACGGTAAAGAGGTGACAGCTTAATCTCTGGTCAGAGGGGTAGTGGCTTAAGACCCTAACCCTGGGCCTTGAGGTGGCAGTTTATGCCCCGGACCCTGGACAGTGGCCTTATGACAGGCACAACCTCAAGGCTGCCTGGCCATCTGGTGAAACAGTCAGATCAGATTGTCTGATTCATGGCTGACCACGCTGCCTCCTACATTTGTCTGCAGCCATGCTCCATGAGCCCCATTTTTAGGGGAATTAATAGTAATTGGGAAGTGTCTCCCTGCGGGACAGACATGTGGCATGGGTGCTGGACGGACTCCTCCACACTCAGACCAGGGCCACGGAGCCAGTGGGGTCCAACAGGCCTGGCCGCAGAGGGAGAGGCTACACAAGCCCGGCAGCTGAAGGGGAAGGCAGGACTTGGGGTCCAGTAGGAGTCCAAGGAAAGAGATATTGGGGCTCTGTGAGGCTGTCAGGATTCCCAGGCCTCTCCAGAGGGTACTGCTCTAGACATCAAAGACATAGCCCCAGATGTGAAGGTTGTGGATGCGTGACTCCTTGTGGCAGTCCTGTTTATATCCTTTGACATGCTCCATGTTTATATGAGCAGACAAGGTAATATTGTGAGCCATGCAATGGTCGTACTGAGTCATATGCTGCAATTCCCATGTCCCTGCATGCAGGTTTCAATTGGGTTACTTTGGAATTGGTGTTGTAACATGTAACAATTTCTTGCAATGGGCATGTGGCCACAGGTCAGTGTGCTAGGTAGACATAGGTGTGTCTCATACATGTGACTTATCATTGTCCCTACACTTCTGTCACAGTATTTATGCCGATTGCCTGCGTGTGTGTGTGTGTGGCTGTTGCTATTTGACCAGTGCAGAATTAATGGTACTGTTGTGTATGCCACACATGCATAGTCACTGTTGACTGATGGCTTTGTTCTTTGTCCCCTTTTCCACAGTTGCTGCAGCTGCTGAAGAGGGTGGAAGGAGTGCTGTGGAATCAGAGAAGCAATGACAGGGCCTCCATATCCATTTGCAGACCCCAGTTATGCCCAAAGTACACCTCCTCTTCCGATAGTGATGTGGCTTAAGTGTCAGTACCATCATGCAAGGCTGTCAAAGTTAAGTCCCAGGAGGTGATTATTGCGAGGGACACCTCAGAAGTGGTGGGACAGGGTGCTGCTACACAGGGGTCAACAAGGATGAATGCCTGTATGGAGTCCTCTGGGTTGATATAGATGGAGAAGAAGGAGACCATTGCAGCCCAGCCCACAGGGTCAGGTGGGGGCACTGAAGGGGGAGTTCAGTTTGCACCCTTGGCCCAGAGACATGAGGATGTGCAGTCCACCTTGGAGGGGTCCGCACAACCTCCTGTCCTTGGATCATCTGCTGCGATGCCACCACGCAGACCAATGCCCCACTTCCAGCCAATGTGGCAATCCGAGATGTAGTGCAGCCCCTACAGGAGGGTGTCACCAGGTAGATGGCATCAATTTATGATGCCATACATGCATCTCGTGAGCAGCTTGTACGGCATCATGAACAGATGTGCCACTTCCATGCATAGTTGGCAGTTGCCATGCTCTCGAGTGGTCTCTCTGGGTTGGCCACTGCAATGGGCACCTCCTCCACTTCCTCATCTGTGCCCCAGTTGTCCTCCAGTCAGGCTTCTGTGCCATCAACCACCACGGCCCCCTGTGCACCAGTCCCACCATCGCGCAATCTGTCCGAGGTGGAAGTCTCCACAACAGCACATGAGGAGGTTGCTGAGCCTGACCAGGCGCCCACACATAAACGGGTAGTGGAGGGACAGCAGGAACGTCAGGGCAGTTCTGGTGCCATACTTCCCCCAACACCTGTAATCCAGTGAGAGGGAGTCAATGTCAATTCTGAGGGCTCACACTTCCAGGTAGCAGCAGATGATGGCAGTGAGGAGGCATATACTGCAAGGTATAGCCACCCAGAGAAGTCAAAGTGGACAACACCTGGCACAGATGAGGCAGTGGGAGAGCCTGTGACTAGAGACTATAGCTTCAGCCAGGGTATGCTGTGCAAGGCAGCAGGAGATAGGGAGATGGAGGGCAAGGGATGCAGCTATTAGGAGGGCTATTAGGAGGGCCAGGGCCGAGGTGGAGAAGCGGGTTGCGAGGTGGCAGGCTGCCATCCTGGGGGAGTCTTGTATGGTGGAAGAGGCAGAGTTGCAGTTGATGGACAACCTATAAATCAGCCTTGGTCGAAGCCCTAGCTGACATTCTAATGGACTAGCCAGCTGCCATTTAAATAGTTTTGTAGTCTTAGGTTTCATTTTGGACAGTTTTAAATTTTTCCACATGGACATTTATACATGTTCCCTTATTTTTGTGTACATATATTTTTAATACAAGTTTCCATGCTGTTTATACCACACTGCTTGCAGTCTCTTTGTCCATTTGGACATTTACCTTTTTCATGTTCTCCAAGTGCATATGTCCTTTGACAGTCATGTGGGTTAGGGCCTCACTTTGTGTCATTGTGTTACTGTGATGTTTGCTGTGGGATGTGTGCACATACTCTGTGTGTGCGATAGATGTTGCATCAATGCTCGATGATCATGGGTGGTCTCTTGTAGAGGCGGGGAGGTGACGTGCTTTGGGAATTTATGTTTTTGACAGCTTTGTGATGCACATCTGATGCTTGCCTACTTGCGTGCTTTACAAGCAAGTTGTTCAATTGAGTACATGATGCGGATGTTTGTGTGAGAGTTGTATCTTGTGGTTAAGTGTGTAGTCCATTGGTGAATGTGTTAATCTGGATTTGGTGATGTTGTGTGTTGTTAGTGCTTGACATAGTGGCCTTATTTTGATTGACTTGGACATATGCACATGTGTTTCACATGTAGGAGTGGGGCCATCAGATGGCTCGAGGAGCAATGGCTATTTTTCTGATTTCATTCCTTGTGCAGATGCAATGCATGTTTGGTGTCAGTGTATTAGTGTTGTTGGAGTGACTTGTTTGGTGTTTGTATACTGGTGTGCATATGGAGATGGGTATGGTGATGGGTGAGATGTTTAATTATGGTGTTTGGGGTCTCTCAATTGGGGATGGATAATCACTTGTTCATATGTAGTGTCACATGTTTAACTTGATATAGCTGTTTGTAGGACCTGGTGACAGCTCATTCACTGCTGCCCAATCGTCACAGGAGGTTGAGTTTATTTTATGTTGAGACCCTTTCTGGTCCAAAGATGTTTAGGTGTTCCTTTGGCTCTTGCTTGTCAAGGTGGATGTCACCATACTTCTTTCACTGGTATGGATATTTAGCATTGTAGATGTTCAGGTGGGATGCAACCTCACATTGGATAAGTGTACTACACTCATCACTTGTGCACTCAATGGTATATTGTTGTATTCCTCCCAAGGTACGGCCACCCTGCCCCACACATCTGTTTTCACTCACTACTTGCTCTCATATAGTGCATCACCTCTGCCACTGGAATGCAGCTGAGTCGCGTGATTGATTATTCAGTCTAGCTGGACAAATTATCAATCTCCTTGACAGCTTTCACATGACCCTACCACAAGGCTGTTCTACTTTGGTCACTAGCAGGGACTAAGCCACCCCTACCTACTTACATATTTTTGTACAGGCTACATTTCACACACACATTCTTTAAAGCCCTATCCACCAAATATAAAAAGGCAATCACCCAAGCAAAGGCCAAATCCTTTGAATCCAGAATCTCGGAAGCCCAATCTAGCACTAAAGAAATCTTTGCCATTTTCAGAGAGCTCGAGACACCCACTCCCGCCCCCCAGAATCTCACCAAAGACAAAGACTGGTGTGACAAAATACAAACGGCCATGCAAACCAAATTAAGCCTCCTCAAAAGCAAAATACTAGCCACTAAACAAGCCCTACCCAGTAGGCATATCCCTATCCCATCACCCGCCCCAGATCCCCCCCTACCCTTCTCCTTCAAACCCATCCAAGAAAAAGACATCATCAACATTATGAGGAACATCAAGCCCTCTAACTGCAAAGGTGATGCTTGCCCAGCCTCCATTATCAAAGACTGCACGGAAGCACTAGCGCCCTTCCTAACAGCCTTTGTTAATGCCTTCTTTACCACAGGGAAAATCCCCGCCTCCCTCAAGGAAGCTTGGGTCCGACCTCTCTTGAAAAAACCAACTCTCGATCCCACCTCCCCCAACAACTACAGACCTATCACCACTGTCCCATTCCTCCTCAAAATATTGGACAAAGCAGCCTACTTGCAGGTTCAGCATTTCGTTGAAGAGAACAAACTCCTTGGACTCCGCCAATCTGGCTTCCGCCCTAGACACGGGACCGACACCGCCCTACTTGACTTGAAAAACCAAATGGACGATGCTAGAGACATGGGTAAACCAGCACTTCTCCTACTCCTTGACCTATCCGCGGCATTCGACCTTGTAGATCATGGCGTCCTATGTCACCACCTTTCCTCCACCGCCAAATTCTCCCCAGAGGCCACAGCTTGGATCACCTCCTTCTTACAAGACAGAACCATGCAAGTATTCTCTGACCTAGCCGCCGCATCACCAACTACTATACTTTGTGGTGTACCCCAAGGCTCCTGTCTCTCCCCCACCCTGTACAACATCTTCACACGACCCCTCTTCCTCATCCTCGACGCTATGGGCATCTCATACACTAACTACGCTGACGACACCCAGATCCTCCTCACTCTCACAGGTAACTATGACACCGACTCCCTGACCCTCAACAACCTCTACAACACCATCCAAGCCTGGATGGCTGACAACGGACTATGCCTCAACTCTGACAAGACGGAACTCCTCCTGGTAGGTTCCCCCGACACACGCTAAGAACCTAGATGTCCAATTTAGCCACTTCAACATTGACTCCATTAAAATCCCGGTCTCCGATTCTGTCAAAACTCTGGGAGTCTACCGGGACTCCAGCCTATCCATGGATAGACAAGTCAACGCAATAGCATCCACAGCTGCATACCATGCTAAACTTATCAACGCAATCAGGCCCTTCCTATCCAAAGAGAACGGCACCAACATAGCCAGAGCCATCACCGGCTCCAGGCTAGAATACTGCAATGTACTCTTTCTAGGAACCTCCAACAAAAACTTAGTGAGACTACAAGTAATACAGAACAATGCTCTCTGGGCAGCCCAAGGCATTGCTAAAAGAGAACACATCTCTGAAGCCAGAAAACTAGCCCACTGGCTCCCAATAAAGGAAAGGATCATATTCAAAGCCCTGACACTGACCCACAAGTGCATTCACTTCACTGCTCCTGCTTACCTTTCTCAAAGGATCCACCCTGTCTCCACCACCAGGCCAACCAGATCCCCGTACACCAACATGCTCTCTGTGCCACTAGTAAAAAGAGTAAAAGTGGGTGGATCCAGCTTCCCCTACCTCGCGCCCACCCTCTGGAATGCCCTACCTCCCACCATCCGTGGCGAGGACTCCCTCACCACCTTCCGCAAAACACTGAAAACTACCCTCTTCACATAAGGACCGACACATCAGCACAAATACTTATCATTTATGTTTGTAATATACGCCCAAATGCAATATTTGTAACAACAGTATGATTTCCTGTACTACTCATAATGTGTCAACAATCGCTATCATATGTACCATGTAACTAAGTTATTGCAAGTAACAGCGCCTCAATGCCCCTGGGCTGCTTGCGCGCTATATAAATTTAAATAAATAAATAAATAAATAAATCACTCTGACCAATCTCTAATTCCTCAGACTTCAGTTCTCTAAGTGCATTCACCTAACGCGCCTTGAGGTCATTGCAATGGCACAAAGGCACTATACAAATGGCACATTGCATTACTATGTCACATGTACATAGGGTGGTCAAAGTGTAGCTGGTGCAACAGTATGCTGCCCTGTTGATGTACAGGTGATTGTGGTCTACCAGGGAGTCATGGAAGAAGCTATGGCCCTGGATTCAAAAGCAGTGCTCCCAGTTGTTCACTTTGGAGGAAGATATGTGGCAGGTGGACTTCATGGTGGAGGCAGGCCAGAGGAGTTGAGGTAGGTTGTTGCTTCACATTGGACTGGTAGGGTAGCAGATTGGCGGAGGCTGCCTGGGGTTGGGGGGTTGGAGAAGTGGGGTAGTGGGAGTAGGGTGAACCTGAGGGGGCTGCCTGGTGTTAGGGAGATGGGGAAGTGGGGGTAGTGGGAGGAGGGCTGACCTGAGGGGTTGCCTAGGGTTGGACAGAGGTCAGTGCTGCTAGTGGGATGAGAGTGGACTAACGGGGGCTGCCTGGGGTTGGGGCAGAGATCAGTGGTGGCAGTTGGAGGAGGGTGGACTTGAGGGTTCTGCCTGGGTTTGGGGTGTTGGGTCTGTGGGGGTAGTGGAAGGAGGGTTGACTAGCAGGGGTGGCCTGGGTTTGGGGCAGAAGTCAGTCGGTGTAGTGCGAGGATGGCGAACTAGCGGGTGCTGTCTGGGTTTGAAGTTGGGGCAGAGGGGGCAGCGGGAGAAGGGTGGACTAGCGGGGGCTGTCTGTGGTTGTGGGGTTGGGGCAGTGAGTAAGTGGGAAAAGGGCAGGCATGAGGGGGCTGCCTGGAGTTGGTGAGTTGGGGCACTGGGGGTAGTGGGAGGAGAGTAGACTTGAGCGGGCGTCCTGGGATCGGGGCAGAGGTCAGTGGGGGTATTTGGAGGAGGGCTGCCTTGAGGTTGCTGCCTGGGGTTTGGGGGTTGGGGTAGTGGGAGGAGGGTGGACTAGCACGGGTGGCCTGGGTTTGTGGCAAAGTCAGTGGGGATAGTGGAGGATGGTGGACTAGCAGGGGCTTTTTGGGTTTGGGGCATAAGTCAGTGGTGGTAGTGGGAGGAGGGCGGACTAGGTACTGCTTTGGGTTGGAGCAGGGGGGTGCTGGGTGTAGGAACGACTAGTGGGGACTGCCTGAGGTTGGCGGTTGGTGCAGTAGGGGTAGTCGGAAGAGGGCAGACTAGCAGCTGCTGTCTGGGGTTGGGTCAGAGGTTAGTGGGGTTAGTCGGAGAAGGGAAATCTAGCAGGGGCTGCATGAGGTTGGGGGCTTGGGGTAGTGAGGATAGTGTGAGGAGGGTGGCCTAGCAAGGGCTGTCTGGGGTTGGATGGAAGGCAGTGGGGGTAGTGGGAGGAGGGCAGACTAGCATAGGCTTTCTGGGGTTGGCCTGGAGGTCAGCAGGGGGAGAGGAAGGAGGGCAGACTAGCAGGGCCTGTCTGGGGTTGGGGCATAGATCAGTAGGGGTAGTGTGAGGAGGGTGGACTAGCAGGGGAGGCCTGGGGTTTGGGTTTTGAGGCAGTGGGGGTAGTGGGAGGAGGGCTGATTTGAGGGTTCCGCCTGGGGTTGTGGCGGTAGTGGCAGGAGGGAGCATATGAGGGGCCTGTCTGGGGTTGGGGAGGATGTCAGTGTGGGTAGTGGGAGGAGGGCAGACTACCGGGGGCTGCCTGGGGTTGGGGCTAAGGTCAGTTTGGGTAGTTGGAGGAGGGCAGACTTGAGGGTACTGCCTGTGATAGGGGGTTGGGACAGTGGGGCTAGTGGGGGAAGCTAGTGGGAGAAGAGCAGGCTAGCCTAGCAGGGGCTGCCTGGGGTTGGGTTAGAAGTCAGTGGGGGTAGGGGTAGTATGCAGGACTAGTGGGAGTTAGGGCAGAGGTCAGTGGGGGTAGTGGAATCAGGCAGGACTTGAGGCGGCTGCCTGGGGTTGGGGCAGAGGTCAGTGTGGTAGTGGGAGGAGGGTGGACTAGCAAGGCTTCCTAGGGTTGGAGATGATGTCAGTGGGAGTAGTGGGAGGAGGGTGGACTAGCAGGTGGATCCCTTGGTTCAAGTCGAAGGTCAGTGGGGATAGTGCGAGGGGGAAAGACTAGGGGGGCTGTCTGGGGTTGGGGCAGGTGTCTGTGGGACTAGTGAGAGGAGGGCAGGCAAGCTGGCATTGCCTGGGGTTTGGGGGTTAGGGCAGTGGGGGAGGTAGTAAGAGAAGAGTGGACATTTGGGGGCTGTCTGGTTTTTGGTAGTTGGGGCAGTAGGGGTCGTGTAAGTATGCAGGATTTGAGGGGGCTGCATTAGTGTTTGGGTGAATACGTATTTTTGCAGTTTGTGGGGGCTGCTTTGATATATGGGGAATGAGACACAGTTTTGCTGGGGTGCTGCTTTGAGGTAGGGGGTAAGGGCCTCAGTTTTGCAAGGGTTCTGCTTTGAGTTAGGGGAGATGGCCTGCAGTTTCACTGGCATGCTGCTTTCAGTTAGGAGGTATGGTCTGCAATTTTGCTGTGGCTCTGCTTTGTGTTAGGAGGGACAGGCAACAGTTTCATCAGGGTTCTGCTTTGAATTGATGGGGACGGGCCACAGTTTTGCTGGGGTGATGCTGTGGGTTAGGGGGTAAGGGTCACAGTTTCGCCAGGGTGCTGCTTTAAGTTAGGGGGTGAGGCACAGTTTTGCTGGGGTGCTGCTTTGAGTTTAGAGTTATGTGCCCCAGTTCTGCTGGGGTGATGCTGTAAATTAGGGGGAAAGGGCCACAGTTATTACCAGGGTGCAGGTTTGAATTAGGTAGGACTGGCTGCAGTTCAGCCAGGGTGCTGATTTGAGTTAGAGTGGAAGAGATGCTATTTTATTAAAACAATTATTCATTATTTCAGAAGATGCTTATAGCTTGGGATAGCTGTGCATTTAAAAATATGACAATATATAAACATATCTGATACAATAACACTTTTCACAGAAAAGATATATAAAAGTCCAGAACATTTAAACATAAAAATATCCCAATGGATAATTTGGTTAAGTTTTCCATACATACAGCAAACAATGTCATCATATAAAACTTCAAATTGATATTGTTGCCCTTGAGTAACCTTGTCCATCCTACTTTAAGATCTTCATCCCATTTCATATTGTTATACCCTTTCATATGTTGATTTCGAAGCTAGGTCAGACTATTGCAGTAGCTCATAATGTGTTCTGCAGATTAGAGCATTTCCTCACCTGCATAGGCGGTACTTGCTAGGAATGCCACATTTTGCGACCAATTATTGCCAATACTCCTGAGACTTTGAACTTAAACGGGATATTCTCTAACAGTAACACTATTAGGAAAGGCAGTGATGTATCTCGTGACTTTGTGGCGTGATTGCAGAGATTACATGAAAACACCACTGTTATTATGAGTGGACATCTGAACGAGATCACATTCTGCATTGTAGGAACAAATTGTCATTTTGATTTAATTTTTTCAGGTTGCGGCACATAGCTCATGACTCTGTAGCTCATAATCATGGGTCCACCTGCAATGTTAGGCGATGTTTAGCCCTCAAGTGACCTAGTCGTGCATATGTTTCACATGCACTACATAAGCAAACATTACTTCTACCTTGATAGTATCATTGTACAGCTGTGTCAGTGTCTTATTGCTGGTGCTAAGGGTATATTCTACTCTAGCTCCTATGCTCAAAACGTTGAATTCTAAGGATACATATTCAAATGGAAGAGTTTTAGGCATTCTAAACAGAATGCGTAAAATGTTGGCCTCTTGTTTAGAAAATCCTCTGTCAAATCTCGCTCCATTTACTTTGATTCTGTAGAGCATGCATGGAATGATCTTGGTCATATACAACAATAGTATAGCCTTCATGGAGCATCCTCCTTGATTGCCAATGAAGTGACTAATGGCATGACACATATTCATACACTTGGTTTTAATTTCCTCCCATTGGATCTCCCACTTCAGTTCATTATTAAGGTAAACCCCCAAGTATTTGTAACATTCGACTACTTCCACAGTTTTCTGATCAAGGAGGATTTTATTTTGTCTCAGGAGGATAACTCAGCTGCAATGTGCTCGCCTTGGAAGCAAGACAACATGGAGCAACACAGTTTCGATCCCCGGGTCCGCGCTTAGAAACCTCTGGGTATTAAGTGCATTATAAATAACCAATATATCATATCATAAGGCACCAAGTCATCCGATTGGATTTTAGAGCCTTTACTTTGCCCAAGAAGGTGACAGTTTTAGTTTTGGGTATATTTATCGGCAGAACATTTTCATTTGCAAACACACCCACCATGTCAAGCTTTGCTTGAAGACCTGATGGGGGTGTAGTCAAGCAACAGCAAATCGTCAGCATATCCCAGCCAGTCGATCTGAAGGGGTCCTGTTTTTAGCAGACAGGCTCTTATAGAATTAAAAGCCACTGCCAAATCAGCTAAATATAAATTAAACAATGTGGCTCCCAAGATGCACCCTTGTTTGACCCCCACATACCGTTGGGAAGTGACCGCTAACTCGCCCTTCACCATCCAGTCTTACACGCACCAAAGGGTCGGAATAGAGAATCTTAATTAGAGACAGCAGACCTGGAGGAATCTTCCAAGCCATCAGTTTGTTCCATAACCCATTCCTCAGTATCCCATCAAAAGCGGTGCTGAACTGTATGAATGCTGCGTATACAGGTAGCTGACAGCGATCCGAAGCATATTCCAAGCAATTCAAGAACAGGAGGCAGGAGACATCTTGCAGGCACTGCCGACAAATACACCTTCTCAATTCGCTCATTTTTCGCAGTTTTTTTTCAAAATGTACCACATTGATGCCCTGATTATAAAACTAAGCACTTTGGGGGTCAGTGGAAAGGTAGCACAATAACCTGAGCTCAAAAAACAAATTAAAAATATTTTTGTTTTTTATCACAAGTTAACAACCTTCGATGCGGATATTTAAAATGTGCCTGTGCCTATTAGGAGGTGCTTTTTAAAGAATTATACAGTGTTTGTTGTTCTTTGAACGCAGCTCATTCCTTCCAAATGTTACTGCGGTCAGAGAAAATAATGTTACTACATGCTACCGACAAAAGTCTAGTTCAAGCAAGTGCAGTGGTTACTTAGGAAGTGAAAGGAGACTGCAGAAAATGAAGATACAGATGCTATAGTTACCTCTGCAAAGCACCGCCTACAAGAGCCCTAAGAGCACGAAACCAAACCAACACAGGCTATTGAACCTTCACATAGGTGCTACCCCTCCTTGTCGCAAGTGCCTCAAGTGACTCTCGTTTCCGGCCCATCAGCTATTGTGCAATGTGTACTGGCTGGCCAGGTGCAGTGCAAATAAGATGCGAGGCAAACACTGATGCCTAAAACATCCATCATCTTAATGAGTGCTCCCTGTCTCTGCCCTCTGATGGGGAAGGTAGTGCCATGCAAAACTCTGCTTTAATGCAAAAGGCGTTTAGGTATACCTCTTATCATGTGTGCATCTTATTCTGTTACAATGCTAAATTAGGCACCTCAGCATTTTGCATGGTTTGCACTATGCTTGCTTTGCTCTTGGAAATGAGAAGTGTGCATCCGTTGCTACCGCTTGTAGGGCAGGCCCACGGGGGATTAGCATATCAACCATATTCTGAGGATGAATTGAACTTGTTTGTCGAGTTCAAAGTATGTGCAGATACATGACAGACCTGGCGTCGGCCACAGAGGTTTTACTGCTGTCTTGGAGCTCCGTTTATGTTGATTTGTGGGCTTTGCATTACAGTGATCGGTTATTATTTTTATTTCTGTTGGCAAGCAGTTTATGCAAATGTAGCTGTTACAGTGGCTGCTCCATTTTGTTTTTTCGTGTGAATCGCAATCAGCTGATCTGCAGTTAACTGGCACGCGCCTTGCTAGGAGCTATTTTGGTTCTGTCTCTTATGAATGCAAACACACATTCAAAGCCTTGTAGAGGCACATGCGAACAAATAGAGGGGGGCTGGAAGTGGGACACAAAATGCAATTGCAAGGAATGAAGTGCTGGTGAGGTGCTTGCAAGGCTGCCTCACACTACTGACAAATGCCTGCTCACACCAAAACTTGATTTATTAGGCAGCCGAGTTTAAAGTAAAGATAACGAAGCCATACACCTTACCTCTGCAAAGCGATTTCTAGAGAATCCCTCTAAAGTAGAACAACCTCCCTCTGCAGGAGCTTTACACTTGCGATGCAAAGCATCTCCCACATAAAATAGATGCAGCCACAAAGTACATGATATATATATATATATATATATATATATATATATATATATATATATATATGTTTCTCTTTGCGATTGCCTACACCCCTTTTTTTCAGCCGATCCGAATTTGTTGCAATTTGCACTCGCGGGCAGACTGAGTTCAAACGAGGTGCGAGTACGCAACAGGTGTACTGTACAATACATTCCTGAGAATGTGTTCCTCAGCCTGTGCCTCAAACATTGGACTCCATTTATTGAGGTGCACAACGCATAGAAAGAAATGCAAAAGATTCTGTTGTCCTTCATTTCCAGGACCAGGGTCACACTTGCAAGTATCTAAGTATATCATCGAAATGTGCCACGGATTCACTGCTGAACAAGCACATTAGGAAATACACTCTTTCACAATAACATGTTCCTGTTCAGAAGACATGTAGGGAAACCACCAATTAAAGGTAATAGGCCAGCATGAACCCTGTCAGTAGGATGAGACATTACTCTGTGAGAATGTGCCCTTAGGCATGGCTCATTTCTTGTGGCACAGTTACTGTTGTCCATGTTTGCATCGTATGCTGCTTTCCTTTTTTGCTCTTCTCTACTACTTTATGACTCACTATATTCCTTTTGCTCCCGTTCCTCTCGACCATTTCCTTCATTATGTCATTTCTGTGACTTTGAGAACCCTATTAGTTCTTCTCTTTCCTCTTCTGCCTTGCATGTTCTCTCATAATAATTCTTTATCGACTCTCAATCTCTTTTATATCAGCATTTACAATTTCTCTGACTCACTGAGACTTGAACTACTTCCTTTAACAGTTGCTCCTTCGCTGATTTCCATACTTCTCACACTTCTTTTTCTCAATCTCTCACTCGCCTCACCTGTGTGACACTGGTGAAGGTGCCGCATTTCTTCGCCTTTCTTCTTCGATACCTTGACATTCACCTACTGAAGATGTCTTCCTTCAAATACCATCTTATTTTTTGTTCTAAACCTCACTATCGTTCATTCCTAATGGGCTATCATCCTTGAGTTTGTATCTAGTCCTTCTGTGAAGATATTGATAATTTACTGACTTTTTGTTTCTTCTAATTCTACCTTTTTTCTTATAGATGATCCTCCATCTTCATTCTGCTCAAGCGTCCTGTCCTTTCTTTCGCTTCATCCTACCATTGTACCTTTTACCTTGTATTACCATTCTTTTCATTTACTTTTAAAAATTCTTGGCTTCTAATTATTTGTTGTCTATGCAAACACGTGTTTTCCATCCCCCATCATTCCACTGACACTGCCATTCTTAATGTATCTAGTGTCCATACTTTCTCTTTTGAAATTCCAAACAGTCTCCTATTGACACTCCCTCTCATTTTTCTTCCTCTTTTGACACCCAATTCTCTGGTCTTCTTTATTTTATCTTGTTATATCTGGTACTGCACCTTCCTGGTTCTCCTCCGAGCAGTCCTATTCAGTCTCTTGGGGTGGTGACTCTTCTTGCACTTTACCCTTGTACTTTGGCAAACCAAAATGATCTGTCATTGGTCGTTTACTATTCTCTCTCTACACTATTCCTCTCTCTTCTATTATTGTATCATGTGATCTTCATTGTCATGCCTTCTCTGAGGAGTCCAGATCTTTCTTTCCTAGTCTTTCTTTTCTGACAAATCCGTGGGTCTCGTTCAAACTGTCTTTCAGCTGCTAAGCAATGGATAATTGCACATTCTCTTCTTCTCAACACAAGAAAAGTGGAGAGTCTCTACTTTCCTGTAATTTTCTTCTTCATTCTTATTCTTCATGATTTTCTTCCTCTTGCTTCATCTGCTCAGAATCTTTCTGTTTCCTTTGAACCCTTCACTTACCTTTACAGATCATGTTTTCTATTTTGTTCATACTTTTTGCTATGAACACTACACTATACCTACAATCAGGCCTTTTCCCAACTTCTCTGCTACTGAAATGGCCATACGCTCACGAGTTGTTTTTTTCTTTCTTAGACTATTGTTATATCCTTCGTCTTGATCTTCCTGCTTCTCTGCTGTCCCTGATTTGGTCTTTTTTCAAGTCTGCTATTCGTCTTCTTTTACCGCTTCCTCCCTATTCTCCTGTCTCTCCTTTTCGTGCAGTTCTCAATTGACTGTCTTTCCCTGATCATCCTCAGTTTCTCATTTTATGTATTGCTTTTAAGTGCCTCTACTGCCTTGTTCCTCTTTAGCTCTCCTCCCATATATTAGTGTATTCTCCTCGTCATTTGTTTTGCTCCTGGTCACTTTCTTATGGCTATTCCCCACCTTCCCAGTGCTTATACCTTGCTTCTAAAGTGTGGGGCACACTGCTCTTGTCTGTATGTTCTTCACTTACTCTTGCTTTAGTTCTCTCCTCTTAAAAGCTCATGATTATCTTCTTCACAAGACTAGCATTTACCCTCATGTGTATAGCCATTTGTTATCATGTGATTTTGGCACCACTTATTTAACTGCACTCTACAGTGCTTAGGAAAAACTGCTCCGTATTCTAAATAAATGAATACAAAAGAAAGACAATGTAGTCCCTTCCTTTTGTGTTTGCAATGGCAAGAGTTTTGGGGTGCCTAACCCTACTGTCAGTTAAATGCTCCTGGGCTGGAATGTGGATTTTTGTGCTGAAGAGAAAGGAATTATGGAAGTGGTGGAATGGCGCAGTGCATCGTTGCGCTCCACAGTCATGACAGATACATTCCTCCAAGGGTTAACGAGCTAAACCCTGGTGTGCACGCAACCCAAACAATGCAGCACAGGTCTTGGTGTGCCACAGGCTGGAGTCAACCATTTGGCAGCAGGGGGATAAGATGGGATGGGCAGTACTGCAGCGGAATGGTGAGGCTCGAATGAAGTCAACAGAGTCTATCTCAGAGGTTTCTATTACTCATGCCTCTGTGCTTCCCCATTGGCTAGGGTCAGGGCTGCTCCAGTTCAGCATCATCAACAGCAACCTCCATAAACAACTCTGCTGCCTCCCTCCTTGCCTCATGTTCCACCTCTGTCACAGATGACGTAAAGAAGATGATAACCCCAAGAGATGATAATGGCCTCCCTGTCCCTTTCCTCTAAAGTGAGCAATTTCCTACTTAGTTCATGTGTCCCTAGGTCCCTGGTTAATATACAGCGTTTATTAACCCCTACTTTCTTAAGACTACTTGGCTGGTAGTGAGAGCCTAAAAGCAGTCATCATCTCTCTCTAAACCCCCTCAAGAGCTTTCTATGTTAAATCTGCTCTTATGTTCAGGTTAGTTCTAAGGGATTTGTAGGGATGTTCCTTTCAGACTCTTAACACTGGACATCTTCCTTTCAAACCTTGATGTTCCTCTCCCTATGCCTTTCTATTCTGATCCTTGTTACCTTTCTGATTCTGCACTTTCTTTTGGTTTCTTTGAGATTCATCGGATGCAAAAATCTGAAGGCTTTTAGAGCATGCCTCACAGACACAGCCTGCAGTTGCAAAATGTACTTTCTTCCCTCTGTTTGTTAAAATGACAAGTTTGTTATAATACGTGCATTATACGTGCTGATTTATGGGTGGAGAATACATTTAACTACTCAATTGTACATAAGGATGCGCCAGGCCTGCGAGGTGCAGAGCAGAATGCACCCCTCCAATGCACTGGCGTGTGTTTCAAGTACTGAGTGTCTACTCTGCATGAGGTGGCGTGGGGGAGCTGGATGAGCACTGGTATCGTGGGGAGCAGGACAAGTCTGTAAAAAAAACCCGACTTCCAGCTACTCTATTCCCGTCAAACCCTCCCTCCTTCTATCTCTCTTCTTGTTCTACGCCTTCTCTGTCCTCCGGATGTCTCTTCTTGCATTCTGCAATCTACCTCCATCCTTCGATGTTGCCTCTTCCTACTACATCCTATCACTCTTTGTTCTGCATTCTACTATTCCTATCACTACTCTCCCCCCTGATTACTACTACTAGTCTCACGTCTTCACACCACCACCACACTCTCCTCTCCACACTCCTACTCCTCTTTCCTCTCCATACTTCTATTCTACTCCCTTCTCCACACTAGTGCTACGGTACTCTCCACTCAACTCCAACAATGCTGTCTCCATGGTGCTACTACTCTAACCACTGTTTTCACATTCAATCTCCTTTCAGCATAAACACTCCCTCTCACACTCCCCCACCCTGCATGCATACTCACCACAGAGGACCACTACCACTTGCTCTCACCAACCAAAACCTCACCTTTTCTTCAAAGCATCTCTACACTTCAGTCCACCATCCACCCTCCTTCGTCCTACTGTTCCTTTGGTCTGCTATCTCTGCCTACTCTGACCTCACCTGAGTAACTGACACCTTGCTGTTCCCTGCCCTCCTTCTTATTCTACTGCCCCTTCTCCTATACCAAGGGTCAGGCCCTCACTCTGGACCCTCACTGACAGTCAGTAGGTTACCCTGTATCGCTTCAAAAGGGAGACCATAAGTGAGCTGCTCAGCACAATCGAGGGGGACATAGAGATCAGGATCAACATCATCATTTGCCCCCACTTCTAAAGCTAGTGTCCATCCTGCAATTGCTAGGAACTGGCATCTTCCAGCACTTCATGACCTTACTTTACAGCATGGCACAGCCAACATTTTGTGCAATGTTAATCCAGGTGCTGGATGCCCTCCTGCGGCATGTTCCACACAACATCTCAATGCCCACCACTCCAGCACAGGTGCACACCGGGAAGGCACAATTCCATGCAGTAGCACACATGCCAAATGTCATTGCATCCTTGGAGTTTACCCATGTGGCATTGGTGACCCTTCAGGCCCACAAAGCGGTGTACCACAACAAGAAGCAGTAACGCTCACTGAACGTGCAGGTGACCTGCAATCCCAATCTTTACATCACCCACTGTTGTGCCTGCTACCCTGGTTTCACCCATGAAGTTATGGTCCTATACAAGGATACAAGGAGAGGCACAGAGGACACCAGACATGGATAGTGGGTGAGTAAAAGTTACAGCACACATGTGCTGCACTGCATATGACCAGGTTGGGGGGTGCATGTGCACAACTGCACATTACATGCCATGACAAGTAAGTCAATGTAAAAGTTGGACCTCTCCACCTCCCGCACCAATGATACAGTACAGCCAACATGTACATGTTAGACGTACCTTTATGGATACGCTGATGCAGACAAACCGCAAGGACTACCAACACGCACATGCATACAGTTGCCACAATGTAACAGGTTTGATACATAATGTGACAAAGTGTCACAACACATCCCACAACAATGACCCTGCCAGTACCGCAGCCAATTACCCAGGTACACACAGCCTCCAATGCAGACCCGATGCCCCTAGAAGCCTATGGACAGCTGAAAACAAATCCATCAGGCCACATGTATGTGACCAATACACGACCAATACACTGGCGCAAGACAGCCACCATGTTAACTTCATATGACAACAACAGACACTTGATGAAACATCTGCTGCAAGAGAACAGAGTGCATGCAGAGAATATAAAATGCATGAGGTGGAAGAAACGTGCACAAACATTGAATAAAAGACATGCCATGCAATGAAGCCCCATATCAATGCACATGATGCCCTTTGCCTTGATGCTGTGAAAGGCTACACCTACACAATACACTGTGACTCATGCCTCTGCCTTTCTCCTTGCAGGTGACTCTGGATACCCGCAGCTGCCTTGGCTCATGACACCTGTGTTGGACCCACAAACTACCAAGGAGTTTGCCTACAATCACACTCACAGCAGGACCCACGTCTGTATAGAGCATACCTTTTTGCTCCTGAAGGCCTGTTTCCACTGCCTGCACCATAAGGGGATGCCGTAATGTATAGCCTAGAAAAGGTGAGGACAATCGTGCTGGTGTGTGCCATGCTGCACAATATCTGCCTCCAGAAGAAAGTCCCTCGACCTCCTGATGTGGAAATGCCACGCCCAGAGGATGAGGATGCAGTGCCTGTGGTAGAGGCATCTGCACGCATTGCCAGAGACGACGTCAGGGCTGGACGAGTGGTTCGCCAGGAAGTGATGGGCATTTTTTTTATAATACATTCACATGGCACATACCATGCACCACTGTGTCCCACTCACTTTTCTGAATAAACACAATGACACAATGAGGAATGTCCTTGCATTGATCAAGTTTAACTGTGGTTTATTCTCATAGTGCACAAACTATCTCCCACCCGCCAGCCCCCAACACCACCCCAACACACTATCTGCTTCCTCCCACACCGGACACCACCCCAACACACTATCCCCCTACCATCAGCCCCCAAAACCACCCCAACATGCCCACTGTGGGCATCAAGTAGGAACCTGTCAATTGCGTAGCTTCTTCTCCCTCGGGGCTACGCCAAGTGACTTTGGGCATAGATTGTGCTAAGACTGGTGGCTTGATGCTCTTGGCAATGCCCCTCAGTCAGTGTGGCAGAACTTGAGCGTATGAACCCTGGCTCCCCGGATGTGTTGCACTGTCATTTCTACACTCTGTTGCATGGACTCTGCAAAGGCAGAGATGCCCTCTGTCAGCTCCCTGACACGCTGGCCATACACCATCAGTGCGGCAGTTGTTGCAGCCACTTGTGCCCGGTTGCACTCCATGGAATGTACAATCCTGCGAGTGGCACCCTGCAAGCAGTCACGTATGGCCTGGAGGTGGAGAGAGTGAGTGTTAGCAATGGCCTCCATTTCAAGTTGCCGCCTCTTCATGTTGTCCAGCCTCTGAAGGATGTAGTGGCTCGGTGTTGGGTGGGAAATGATTGGGGCTCTGTGGTGAGCCAGGACTGAAGCACTGAGACCCATATGAAAGTGTGTCCATGTTACCCTGGGGTGTCTGGACCGGCTGGTGGAGATATATGCTGTCAGGGCTGTGCATTCCTAGAGTGCCCTGTGGCTGCTGAGTGGTGTTCTCCTGGGTGCCATCAGCACTCCTGCCAGCAAGTGTGTCCTCGGTCAGAACTAATGCAGCTGCCTTTTTGGGTGCACTTGGTGTGGTGGGACTCCTGGAGGCATGTGGGGTTTACGCAGGGCCTGCGCTGTGACCAGCAGGCTTGGTCTTGCTGGGGCCAGGAGTGGCTTGCCTTGATCTGTGCTTTGTTGTCACATGTGTCCACCCTTCAGGGGTAGTAGTGGACATTGAGGCACTCATGGCACCAGTTGCTGATGGTACTTTCCCCTCATCCTTCTCATACTCTTCCTGAGCTGCCTGAGTGTCTGTAGGGGACATATGACATGCTGTCAGGTATCGTGCAGTCACGTGAGTTGGCATGCAAGTCACAAATGATATCAATCAGAGTGATTCTAAACCCATGTGGCCATACCATTGTTGTTCAGGGGCTGTTGCATGTGCCCACAGCATTGTGGGAATGGTCATAGCTATGGGTGTGTGTGTGACCAATGGTGATGTGGCCTCGGGGCATATGCGGTCAATGTGGGCTGTCCATGCAGGGGAAGCTGATTGGGTAAACCATGCATGCATGGAGCCCTGCAGGATCATGCATATTGTGGCATACGCTCATGGTCATATGCTGCAAAACAGACACAGCCATATGTGCTCATGCCCCCACAGACCCTCCCCTGATGATGTACCCCTTCTCGGAGTGGGTAAAGTGGCATCATCTATGGCACTGCCATGGCTCAGGATGCTGCTGTGCAGCTAGCAGCGGTGCTCTGTCTTGTTTTGTGTTTGGCTTGCTGCACCTATGTAAGTGCAGGGAGTCATAGACTGCCATCGGGCTCGTCTGCCATGCTAGCATGGGGCTGGCCAACTGGGCCTGCAAAATATTGGTGTGACAACTGGGCGGTGTCATGGATACTCACACGCCACACTCCTGCTGGCATGGGGAGAGCCAGCAGTGGAGGGGGCTAATTGCACTTGGATTGGCTTCCTGCCACACCTTCACACTCCACAATTGCTCATGGGTGCACTTGGTGCCCTCCCCCCAGGCTGCTGTGGAGGGGGGCTGCCGTGGCACCCCGTCAGTTCACCCTGATTGCCCAGGCCAGCTGCTGGCCCTGCTGGCATGTGTCCCAGTCCATCACAGCATTTTATGCTATGGCTAACCTTTATGGATGGTCATTTTCTGTGTGAATTGAGAGGGGGGATGACTCACCTCCTGTCTCCTGGCTGCTGGCACCCGCCTCTGCTCAGCCGACTTCCTCAAGGCACTCCATGTTAAAGATCTTGCTTCACTTCTCTTCCCATGATGTGAGGACAAGTGTCTCGTTGTTCCGCCTCCTGTGGCCATTGCCTCCTGCCGGTGTTGGGAGAGGAGTCCCTGCACCCTGACCTTTAGGTCATTCCACCGTTTGCGGCAGTCTTCTGAGTCACGGGGCACACTGTCTACCGCAGTTAGCTTCTGGCTTATTGCCAGCCAGATAGTGTTTTTTCTTCTGGCCTGAGGCTTTCTGCTGCCTACTCCTGTATAGCTCTTAGCAATATCCAACCACCTCATCTGTGAAGACTATTAGATCCCCCTCACTAAATTTTGGCTACTAGTGCCAGTTTTCAGGCACCTTCCCTTGGGTCCGTTTATGTGGCAAGATCGTAGTGCTTTTGGGGTCGGATGGCTGCAGGAAGTGGGGGATTCTGTCTTTGAATATGGCCTCTGCCATGCTTCCTGTTGTGGTGATGATGCTATTTCTGTAAGTGCTAATTGGGCCAGCGCTATTAGCGCCGATGGAGGTCCAGCAGTAGCACTACTTGAGCTGGCGTTTTCGGCAGAGTGCCTTGTTTCAGTGATAATTGCGCTAGACGGAATTAGTGTTGCCATCAAAGCGGTGCGTGCATTTACACCAGGCTGTGATGCAGTGCTAATTGCGCCACAGGTCCCAGCGGTAACATTAATTCCGCTCAGCTGACTTTCTGCCTGAATACCGCCAGACTCCTGAGGAGGCCCATTGTCTGAAATGGGGCATTTTGGCATGTATGGAAAACATTTTTTTACTCCTATTTCAAAATGTGAAAGATGGTGCAGTACTTGAGGCAACATCTGTTGGCTCCATTTCTTCTTATGCTAAGAAGCAAGCATACCATAGATCATTTGGTTTAATGTTTGTCCTGCTGCCAATAGTCTTATGGGATATGGATTGGTGTACATTCTGTTTGCTCAATTCCTTATGGTGCTCATCTCACAAATGATACTACCAGTGATGCTCCAAGATGTAGAGATGTGGGCACTTGGGAGAATGACTGCCTTAATAAACTTGGAGCATAATACATGAGGGAGAATATTGCAACTCCCCCCTCTTACACCAGCAGAACTCATTTACTTGGAATTCAATGTTTGGTGCATCACTTCAAAAATGAACTTGAGTTGTCTCACCACGTACTGGAAACTGGGTAATGCCCCTGATGACTCTCCAGTAAGGCTTCTCCATGATACTAAAGCACCCTGGAACAGCATTACGAGTGCTAGTTATCTTACTAAGATAGGAACCACTGCTGAAATGTGGATTCAGTTTCCTATTGGAGATCCTTTGTGCCTACCGCTTGATCGTTTTAGAAGTTCCATGAATGGTTTCCTCTATCCACAGTGTATGGAACAAATGATGGTAGACCTATCCATTAAATCATCCGCCGAATCGTTCCTGATTCATTAGCATGAACGTGGCGGTGTCCAATACTTGCATTAGGAATTTCTTGGGCAAGTGCTATGTCTGGGATTATTTGAAAGTTACACTGAATTCCATTCACACCTTGGAAGTTATTGGCCCGTGGTTTAAGATTCCAGGAAATGAGAGACATTGTTGTGTATGTGGAGACGATTGTATAGAGACTGCAAAACACCTGTTAATCTATTGATCTTCGCTGCATGAGTTAAGGTTTACATATTTAGTGGCAGCTGACCTGGCAGGTATTCTTACAACTGAAGAATTGGGGTCGCTACTCATGGACGAAAATCAGGATGCTTGTATTTTATTTATGATGACATTTTGGAAGAAGACTTCTGTATTTGTGAATTACTTGGCCTTATTGGTGTTTATATGATTGCAGCGATGACATTCTATGTTCTTCATTTCTTGTGGGGAAATTGTATTTGGTGATTAACTGATGCTGGACGTGTTTTAAAACAATGTATTACAAATCTACTTTTTTTTTTTACTGTATAATACAAATAAAGAAAATCCATATTATGTAAGCAGAAAGTCTAGTGCCAACCTTCACATGGTATTTGTTTTTTTTTTTTTTTGCATCAGTTCATGTTTTATGTAATACCCTGGTATCTGTTGGAACAGTTGCTGGATACAATGGTTGTGTTTTTGGCAGAGAGGGAAATTGTTTGTGGTGTTTACTCTCTAAATAAAACCTTGAGCGCTATACAAAAAGTACACATTCACACAAATTGCATTAGCTGACACAAAGTCGATACAAAGATGTAATATTTCCCCATTTAAAGTGCCATGTTGGCACACACTCGTCATTGCAATGGGGGCACATATGATGTTGTTAAGCAGAGAAGGTCACCCTTCTGCTGGTGGCTGCTGCCCAATATTGCTTTACTGTAGTACAAGCCCTGTACTGAGAAGCATCGTCCAATCCTTATTTTACTTTCTCCTCTTGAGATGACAAAGTAGCTGCTGAGGAAAACAACATTACAAGTTCCGTTAGTTTGAACTGTTATTTTGCTAAAATTATTATCCTACCATAAAATGTCACTTGTTTATAGTGACACATAGTGATATATTTTTTAGCAAGAAAATTATATTCCTAAACCGTACACGGGGGAACTAGAAAGGGCAAGATCAATGAGGAGAAGCGCAGAGTGTGTCAGGCGATGTCTGATTTAGTGAGCGGAGAGCAATGACTTTGCAGAGGAACTGCTGCTACTGCTGGCATTGTGAACCGGAAGGTGACAACTCAGAGGAAACATGCAGCAAGTCCAAAAAACAGCAGTAAAACATACCCCAAGAGTAGAAGCACACTACTGCATGCTTCCGTGTCAATAAATAAAAATGTTGTTGCCAAAGGCTATCAGCTGCTTTTTCTGTTAATGTATTATTTTATTGTTGATCTGTTGTTCTGAGTTTTATAATTTATTTTTATTTCATCCTGTACTGATGAGCTAAGCTGTGATTTAGTTTGCAGTGCAAATTATATAGGTTGCTTTCTTCGCGTTTGTTTCTGGCATTTGCATATGTCATACTGGGTCTGCACTAGTGCAAACACCTATTCTGGGGGAACAGTCCCTGTGGCTCAGTTACACAAAAGTCAATTCTGCACAAAACACTGATATCTAATGTTGCTCCGCATTTAAGTGCGAGTTCGGGATGAGAGGTAAAGACTGCGATAAACAGTATAGGACTAGCTTTAACTTGTTCTTAAAGGAGGGGAAATAGAGAAACATGTGTGTTTGCCCCAGTGCTTCAAGTGGAATTTAAAGAATGACTGGTGCCTTAAAACTTCACAAAAGATTGATATGTTTGGGCAACTGCCTAAGAACTGTCTCTTGGGAGGTGTGGTTTCTGTATCTTGGGGAGTAGCATAATGCTGGAAAACAGAAATCATGTCTGTTCAGCAAATGTAGCAAATATGTGTGCATGAGTGTGCGCACACGTTTATGTGCATGTTTTTGTGTGCGCACATGCATTTGTGTGTGTGTGTGTGGTCATTAACCTTAGGGATTCCACTCCCATATTTTCAAGCATGCTCCATGGTTCACCCTTTCTTCAAGCAACATCACTGGAGCTGCCATTGACAGTTTGCAGGTCATGCAACAAACAGCTCATGGGGCATCAAGTAGAGAAACACAATTTCACACCAGTGGGAGAGTCTCATCTGAAAATTAGCTGGCATATTAGCTGGACTACAGCTAATGCTGTTGGCAGGGAAGAACCATAAGCTAACACAGTAAAGCACAGGATCATAGGGACTCCACACAAATGTCCAATACAATGGTTAAGGGAAAGGAAGAGATCCCTCAAATTGGATGGAAGACATACATTGCTGATACCAACCACAGAAGGTTTCCTGACCCACAGCACAGACATTATTAGATATTAATCTCACCCCATGGAAAACGGGCATTTCCCAAGATAGAATTTCTATGGACACCACCAAAAGAATACTACACATCCTGCTCTCTTCTTCTTTCTGCCACTGAAAACCTAGGTTCTCACAAGGGTATTAAAATCAGCCTCTATGAAAAGGAACTATTATGACAAACCTGCTCATGATAGAGAGGGACACCTGTATATGTATTGATATTCTCAAGATGGGTATGCATGTGGTTCAGTGGCAACCCAGACAGCACATTATAACAGTCAAAAAATAAAGGAATGGCCAATCATGGTTCTCTCTCTCTCTCT